>NW_027040740.1:117500-577500 GCF_037179485.1 Ochlerotatus camptorhynchus
CAACAACCTGGCCACCTACACCGTACGGAGAAAGAGAGGGAGATAACGTCGAAATCACCAACGAGGAGCTCGTAGTAGTGGCGAAAGGATTGAAGGTGAAGAAAGCTCCCGGTCCGGATGGAATCCCCAACGTAGCGTTGAAAGCGGCAATCCAGTCATCCCCGGACATGTTCAGGATGGTGCTGCAGAAATGCCTGAACGAGGGTCACTTCCCTGACAGGTGGAAGATACAGAAGCTAGTGTTGCTGCCGAAACCAGGAAAACCGCCGGGGGATCCAGCATCATACAGGCCTATATGCCTGCTGGATACACTCGGAAAACTCTTGGAGAGGATCATCCTAAACAGGCTGACGAAATACACGGAGAGTGAGCACGGATTGTCGGAGAGGCAGTTCGGATTCCGGAAAGGGAGATCGACGGTGGATGCAATTCGGACAGTGGTCGAGAGAGCTGAAAAGGCGTCCAAACAGAAGCGGAGAGGAGATCGATATTGCGCCGTCATAACGATCGACGTCAAGAATGCGTTCAACAGCGCCAGCTGGGAGGCCATCGCCGAAGCACTGCATAGAATGAGGGTCCCTGACTACCTGTGCAGGATCCTGAGGAGTTATTTCCAGAACCGGGTTCTGGTCTACGAGACAGACATGGGACAGAGATCGATTAGGATCACAGCGGGAGTTCCACAAGGCTCCATCCTTGGTCCAACGCTCTGGAACGGGATGTACAACGGCGTGCTAACGCTGAAACTGCCCAAAGGAGTTGAGATCGTTGGCTTTGCGGACGACGTCGTCTTGACGGTAACAGGCGAGACGCTGGAAGAGGTGGAAGTGTTGTCAACCGAGGCAATCGACATGATTGGTAACTGGATGAAAGGAGCGAAGCTGCAAATAGCCCACCACAAAACGGAAGTGTTATTGGTCAGTAACTGTAAAGCGGTACAGCGGGCGGAAATCACCGTCGGGGAGCACACCATAGCCTCGAAGCGTGTGTTAAAATACCTGGGAGTGATGATCGATGACCGGCTAAACTTCAACAGCCACGTCGAATATGCCTGTGAGAAGGCTTCGAAGGCCATCAACGCGATAGCTAGAATCATGCCGAACAACGCTGGTCCCAGCAGTAGCAAGAGGCGTCTTCTGGCCAGCGTGTCATCATCGATACTGAGATATGGAGGTCCAGCCTGGGTTCCAGCGCTGGAAACGAAGCAGAACCAAAGGAAACTGAGCAGTACGTTCCGGCTCATGGCCATGCGAGTCGTGAGTGCGTACAGAACCATCTCGTCGGAAGCAGTATGCGTTATCGCCGGTATGATCTCTATCGGCATCACCCTGGCGGAGGACAGTGAGTGCTACAGGCAGAGAGAAGCCGGAAGAGTACGGAAAGTTGTGAGAGTGGAGTCATTGGCTAAGTGGCAACAGGAGTGGAACACGACGGAGAACGGTAGATGGACACATAGACTAATACCGATTCTTTCGACCTGGGTGAACAGAAAACACGGAGAAGTCAATTTCCACCTAACGCAGTTCCTGTCTGGCCACGGCTGCTTCAGGAAATACCTGCATCGGTTCGGACACGCAGCGTCACCCCTCTGTCCGGAGTGTGGCAACGTCGATGAAACGCCGGAGCATGTGGTCTTTGACTGTCCAAGGTTCGAGGCAGTGCGAACGGAGATGCCCGTCCTTAACGTGGAGAATGTCGTCGATGAAATGTGTCGAGAGGAGGACTCTTGGAATGCCGTCAGCAGGGCAGTCACACAGATTATGTCAGAGCTGCAGCGTAAATGGAGAGAAGAGCAGCGATCTAGCAACGCCAGCTAGCGCTGAGAGTACGACAAGTGCATGAGCACAGCCACCCCCCGAAGTAGTCGCTTCACAGTGGTCCCGGGGGGATCCAGGCAGAGGAGAGAGTAAGGAATGGGTTTTAGTGGAGCTGCACTAGGCAACTAGTGGATACCACACCGTGCCACCTTCACTACAGGCCAGGCTTCTTGAAACTTTCCTAAACCTTACTATAAAAAAAAAAAAAAAAAAAAAAAACACACACACATACACACACACACACACACACACACACACACACACACACACACACACACACACACACACACAAACACATCATGACATTAGACAAGAAAACATCCAGACATTAAAACTGTCGTACGAATGAGAGGAAGACATAGACAAAGACAGGCCAGCGATTACCGAACCATAAAGATTTTCAAGAAGATTATGATTAATCAATAACGTGAATCCGGTGTTCAATTGATCACCATAGACTAATCCGTCCGGCATCGTAGTCACTTGAAAATTTTTCTCATCAAACCCGATCATTGAAAAAAAAAAATAATAATAATCTTTCTAGGTATCAAAAACTTAAAAAAGAAAACGCCGATAAACTTGTGTATTTAGGATCTTTTATTGACAAACCATTTACTTCTCTTTAGTTCAACAAATAAAACATATTTTAAGTGATTTCAAAGTTCAAAAAAATCTGATGTGGCATTGAAAAAGAATTTTTGAATGTTTTGAGTTCTAAGAAATGAAAAAAAAATTAAACGTTCAGAACATGAGAACAGGCTTCGCTCATTTCTTAAGAGCTTGTTCAATCAATTAGACGCAACAAAAATGGTTTCGTTGCTGAAAGCACCGCTTTGCTGAGACGACGTTGATGTTTCCTGTACATCGGCGCCCAAGTTGGCCGCAAGTCCTCCTCGATGTTTTTTATGTGTATTAGTTGGACGATTATTTCTCTTATCAGTACCAATGTCCAGTACAACAGAGCTACCAGCCAAGCTTGTTTGTGCCGTAACAGATTCGCTTGTGCTTTTCGATAGTGGTTTCTGAGCACTTGATTGCGAAGCTGATGTTACATTCCGACCTTGCATTTTATTCGGCTTTGTGCGTTGTTGCACAGAGCCTGGCGTGTAGAGGGGACTTATCACATTTCCTACAGCTTTCGTACGCCCTTCTCGGAAAACCTAACAAAGGTGGAATAAGCAAAGTGTTAGAGACAAACATGGAGATTAATTTGTACAATTACCATCCGTTGACCAGGCTTCATGTATTCGGGATTTTTGATGAATCTAAAACGTACAACTGCTTTGTCACCTGTTCGAAGACACTCTTTAGACATTTGTAGGATTTGTGCTGTTTGCCTGATACTGCCACAATGTACCATAGCTGACCAACGTCCATATTTGCTAGATATTGTTGTTGGGTGATGCAAAACTAATATTTCACAGTCGAACTCCCAACATGCCTGCAATCGTAGATAAAAGAAATAACTGGTTATTTCATCCAATAGGAATATAATCAAAACGAAAACAAGTAACGTCATTGGAGTATAAATATGATAAAATCGAAAAAGAGTATTTAAGCAATTGTTAAATATATGGAGTGCTATTTCACGATTGTACGACTTTTCCCCGAAAACCAGTGTTCTTTCGATTGGTATTCAAATCGCTCTGATTCCTGATAGCGGTGTAAAACAGCTTTCAGTGCGCTTATACTAACAACGGCTATTCAACTTTCATTTGAATTTCACCTCAATGTTCGGCCTGTGTGCCACTCATGAAAGCATGAGACTTCGTACCTATAGGTAAGTCATTTGTTTTGGTAAATATTTTCACAATTAATTTAGTGTAGTGTATAATCACATCATCTTAATAATTTAAATTGTTGTATTTGGATTTGAAATCTCCGGAAGGAACACTAGAAAATGTATAAAATAAACGTGCAATTACGCCCAAATCTCGAAGTTTTTCGGATATAACCGGTGAAGAAACAAGCGATTCAACAGTAGGATGCCCCAATTAGTGGGAAGAAGAGTCCGCCCTCTATTTACGAAATATTAAAGATAGGGAATTGGCATAACCACTCTCCCCATCCATTTTGCTTCAATTGAGTGCCCTGGTGGATTTTTCAATGTAATGGAATGAAAGTTAAGAGAAAAATTAAGCAAAGTTCTCACCCGATACGTTGCAAAAGAATCCATGACATGACGATGATTTCGAAGAGCTCCCATAGATATGTTGCATACGACCTCAGCGGGAAAGGAAAGCTTTTTTGGCGAGCTTGCCGATTGTGTCCGGGGCCGTTGTGTGGGTGTGTTTTCTTGTCACTCTGGCGATGGATGCCAAGTATCACCCCACACTGAACCAATATGACATATTCCTCATATTCCTATCGGTCCCATAGCAGTTTTTATCAAAACTGAGTTTTACAATGCAAATTCATCAACAGGAGCTAAATTTGACTCAAAACAACGGACTCGCAGGTTGCAGGAAAAAGCTGCTGAAAAAGCCAAACGCAGCAGAAAACGACGAAAACAACAACAAATCCACACCAACAGTACCAAAAACATCATCCAAGGAAATGAATGAAGCCGCTACAACAACGCCACCTCCGACAACAACACCATCAACAATAGCAACAACACCAATAACAACAACAACGCCACCTCCGACAACAACACCATCAACAATAGCAACAACACCAATAGCAACAACAACGACAATAACAACAACAACAACAACACCAATAACAACAACAACAACAGCAACAACAACGACTACAACGACAACAACGACAACAACGACGACGACGACGACAACAACGACAACAACGACAACAGCGACGACGACGACGTGGAATTCGTTCTGCATTCCGATACTGCTGATAATGGCGACGCGATTGAATAAAGAAGACCTTCTCGAATGGTTGCAGGCACGCAAAATTGAAGTTCCGGAGATGGCAACCATTCGCCTTCTGCGAGCTTTGTACGACAGCCATCGGGCTAATCGTGTTGAGAACCATGAGGAAGATGGCAATGGAGGAGAAGGAACAGGAGACAACGAGGAGGAAGAGGATGCGCTCGACGAAGAGATCCGGATTCTCCAGAAGAAAAAACAAATCGCCGACTTGCGCCGGGAACTGGCTGGCAACGAGTTATTGTTTGTTCGACCACCAGAGTATCAGAATGTAAGGCAATGACGTTTATATAAGGTCTGGGCCAAAGGGGTTATTGGTGTTAGTGAAATGTGCAATTGTTTAGTGGTGTTCGTATTTTATTGCAATGTTTATCTTTTTACACGAAACAGCTGTTGGCAGTGACGTATTTCTATCTGTTCTCAGTATGTTGGCAGTGACGTATTTCTATCTGTTCGCAGATGTTCAGCAATGTTTACAACATTTTTGCTTCTAATACCAGCAAGCTCCCTGGTGGCCCAGACCTTATGTAAATGTCATTGGATGTAAGGTGCCTTGCCCCATCGTTTGCTGGTAGTGAGTCGTATGTTCCCGAGAGATGGCTGAATGACTTCAAACGTGCTTGTGATTCTGTGGGAGGAGATGCAGATTTTCGGCTAAAATGGTAAAGGACACATTTCCGCTCGTTGTACAGAGCCTCGTCGAGAGCCAGGATCATGTTTCCGTTGTGGCTCTGCTGATCACATCATCAAGAATTTCCCTAAAGCAGCACCACGCGACAAGGATGAAGTGGCACTAGTAGACGACTTCCGTCGGGACAAACCGGCTGATAATCCCAACAATCAATTGAACGCAGCTCTTTCCGAGTTGAATTTGATAATCAACATGGTTCTAGGTCATCAATAAACGGATCATTTATAAAAGATGGATCAATTGTGGGTTACATGGACGATGTTACCTTGGCCACTAATACGATTTCCGAGCATTTGGACTTATTAGGACGAGTTCTTAAAAGGTTGGCAGAGTTTCGATTGGAGATAAAAATTAAAAAATGCCAGTTCTGTTTCACAGAAATTGAGCTTTTGGGTTTTACGGTTAGCAATAAGGGGATCAAACCGAACAACTCACATCTGGAGGCCATTAAAAGTATGCCATTGCCGTCAGATGCCAGACAGATGAGTAAGCGTCTTGGACTTTTTGCGTATTTCCGTCGTTTTGTTCCATCTTTTTCATCTATTTCGTTACCATTACGCAACTTAATAAAGCCTGGTTCTAAGTTTAAGGTTGACGAACAATGCAAACAGGCGTTTTTTACATTACGTGATAAGCTAGTTTCTACTCCCGTTTTGGCACTTTACAATCCTTCGCGTGAAACCGAATTACATTGTGATGCCAGTTCCGAAGGCTTTGGTGGAATATTGTTGCAGAAACAAGATGATGGCAAGCTACATCCGATTACTTATTTTTCTAAACGTACAACTTCTGCAGAATCTCGTTACCATAGTTTCGAATTGGAAACATTGGCTATAATTTATTCTTTACGTAAGTTCCGAATTTACCTAGAGGGTATTCCATTCCGGATTGTTACCGATTGCAATTCCCTAGCTATGACGCTGAACAGGAAAAGTATTAATGCCAAAATTGGGCTTTAGAGTTAGAAAACTATCATTATTCTATTCAACACCACAATGGCAAGTTTATGAATCACGTTGATGCATTAAGCCGTATTCCCACAAATTTTGGTCAGTTTGTTTCTGCTGTCAGTCCAGATGATATTGACTTCCAATTGCAATTGGCACAAGGGCGTGACCTAACAATTCTCAAATTAAGAGAACAACTGGAAAAAGGATTAGTTATGAATTTTGCCTTGGATGATGGATTAGTTTACCGCTGTTTACCGAATGCAAAACTTCTGTTTTACGTTCCTTCTGAAATGGAAGGTGGGAAACTGTGTCATATGGGTATTTCGAAAACTTTGGATCAATTGAAAATGCATTATTGGTTTCCGAAAATGAAGGACAAAGTTGAAAATTATATTAAAAACTGTGTCCGTTGTATTATGTATTCTGATTCAAATTCCGATGGGGGTCGTGTTTTACATAGCATTCCGAAGAAACCTGTTCCGTTTGATACTATCCACATTGATCTAAAAGGAAACATATCTTGGTTGTTGTTGATGCTTTTACGAAGTTTGTTAAGTTGTATGCTGTAAATTCCACAAGTACGAGAGAGGTGTGTGCCTGTTTGGATAGATACTTCGAATGTTATAGTCGCCCTCGTAGAATTATTAGTGACCGAGGATCGTGTTTTACTTCATTGGAATTTGGAGCCTATTTGTTAGAAAACAACGTAGAACACGTAAAAGTTGCTACAGCGTCTGCTCAGGCAAACGGACAGGTAGAACGTGTCAACCGTGTCCTCAAATCTATGTTAGGGAAACTCTCTGAACCAGTTCAACATGGTGATTGGGTTAGAATGCTGACTAAAGTGAAATTCGCTATGAATAATTCTGTTCAGTCGAGTACGCATCAAACTCCTTCTGTCCTTCTGTTTGGAGTCCATCAAAGAGGGCGCGAAGTCGATGGTCTGTCTGAATATTTGGAAGATAGGTCAAATTCGGAAGTAGTTCGGGATTTAACTACAGTACGTGAAGCTGCTTCTCGTCATATTGAAGACTCTCAGAGTAAGAATGCAGCCTCTTTTGATAAAAGACATACAACTCCAAATACTCTGAAGGTGAATACGTTGTAATACGTAATGTTGACACTATTATTGGGACCAACAAGAAATTTATTCCTAAGTATCGATGGCCTTACCGTATACACAAAGTACTACCAAATGATCGTTACGTAATTCGGGATATTGAGAATTGCCAAATATCCCAACTTCCTTATGATGGCATAATTGAAGCTGCTCGAATTAAGAGTTGGGCAGATTGGAGGACCCCTTGTAAAGAAGAGATGCACTGATGGACAAAGCAACACTTGTCAAACTTTATGTAGTTTTGTGTTTGTGTATGTGTTACTAACCCCGAGTGAGGCGCGGGTAATCGTCTTTTATAACTTATGAATGATCGAGACGATCATTGGTCAGGAATGAACGAGTTGTAGTGTTTTGAGTATTTTGGTTTTGTGTGTTGTATAAATATTTACGATTTATGGCTAATTGGCTGCACTATGTTTGAGTTGTCAATCTCTGTGTTCTACAAGTCTGATTGCGCTTCGTTTTCCTGTATGTTTGAGTGTATGTGTGTAAATTATGAATGTGGAAAGTAGGTATGAAAGCAAGTTAGAAGGAAAGCCAGAGCAATTGTAATTCAACAACCGACACGTTCGGAGACGAATAAAAAACCGGGAAAAGTTAAAACCGCGTGTTTTGTTTCGTCATCGTCTCTAAACTATTAACCCTTTCCGCACAGAAAAACCTGACCCACCACTCCTATGCGCCCGCCTGTCGTAAGGCTTACGGAACAATCTGCAGCCGGTGACAGACGCTTTTTGAAGGCACGCCTGCGGGACCCTAAAATCATGGATACTGTGCGAACCTATCTGGCTTTCCTGCATAACCAACCGCCTTCAGTATGTGTCCGCGGAATAACGAAAACAAATTCAACTTTAATGCTAGCAACCGAAGGATTACCAACGGAATCACAACTTTTTCGCGAAATTTTTATGTCCGCGGAATAACGAAAACAAATTCAACTTTAATGCTAGCAACCGAAGGATTACCAACGGACACACAACTTTTGCGCGAAATTTTTGTGACCGCGGAATAAGGAAAACAAATTCAACTTTAATGCTAGCAACCGAAGGATTACCAACGGACACACAACTTTTGCGCGAAATTTTCCTGGACGTCCACGAAGAACTTGGAATCCCACGCATTGACGCCCTGGCAGACCTGGAATCACACCGTGCGTTCTTATCTAGTGAACGCACACAACGACTGCAGCACACACGGGAAGCCGCATATAAATTCTACAGCACCCAAAATTTTCATCGACATTGACGCACACTTCGGAAGGAACCTTTTCATCAAACGACAACACTCTTCGGACACTTTCAGAAGAAAATAGAAATGTAAGTGTAAATAATAATAATAATGAAAATATTTTATCAACCGAAGTACTTCCAACAATTTCTTCACATAAACAGAATGCGACTGAAATTTTGATTTATTGTCAAAATTTCTATCGCATGAAGGTCCCCCCAAACTGGCGCGTTATTAACGCCGCGGCAGCGGTAGCGAAGAAATCGCGTTAACCGCGGTAGCGAAATTCGCGTGGGTACCCACACCGGAGCGGCAGTTTTTTCGCAGCATCGTAGCGATCGTGAGCAATGGATTCGTCGTCGGATGAAGAAGAGGCGCTTTTGCTAGTTTGTTTACAAGCAGAGGAAAATGCGTTGAAGTATTTTGGCAATTTCCTTCATTTTAGTTACAGTTTTGTTTGATATTACAGATTTCTCACCACTGGTGATCACGGACGTTCATAGAATTTTAAAGAAATTTTGTCAATCTTTAGAAAAAAAATACAAAACTTAACATCCCCAGAAATGCATATCATCAGAAAAATTTGCAGATCTTCGGGAATTTTCATAGACAAGAAAGTTCGCATAACTTCAGAAAAATTTGCAAAACTTTACAGAAAGTTTGTATATCTTCAGATAAGTTTGCAGAACTTTAGGAAAATTCGTAGATCTTCAAAAACTTTGCAGAATTTCAAAGAGGTTCACAGAACTTCAGAAATGTTGATAGAGAGAGAGATTGAGAGAAATTTGCAAAACATAAGGGAAGCTCACAGAACTTCAGGAAAGTTCGTACACGAAACGAAAATTAATTACTTTATTCATGTGTTTCACTTATATATTTTGGCCAAAATATCAGCCTTATACATTCCATAAGACAAACCACATACGTCCTATAAGAATGCATAAACGGTATGTGTGACCATTTATACATTTCATTTGACACATGATTTTTATTAACTTTTTGCAAGGCGTCTGCTTATTAGTTGACTTATACATTTTATGAATAATCAGCAATGGAAATTTGCCAAAAGGTATAAGGGGATTTCTATCCGTGTAGATCATCAAAGAAATTCAAGTTGAAGATTGAAAAACATATCTTCCGAGGAATTTGTGAAAGTTCAAGGAAGTTCATAGAGTATCAAGGAATTTCGTAGAACTTCAGGGAAATGTGAAGAACTTCATACCTGTGGCGTGTTGAGCTGTTGCATATTTCCAGAAGAATGATCATACTGAAGTCTTGGGTGTCTACGATAATTTCTGAGAATGATGGTATCTTTTTAGATTTTTTCGAAGAACTGTGAGCTCTTAGTATTCTCCCGATATTTCAGATGAACTATCTCAAGATTTTTTTTTTAGTTCGGCTAAATGCTTCTCTGGAACTCACCTTTGAATTCATTTGTCATACTCCTAAAAATTCAATGGAATTAATCTCAGAACTGAATTTATTTCTAAAATCGCTTTGGATTTTCTCCTTTCCTTTGAATTCAACTTACAATTTCTAAATTCTCCTTATAAATAAATGTAGTTCTACTAACATATTCCTTAAATTTAGCATAGCATATGCAATTGTACAAATCGTGGGTCTACTATCCTCACAAATACCTTAGATTTCTCCTCCGGAAGCTTCTTTGAAGGGCAGTGAGTTTATAGCAGTTTACCGATCTTTGTACAAGTTGAGCGAATTCCAAGTAGAGCAAGGAATTTTCTGATAGAATTTGAAGAATTTCGGAGGGATTCAGGGAGTTTTGTAGATGGGAATATTGTAGAAATTTTAATGATAGTCTTAGATCTTGATCAAATTTCTGGGAGTAGTAAATTAAATTTACAAGTTTGGACATCTTTGAAAAAAATAGTTTCGAGCCAAATCTATTAAGATTTCCGTTTTTGCCATTTTTATCACCTGAAAATCACTTTCGGTTCAAAAACCGCGCAACTTCGGCGGCAAAAACGCTGCAGACAGCGAATCGAAAGAGAACGCAAAAAACGCTGCAAAAACGCGCGAACAACGTCGATTCGTCGCGTTGGTTTGAGCGCTTCCGTAAGCCGCCATGCATTTAAAACGCGGCGAATTTTCCGCCGCGAATTATTCGCTGCCGCGGCGGAAAAAACGCGCCAGTTTGGGGGAACCTTGAAAAGCCCAGCTAAAATGAAGGAAATCTATCAAAATTTATTATGCTCATCCTTCTCGGTCATTCTGGCAACTGAAACAAGCTGGAACGAAAGCGTGGAAAGTGAAGAAATCTTTGGAAATGTCTTTAATGTATTCAGAGACGACAGAAATTTTCATGCAACTCAGAAGAAGTTAGGCGGTGGAGTCCTTATAGCTCTTTCGGCCAATTTTAACTAAGAACTCATCTCTTTACACCAAAATTTACAGAATTTGAGCATATTTGGGTGAAATCACACATAGCCGGTGAAACGCACGTGTTCGCCTCAGTGTATTTTCCACCAGACCATGCTCATAAAAGAACTTATGAAGCCTTCTTCCAAAGTGCTGAACAAATTCTATCTGAGCTGAGGTTAAAGTTCACATCTATGGAGACTTTAATCAACGCCATGCTGACTTCATTCTGGACTCTGAAAAAGAATGCATCTTACTCCCAGTCGTTGGGGATAATGAAACATTGCAGTTCATTTTTGACAAAACTGCTAATTTAGGACTGAACCAAATTAACCACATCAAAAACCAACAAAATTGCTATTTGGACTTTTTACGAAGGTTTCTGTGTGACCGAATCATTAAATCCACTGTGGAAAAATGAAGCATTTCACACAGCAATTGAATATTCTTTATTTGTGCATGAAAACCAAAGACCCGACGACTGCGAATACGAAGAAGTCTTTGAACAAATTAGCAGACAACGAAAAAATAAAATTTAAATTAAACAGTGTCAATTGGCAATTAATTTTAAGGAATGTAGAAAATGTCGAAATTGGTATAGACGTGTTCTACAAAATTTTAACAGAAATAACTTCGAAAGAAATTCCTTTGAAGAAAAAAAAACGCAACAGAAACACACAAAATCCAGTCTGGTATAACAGACAAATAAAAAACTTGAAAAATCGGAAGCAAAAAGCACATAAAATTTATAAAAAAAAAAACACAATAGTAGTAATAATTTATTAATTTATTTGGATATATGCGATCAACTGAATTAAGCTACCAGTACTTCATTTGAAGAATATAATGCAAAAACAAAACATGAAATAAAGTCCTTGTCCACAGAACTTCTTTAATTACGTAAAAACCAAATTAAAATCTGTCAATTTTCCTTCAATAATGCATCTCGACGAAAATGTCGGTGATAGCTCGGAAAAAACTGCAATCTATTTGCAAAATTTTTTCAAGAAATCTTTACGACATTTTGCGATTATTTTGCATTTTTTCCAGAATTTTCAAGGGACATTGGCCTTAATCAACTTCAAGTGCAGGATATTTTGCAGGCTTTAAAAAATTTAGACGCCTCAAAAGGTCCTGGACCTGACGGAATTCCTCCAGTATTTATTAAATGTCTCCATTGTTCTGTATTTTTAATATGTCCCTGGAATCTGGAACCTTCCCAAAATCTTGGAAAAGCTCATTCCTAGTGCCTATTTTAAATCTGGCCGAAAATCTGACGTACGTAATTATCGTTGTATAGCCATTATCTCTTGCATTCCTAAATTTTTCGAGGCAATTGTCAACGAAAAATTATTTCTCCAAATCAAAAATAGAATTACTGGCTTTTTCAAGGGTCGCTCGACCTCGACAAATTTACTTGAATTTATAGACTATTCATTGAATGCAATGGATAATGGAAACCACGTAGAAGCTCTCTATACAGACTTTAGCAAGGCATTTGACCGCATAGACATACCAATGCTACTTTTTAAATTGCAAAAAACTGGAATTGAGTTAGGGCTCCTAAAATGGCTTGAATCATATTTAATATTAAAACTGGAATTGAGTTAGGGCTCCTAAAATGGCTTGAATCATATTTTATATTACCCGCCAACAAATAATTAAATTCAACGGAAAGAAATCGAGTCAAATTCAAGTCACTTCAGGCGTCCCCCAGGCTCTCATTTGGGACCTCTTCTTTTTATTCTATACGTAAACGACATTTCTTTCATTCTCAAAAAACTTAAATTGCTTATTTATGCCGACGACATGAAGCTCTTTTTGGAAATAAGAAATGAAGAAGACATCAATATATTCCGGAATGAAATACACATATTCTACATATGGTGCAAAAAAAGGCTACTAGAATTGAATGTAAAAAAATGCAACTTAATATCATTTAGCAGGAAAAGAACAACTTCAAATATGTCAATTGCACTAGGAAATCAAAATGTAGTAACATGTGAAAGAGTTAGGGATTTAGGAATTATCTTAGACTCTAAACTAACTTTCATAGACCATTACAACACAATTATTCACAGAGCAAATAACATGCTAGGCTTTATCAAGCGCTTTTGCTATAACTTTCAGGACCCATACACAATTAAAACGCTATATGTTGCCTATGTGAAGTCAATACTGGAATATTGCAGCATTGTATGGTCTCCTTTTTCAATCACGCACGAAGAAGAACTTTTATCAAAATTAAATTTCCGCATGCACCTACTCGGCAAGCCCGAAATCGAAATTTATTTGCCATAAAACATTATCGCACAAATTATGCAAAATATGGGCCATTAAACCGCATGATGGCCTCTTACAATCAATACTGCGAAACCATTGACTTTACAATGACTCGGCATAAACTAAAACAATATTTTTACACCATAAGGTATTATGTCATATGTAGCATTATGTCATATGTAGCTAAAATCATTTACGCCACTGTAAGAATTGAAATTACTAAACTTGCCGATAAGACAGAAAAATGCATATCATGCAATTGCACTCACGTCAGTAGCGTTCACTTATACCATAGCCTTGCCAAACAGAATTATTAATTTACCTTTCCTACACCCTGAACAGCGAACCCGAATGCGCGGATCATGTTACATCTTTCAATACGCTAATAGCCTAGCAAGCACATTGACATCAATGAAACAAACATAGAATTGTCACACCGTTATAGGCATCTCACTTTGCCTACAGTAATTAAATATAAATCACACCATGCCAATGCAACAACTTGTAAAATGTATTATGACAATAACTCCGTATATAAACCCAAGCAGTTGATTAATAAAGCCAGATACTTTCGATCAAAGAATCACTTTGGATTGCGATCCTCTCCTGCCCAACTTGGGATACACAGGTTTGGACACCGCTAAAAAGAAAAGAAATTCCCCAAGGTTCTGCGATCCTCTTCTGCCCTCTGGGATAAACAGATGAGGACACCGCATCCATTTCTTGATTATGCCGCGAGCCTGCATACTTGTAAAAAGGCATAATACTCATAAAAAATAGGAAAGCTGACACTGCTTAATTTTTATTAAAGACAAAATTATACTTTTAACCTTTTGTCCAAAGTTGACGAAATAAATAAATAAATTTAAGAAAACAAAACTGTATTCGAATATTTACTAGTCTACGTTGGTTGACGAAATAAATAAATAAATAAATGAAAGTTATGTGAAATTCACATGGATATTTTCCACTGGATATTTGATTTATTTTATGAGTGTGTAATAAATCCAGGGGTGTCATCTGGTCACTCAATGCGCGCAATGTTCAGATTTTATGAAATATACAAAGTGAGAGTCAAGCAAGCACAAAGTTGGCTTATTTTTCACCCTGCACAAGTGTAAAGCAGCGGAGAAGAGAAGACAGACACACACCCAGAAATAACGAAAACTCAATGTAATTGAGTAATGTAAATGTAAAATTCTCATTTTTTATTGAACACCCGTTATATCATATGGTTGTGCTAGATTTAACCGAATGTCATTTCCCCGAACGCCATAACACCGAATACGATGAAAACATATACTCCATTTCCCCGAATGCCGTTTCTTGGAATGGCGTTTTTTATAATTAAGTAAAACATCATGAAAATTGCGGTGCATAAGTGATGGCAGTCTGACGGGTAATAGAAACCCGACTTAAAAATGAACTTTCTATGGCAGATGGTTTACTGTTGCTTATAAGTACTATCAATAGAGATTTTCCCATGAGCGATTCTTTCGAGTTTTTCTGTTTGTTTACATTATTATTGAACCGGTGCCAAAAAACTGAGCATTCAAAAGATCAGCACAGATAAATAAAATCGAAAAAATGTAACCATGAAAAAAAAGTCGGTGTATGCTGCAGATTGACAGTTATGTATCCAACAGTAACAGAGTAGTCTACAGAGTTGCACATTAAAAACTCAGTTTAAATAAAAACGCAAATTGGACCGACTTGTGATGAGCGACAGTGCATCTGTCTTCGACTTTCATTTCACCCGTGATGGTTTCGTCGAAAGTTTTCTTCCGTTTTTCGCCGGCAGGAGTTACAATAATATATATGTTTTTTTTCATGTTTTTAATGTTACGACCATGCTTGAATATTTTTTCTTACTATAGTTCATCATTGGGGCTTCACTTCATCCAGCCTGTTATGTAAAACAACAATAAACATGTTTGCGCATTAGAACACTTGCGCCATTCGTCGTCTATAGTTTTATAATCTATATTTATCAACCTGATATACATTCGTTTCTCAATTATGTTAGGAAAATGGTACTTTTTGATATGGTATTCGGGTAAATGGGGTATTCGGGGTTCTGGCGTACGGGAAACGACATTCGAGGAAATGACATTCGGGGTATGTAGCACAATCATATCATATATTATAATCGAATATAGGTAAACTGTTATGATATTCTAGCTTTTTCCATAATGTTCAAGACATTGTACACCATTACATCAAGAGAAAACACACACAAAACTTACCTGTGGGTTTAAATCTGGACTGACCAGCACCATTCCTTTCCGGATTTGTGAACGTTTGATTTTCTTCAATGCAAAGCTGGCAGTTTGACCACTTCGAACTTCCCGAACCACCATTCGCTTCCGATGGATGCTTTTTATCGTAATTGATTGGAAATCTCCCAGCGGATTTGGTCCTAATAGAAGAACATCATTCAGATGTACCACGCCTTGAAGGGTAATTCCTGAGACAACCGTTCCAACTCCCTGAAAGTGTAGATTATTTGGTCGCACAAATATTATATAGATATTGATTTGATCATTTTACCGGCACAGCATAAGTATCATCAATTTGAAATTCCGTTGGTAGATTATCGTTTCCCGTTGTTCGGACTGTTAAAAGGTTGAGAAACATTTTCAACAATTCCAAATTTTCGCCTGTCACATTTGACACTTGAAAAATCGGACATAATCGTTCGGAGACAAAATTCGTTGCGCTGAGAACGACATCGTCGGCAGTTTTCACCATAACTGGTACTTTTCGGCAGCCTTGTGATTTGAGAATTTTGTATAGCAGCTTTAAATTCTCTTGCAAAACATTTGGCGGACACATGTCAATTTTGGTTACTACTACAAATACTGGTACTGAGAGAGCCAATGCCAGCCCCAAATGTTCCTTTGTCATTCCAACTATACCCGAATTGGCACCGATCTAAAATTCAAACAAATGATAGGTATTACTGTCAAAAAATATTATGATATGATATATATATATATTATGATATATATTTTTTCTCACCATCAGCATCCCAAAGTCGGGAGCGTGACCAGTCATTCCGAAAACTGTCGTCTTTAGGTAACGCTCATGGCCAGCAAGATCGATGAACGTAATCACTTTCGCTGACTTCTCACAAATTTTTACCCAATCTAAGGTACCGTGGTCAGGTTTGTTGACCACATTGCCTACACTATCGAATCCGAGAATGTCGTTACCAACGGAACTAGTTCGACCGCTTTCAATTTCATGTTTGTGGCGAAATAGCCGTTGTCTGGCAAATCCTCGTCCGTTGTCCAATTCACCGTGTGTCAAAACACCAAGAAGTGTCGACTTTCCAGCATCTACGTTACCAACCACAGCCACGCGTATCTCTGTAAAATCATTATCGTCTACTTTTGAGCGGACCAAGTATTGTCCCGTCAATCCTTTTTCACCTTTTCGTGTTCGTAGTTCAACACAGTCAGCATTTAACATTGCTGCTAATGCTTGCAATGTGGCCAATGATGCTGCATACTCTTCCAATTCCAGGCCGCTCTCACTGCCATCTACAAAAAAAAACATTATAGAGGGTGGTCCACGCACGAATTTTTAGATTTTCAGTTCATTAAAAACTAAGCTAAGCGAAGAAATATTGTCGTATTTAGTTCGAAAATGACATTGAGGATTTCCCTCTCCATGGACATGGAGGTTGACGGTACTGAAGCAAAGAGTTATGTTTAATCTTTTTATATTTGCACCGATGATTGCCCATAGTTACACATATCACCTTCATAATGCTTCAGTATGCAGGTTGTTAACAGAACTTCCTTGATGAAATCGGCTGCTTCATGTCCACAGGCGAAAACAACATATCAAGAAGACTGGCAAATTTGCCTGAATCTGACCGACAATCACAGTAGCGCCAACCGGTGGAAACTAACGATTTTAAATTGGCTCACTACTTGACTAGCCCATTGGTCCCAAGCAAATCGATTAACGTATCCCATTCTAGTCTAAATTCTAGTACTACACTATGTTTGTTTTGAGTCCGTGTGAAACTTTGACAGATAAAATTAGAGGTTCGTGGATTTTCCTATGTTTCAATGGGTGCATCGATTAGCTTGGGACCGAAAAGAGTATCAGAGCTGAGCCAAAAAGTTGAGCACGTTTCTTCGGGACCTTCTGCTCTTATAGTTACCTCTATGGTAGCGATGCGCTCGAGCGAAGGTGGAAGCAATGCATAGAAAAATGAGCAAATACACACACCTTTCTTCTGAGGATGGAACCTTTGATATTCAATTCGTTCTAAGCATTTACCTTTGAGCGGCAGATGATGCGAATGTGCCTGTCTCATACCTATCGTTTGAGAAAATGGAAGAGTTGATATGTTGTCTTCGCCACAGGCCTTATAGAAATATTATATAAATAGGTAGAAAAAGTGTATCATGAAGAAAGGTTGCTCTTCCACTCACATGCTATTGGCGTCTTGCAGTGAAACTTTTCCAAGCTTTCGCCACCTACATTTCGAAGTGAGAACTACTAGAAGGAGGATAGTTTCCAAATTTTCCAAGTAAAACAGACGCTTTTTGGGGCAAATCGGTCCATAAAGAAAAAACTAATAATTTCCCGTGGAAACTTTTGCTTGAATCGTGTAAGAAAACGTGTTTGAAAACTATTTGCTATTATTTCGGTATAAATCGGAGATGTTTTCATGGCAAATTATGCATAACAAGTTTGCACCCACAGGGAGAGGTTACCTCCTGCGCAGCTGCATTTTTCAGAAAATGGTAAATATGTGCGATTTTCACTAAGATGAAAGTGGAAATTAAGTGAATTTACTTAGGAAAGGTTGTATCATGCTGATGGTAATAGAGAATTGATGGCCTTTTTCAAGCAAACATATTGATACTCACAATTTTCGACGGAAAACGCACCAAAACTTGATTTACTCAACACGCACCATACTATAAAAAATCTCTTGTAGGGGAACAGTTTAAAGAGACGTTAATAGACGTATCCATACTATAAAATGGTGCTAGATGGTCTTCAAAGTGATAACAAGATGACAAATCATCTTTTTTTTTTTTTTTCCTTTGGTTTGTTTTTTTCCGTCGATCTTGTTTTCCGTGCTGAGCACCAATGCTACCGACGTGCCAGGAAGGCAGCTCCCACACCTGGACCCTACCTATCGACCCATCAACTCATGAACCGGGGACCAACGGCTTTACTTCCCATCCGAAGGAACGCGTGATCAGAGATGTTATGCCTCAGAACATCCCGGCGGCGCCGACTGGTATTGAACCCAGGCCTACTGGGGTGAGAGGTAATCACGCTTACCACTACACCACCGGCGCCGTTGCATTATTAATATTTTTGTAAAATATGTAACACATACTATTTAAAATCTTTATACCATATCAACGGAAATATCCTAAGCTACCATATGGAACCAATGTTTCTTATTTGGAAAAAGCACAGCGAGTAAATTTATTCTTTATATTATACCATCAAAGTTACCCGCATTATCAAAGATACCCCGTTGGATATAGATCGACTAGTTTACGAGCCGTTTCTATTCCGTAGCTTTCGAACCTTTCACAGTTATTTGACGTTTTGATCCCGAGTCATTTTTTTAGTCACTAGAAATAACCCAGGTTGCTTGGTTATCCATTTGTATGCCTCTTTTCACACCCACTCGATAGCAGTTCCGTGGTTTCACAAAATCGGCATTTCAAATTCTGAAAAGTAACAAGTTTTAATGCAAGTATTTTGGTTAAGGGTCAAGTGGGGGCGGTCTGGTTTCTTCACCATTTTATTGCATTTTCTTGTACTTTCAATTGCTCAATGAATGGCCTGCTCGTTTTTGCCCGTTTAGAAGCTATTGTTATTGGAAGTTGGGTAATTTTCAACCAAAACATGTAAATATCTTTTCAAGTATTGATGATAGCAATTTGCAGTCTTCTGAAAAGTTATGTAATTTGATATTTCTAACATCTTAATACAACATACCAGACATGTAGAAATATTGTAGAAATAGTTACAGATACAAAACTGATTTTAACGATGTCTCCACATAAAAACCTTTATATCTCAGCAGTTATAAGAGCTAGAAAGCTATAGTCTTCAGCAAAGTTGTTCACAGTAATGTTTACTACAGCTTTGCCGAACACAATTATTTTGTATCTTATTATGTTAAAAAAATAAATTTTGCATCTCCCTTTTAGGTGGATTAATCTTTAATTTTCTTTTACCATAAGAAGGAGTGTTGTAACCCAAGAAACTTCTCAGAAGACACCTAGTACCTTTAATCAACCATTTCAGCGTAAATAAAAAAGCGCGTGTTTTGATACCCTTGGCACCACTGTGAGTCGGGGTTGAACATTCAGGTCAATTTGCCTCAGGATAGCCTCGCAATCTGTCCTTCCTTGCAGGATATCGGCCACGGTTAGGGCTCTGCTTGTGTCTCTTCTAGTCTGGAGAAGTTCTAGGTCGATAAGTTGACAACGGCTTTCGTAACTGGGTAATCGAAACGAATCATTCCAAGGCAATCTGCGCAACGCAAAACGAAGAAAGCGACGTTGAACAGATTTAATTCTCTCGGCACCGTTGTTGTAGTTTTGGTTCCAAACCGCTGAACAATACTCAAGCGTCGATCGAACAAGCGAACAATAGAGAGATTTTAGACAGTAGATATCAGTGAAGTTTTTAGTTATCCTAAAAATGAACCCTAAAGTTCTTGACACCTTATCGACAACATATGCAATGTTGCTTGAATGAAAGCTGCGAATCCAAGATCACACCCAAGTATTCACGCGTTCGATTATCGAGCCAAGCAGGTCATAGCTAAATATTATCGGTTGTTGTTTTCGGTTTCAACGTAATAGTAGAGCATTTGGCTGAGTTCACTACCATTCTGCACTAACAAGCGAATTCATTCAGCTGAAGTTGATGAAAGTGACAGTCAGCAGTGGAGCAGATTCGTAGGAAGATTTTGAGGTCATCTGCATATGAAAACCGAGGAGCTTCGATGACCAGGTGTACGTCGTTGAAGTACAGTATAAAAATCAACGGTTCCATGTGGCTTCCCTGAGGTATACCTGATGTGGCGAACAAGCTAGCTGATCTGCAATCTCCTATGGCAATCTTTAGTTGGCGACCGGTAAGATATGATCGAAACCAACTCAGAAGATTACCGCATACACCGAGCCTGCGAATGCTGCGGATAGATCTGAATAAATAACGTCCGTTTGAACCCGATCCCACATGCTATCGGTTATATACGATGTGAGACACAGCAGATTGGTAGTTGTAGAGCGGCCGACAGTAAACCCATGTTGATCAGCACTCAAATACTGCTTGCAATGGGACACTTAACGATGTAATTCTTCGATAGTTATCCACAGCTCGTTTCCTTCCTTTTTGTCGACGAGAAACATGTGCGCAAATTTCCAGCAAGATGGAAATATGCCACTGGAGAGAGACATTCGGAACAGGCGATGAAGCGGAATTAACAAGCTAGCAATATGTCTCTTTATAAGTACAGATGCAACTCCATCAGATCCAGGATTGAAGGATGACTTGAGCAGAGTTGCGGCCGTAGAAATCATCTCAGCATTAACATCAATTGCACCCAGCGTTTGATCATTTACTGGAACGTTCCTGGCAGCCAGGTTAATATGGTCGTCAATTGGCGTTGACGGTACCGTCGAAAAATCGTCTCTTCTAGAAAAGATTAACAGTTTCTTATGGGATTTTTCTGTGGAGTGAAAGGATAGTACGAAGTCCGCCATGTTTCACGCACAGTCTGACGTTTGCTTATGGATTATACCATAGGAGTAAAGAGCTACAGAGTCGCCGTCAACGTCAATTATTTAGTATCTCATTAGTGAATACACTGGCAAAATTGTCGGGAAAAAAGGTGGCATATATCCTGAACGGTGGCAGTAACTTCTCCGTTAAATTCCATAGAATTCCCTGCGTTGCTCGTTCACGTAGTTCCAAAAGGATTTCGGGTGTAGCTTAAGTTTGCGCTGGATGTCTCGTTGGAAACTTGAAAAGCATTCACGACTGACTCGCTGGTTCTTTTCGGGACATGTCTGTCAATGGCATATGCCAAGACATGTGAAAAGGTTGTTCAAGGATGTTCTCTTATACCATGCTAGACAATACATCTGATTATTGATGACAAACTTAAGTTCAACTCTCACATTGACAATGTCATCAAGAAAATTGCCAAGAAGTATGGAATTCTATGTCGACAGAAAAACGATTTAATTATTGCCAGTAAAATACAGCCATACAAATCAATCATCTCTCCTCATGTAGACTTTTGCCCTTCCATTTTATTTCTGGCCAATGCAACACAAATATCGAGATAACAGCGCTTGCAGAATAAAATAATGCATTTGATTTTGAGATGTAATAGATTCATCAACTTTGATGCTAGACTCCTTACCAGAGTTGGTAACGGTCAGTTTGGTCAGTGACGTTTGACGAAAACCAAAAATAGATTGTCGCGGTACAAAAACCATCATTTCCATACATCCTTCGTCATTGACGAAGAGAAGCCGACAGTAATCCCTGTGAACAAATCCTATCGCATCTTTTACCCTCACTTCTCTTTTTTGTATCATGCATGAACAAAAAAAAATACAAATACCGTCGAACGTGCATGTGAGCAGACTAGTAACCACACTATGAGCGCTTCTTGTTTTCCTTTAGCCTTTCTATTATCCTAAGCGCTGATAGACCAGTGGTGAAGATACATGCCTGTTAATCTCAACGTTGGTGGTTCGGATCCGTTTTGTACCCATTTTAACTTTTTTGTGTTGCTTCCAACGATCATCATTTTTTGTCAAACAATACGGAAAGGCTGACTGAAACGTGCAGTTTTTAATCCTCTCCGAGTAACCGACCGATCTAAGAGAGAGAGAACGTACTGAGCTAGTTTTTTTTTTCACGACGTAAATGAAAGAGGACTGTCTTCATACGGAATTTGTCATGCGCTGCTTGGAGTGCGACGAAGATAGTAATACAATATTTTTCATCAGTGACATTGCTCTCTCTACGTTGATGCAAGACAGCCCTGCTCCTTACAATGAATGATTGTCGGTGAAGCAAATAAGTGTAGGTATATTTGACTATTGTGTTCATTTTTAAAGTAGTTAACGGTATGCTGCCTCGATATTCGTGTGATCGAATTGAAAGAGGAGGTGACTTTCATAGATATAATACTAGAAACGCGGTTGAAATAAGAACACCACATTTCTTGACTTGTGCTTCACAAAATTCATTATATTATAAAGGAATAAATGTTTTCAATTCGATGCCTAGACCTCGGCCTAGACATATTAAACGTTCACCAACACTTACAGAATTTGTAAGACACTGCATTTCACACGTTAAGTCTGTCTTTTGAACAGTTTTCCAGTGATTTTTTTTTATGAATTAACAAATTATGTACCTTGACGAAGTTATCTCTAACGGATTATTTTATATGGATAGCTGTCATAATGACTTTTTAATAATTATTGTAGCACTGCAAAAACTATTTCTGTTCGCCACGATGGTGATGATGGATTTTTAATTTTTGATTTAATAGTAGATTAATTAAAAAAAAACTACAAGGGACAGCCCTATGGGGTTGTACGCAATGGTGACGTAGGACTACGTGGTCTTATATAATAAATGGTAATGTGTATTAATCTGAACCATATTTTAATTATTTTCCTTACCTCATTTTTATATTTTCATTTTCTGTTCTATTTACAATCGTACAGATTTGTCTTGAATCTGATGAAATATTTGCTTAGAGCCAATGCCCATGATTGTGCTGGGTAATTAAAATTTTTATTCAACAGATTGCGTTCAACGTATCCACATCGTATAATGGCCGAACCAAGCAGACCGCTTGTAAGTCCACCGGAGGAAAGGCTCCTCTCAAACAGATCGAGGAGTGAAGAAGTCTCATCGCTACCGGCCAGGAACAGTCGCTCTGCGTGAGATCCGTCGTTACCAGAAATCGACCGAGCTGCTGACTGCAAGTTGCCTTTCAAGCGTCTGGTCCGTGAAATCGCCCAGGACTTCAAGACCGATCTGCGCTTCCAAAGCTCGGCCGTTAATGGCCCTACAGGAATTCAGCGAGGCCTATCTGGTCGGTCTATTCGCCATCCATGCCAAGCGTGTCACAATTCGACAGTGAGCATGCATAAGGGCGTATACGCGATGATCGATTCTCTTCATCGTTTTTCTCTTTGCATTTCTACAGCTAAGCGAAACAATTTTGTACAATTTGTTCAATGTAGAGTTGTAATAGGTTGTATTGGCTTTCAAAAGCAACAACAAACGCACCGACAAACGTTAAATCTAGCGAGTTATTAAGAAAAGAGAAAATCGATGAAGAGAATCGATCATCGCGTATACGCCCTTATGAATGCTCACTGTCGAATTAATTCATGTTCCATATTCGGTTTTCACAATGTGTACCCCCATATAGAAATCACAGACGTCCTACACGGTTAGGAAAAAGTACCCAAAATTAAGTTGTTTTCACTCATCTCGGCACTATAGTGCAGGAACCCAAAAGTAGGTAAAGCGGGTCAAAGTAATTTTCATATACTTGTGTGCAGTTCGTATGGAATTTTCTACTGGCTTTTTAACCAAAAGTAAGTTAGTTGTACCCAACAGTAGGTAAATATAATTATACTCAACGTTGGGTTCCCACACTTTACACTTCACCCTGTTGGGTGATTTTGCTCCTCCGTTTTTGACAACATTAGAAGGATAAAAGGAGACAAACTAGTCAAAAGTAGGTAAAAGTGAACTTGCCATTGGGTACTTTTTTCTTACCGTGTACGTCAAAACCGTACGGTCATGTCATGGATGCAACCTCTTATTCTTTTTGTCAACATTATTTTCATAAGGCAAATCAACAACTGATTTCTTATCGCGAACTTTGCTAACGCTGCTTTCGAACATTTAAAAGTTCAATAAATCATCAAAACCTCTTTTACGTTGGAAATCGATTTGTGGCCAAAGGCCGATTGATTGTTTGGATGGTACGAATTTACTTGGAGCTAGTGTACTTGGTGACGTCCTTGGTTCCTTCAGAAACACCGTGCTTGGCCAACTCACCCGGCAGCAGCAGACGGACAGCAGTTTGGATTTCGCGGGAGGTGATCGTCGAGCGTTTGTTGTATTGAGCCAGACGGGACGACTCAGCAGCAATGCGTTCGAAGATGTCATTGACGAAGCTGTTCATGATGCTCATGGCCTTCGACGAGACTCCGGTGTCCGGGTGGACCTGCTTCAACACCTTGTAGATGTAGATGTTATAGCTTTCTTTCCTGCGCTGTCTCCTCTTCTTCTTCTCTCCCTTGACGATGACTGTCTGCGCCTTTCCGGACTTCTTGGCGGCCTTTCCACTGGTTTTCGGTGCCATAGTTTAGCTGTTCGCTTCGGTAGAGAACAACTGATAGTCATTTCGACAGTGGTGTCTCGTTTTGTGCCCGTAGCATAAGAAGCGAAACTCCTCCCCTTTTTAGTATTTTGCTTCCCGCTGTATGTATTGTACCCTTCCTGTATTAATAATATGCTGCTCGACTCAGGTATAAGTATACCCTCGATGAGTGAAATAAACCGGTCATTCTCTGCTTGAACGTCAAGCAGTACAGTTCGGTCTTTGCTCGCTCTGTCGAGTTGTTCTAAAGTTTCTAGTTTGTTCCAAACATTCGCAGTTTAATCGCGTCGTCAGTAGTGTCGGTCGCTTCGTGTGATGGGAAGACAGCGCTCCCGGAGCAGGCTCCGAGAGAAAACGGAGAAGAAGAACAGCGGTGAGGGTAGCTTGAGTGTACCTATTTCGAATAGGTACGCTACTCTTCCCACCGATGTAGGGAATCCCACCTCAGCCACGGTGAAGCGGTCAAAGAAGAGGAAGAAAAATCAAGGCCAGTCCGATGGTGCGAGTGGACGGGACGATGCCACCGCGACGAACGTCAGCGTCATTGGTGATTTCGGTGACGCCGTCGACAACGAAACTGCTGCCAGCCCGAGTGCAGCAAAAATGAAGCTTCCTCTACTGGTGGTGAAGCAAGTCCCACTCAACACGCTGATTGGCGATCTTTCATCGCTGGGCGTTGCAGCTGAGTATAAGCTCGGCAGGATCGGCACCAAGGTGATGCTCCGAACCAAAGCGGAGTACGAAGTGGCCGTGAAATATCTGAAGGATACCAAGGCGGAATTCTTCACGCACGACATCCCCGGTGAGAAGCCCTTCAAGGTAGTCATCAGGGGTCTACCAAACTTCGACCCCAAGATGGTCGAAGCCGAAATCAACCGGTACAAGCTAGCCCCAATCGCTGTCTTCCGAATGACAAGGAGAGATGAAAACGTGAAGACGTACCCGGATTGTCTTTTCCTGGTGCACTTCCAGAAAGGGACGGTGACGCTCAATGCGCTACAAGCCATCCGATCGATCTACTCCATCATCGTACGGTGGGAGCCATACCGTGGTGGTCATCGTGACGTAACGCAGTGTCAGAGGTGCCTCAATTTTGGACACGGTACCCGCAACTGCAACATCAAGCCACGCTGCAGCAACTGCGCTCAAGAACACGCCACTTCCAACTGCCCTGCGGATGGAGCCGTGGCGATAAAATGCGCTAACTGTGGTGGTGCACATCAAGGCTCTGACAGACAGTGCTCCAAACGCGAGGACTTCAAACGCATCCGAAAGCTGGCGTCAAGCAACAATCAACCAGGACGCAAGAAGGACAAAACCCCATCATTCAGGACGGAGGATTTTCCGCCTCTTCGTGCTCCCCAGCAAAGGCAAGCGAATTCGCGGGTGCAACCCGCCCCCCCTCAAGAAGCTTCCGGTGATTCTGCTGGTCAAAGCTCTCCATCCCCCCCCTGGATTCTGGAGACAACCAACAGCGCAAAACAACAACCCCGATCTGTTCACAGCGGATGAACTGATGGAAATTTTCGTCAACATGTCCGGTGCTCTTCGTAAGTGCCGCAATAAGCCCGAACAGATCCAAGTGCTCGGTAAGTTCATCATCCAGTATGGCGTCTAAACCGCTAACTATCGTCACCTGGAATGCTTGCTCTGTAAGAGCAAAAAAGATTGAGCTTGCCGACTTCCTCCGCAAGCACAGCATCGACGTGGGCCTTCTAACCGAGACCCATCTAAAGTCCGGCGACAGCTTCTGGTTGCCTGACCATAACACTATCCGGCTTGATCGCACCAGCTCCAGGGGGGGTGGTGTTGCGGTCGTCGTCAAGAAAGGAATAAAATACCACACTCTGTCCCATATCCGCACCTCTATCATCGAGGCCCTTGGTGTGGAGGTGGAGTCGTCGACTGGATACGTCCAGTTCATCGCCGTCTACTGCCCTCGACAGTGTGCCGCCAGCAGTGGACTAGCGGCTAAATTCAAGAAGGACCTGTCCACCATCACCCGTACCGGTTCCCGCTTCGTAGTTGGAGGAGATCTGAATGCTCGCCATGAGGCCTGGCGGAACTACCAGCAGAACCAGAACGGTCGTCTCCTGTTCGACCACTCACAGCATGGGCTGTATTCCGTTTGGTTTTCGGATGAACCAACATTCATCTCACCGGCGGGCAACCCATCGACGCTAGACCTGTTCCTGACAAATATCGGCTTGTCCAAGCCGGTAGCCTTGAACGAACTCAGCTCCGACCACCAACCGGTGGTGGCTGAACTGGGCTGCAACGTGGCTCCTGCTTCAAGCCTGCGCAAGGACTACCATCACGTAAACTGGGCCCAGTTTGGACGCGTGGTAGACAGGCACATCATCGACAACCCGCCGCTTGACACCGTGGAGGACATCGACCGAGCGTTGGAGGGACTCCACCAAGCCATAACCGTGGCTGACGAGGCGTGCGTCCGACGAGTTCCTGTGAGGGGTAAGTTTATTGCCATTGATTCCCACACCCAACTTTTGATTTGCCTGAGAAATGTTCGTAGACGCCAGTTTCAGAGGACTGGAGATCTGGGCAAAAAACGTGAAATGGCTGATCTGAACAGACAGATTGCTTCCAGAATGGACTCACTCCGAAATGAAAGTTTCGGGCGTGTTGTCCAGAATCTGGACGACCGCTCCAGACCATTCTGGAAGGTAGCCAAGGTCCTGAAAACTCATCCCAAACCCATTCCACCTCTCAGAGTCGAAAATGATGACGATCGGCTTTTAATCACCCCACAGGAGAAAGCAAATGCGATCGGCGAGCATGTCGCTTCATCGCATTTGCTTGGCTCGAATATCCAAAGTCCGCTCGAAGATCAGGTTGCGCAATGCGTTCAAAACCTAGATGCCTCCCCTTGTGTCGTGCCTCCGGCGGATATGATTACAGTACAACAAATTTGCTCAGCGCTGAAATGCACCAAGAACATGAAGGCTCCCGGGTTTGACGGTATATTCAACTTGATCTTGAAGAGACTCAGCATGAAAGTGCAGTCTCTTCTAACCGCTATCTTCAACAGATGTTTGGAACTGCACTACTTTCCAAGTATCTGGAAAGTAGCAAAAATCATACCAATCCGCAAACCCGGTAAGGATCCAACATTGCCTTCAAGCTACAGACCAATCAGCCTCCTTTCAGCGCTGAGCAAATTGTTCGAGAAACTCATTCTCAATCGTTTGCTCAAGTTTGTCGAGGAAAATAACATTCTCCTTCCGGAACAGTTTGGATTCAGAAAGGGGCACTCCACCAATCATCAGCTAGTACGGGTGATGAATAACATCCGAAGTAACAAAGCTGTATCCAAGTCCACAGCCATGGCCTTGTTAGACGTTGAAAAGGCGTTTGACAATGTTTGGCATGACGGACTTGTGTACAAGCTTTGTAATTTCAACTTCCCATTACATCTGGTTAAAATCACCCGTAACTACCTTCAGCAAAGGTCGTTTAAGGTATCGTTGAATGGTTGTCTTTCCGACACGTTTTCCATCCCAGCAGGAGTGCCGCAAGGCAGTCTGCTGGGCCCCTTGCTTTACAGCATTTATACTTCCGACATTCCTCCCCTTGGAGACGGTTGCGTGTTCTTCCTGTTCGCAGATGATACCGCAATAGCCGTTAAAGGAAGGATGCCTCGCGAAATAACGAACAAACTTCAACGATGCCTTAACGCCTTTGCTGATTATGCCACCACGTGGAAAATTAAAATCAATCCCTCCAAAACACAAGCGATCATGTTCCTACATCGGCAATCGCCCAAACTGAAACCGGCTCCATCTTGTACTGTAATCATGGATGGCACAAGGATTGAGTGGTCCGCCGAAGTAACCTATCTCGGGATGTTGATCGATGAAAAGCTCCTCTTCCGTTCGCATGTAGAGAAAACTGTAGTCAAGTGTTCTACCTTGGTTAGGTGTCTGTATCCGCTGATTTGCCGCAGATCCCGCCTCTCAAGGGTGAACAAACTGGCCGTCTACAAACAAATCGTAGCACCTGCGATCCTCTACGCAGCTCCGGTGTGGGAATCATGTGCACAGACTCACAGGAACAAAATTCAGGTCGCTCAGAATAGAGTGCTGAGGATGGTTCTTGATCGTCCTTTCGACACTAGAATAACAAATTTACATGAAGAGGCAGGCATTGCCAAAATAGATTCCAAAATTAACGAAATTAAGACTAAATTTGCACAAAAATGTAATTTATCAGAACATGCTTTGATAAGCAATTTGTATATAGTAGGTTAGGTGTATATAGTAGTTGTAGATTAGTTGTAGTTGTAAATAGTAGTTATAAGTAGACTCCTTTTTCCAATTCAAATCATACCAATCCCACCAAGGTGGTCATACTTTAAAATAGGCCTGATAGGACTAGAAACTGTAAATAATAATTAAAATCTCACTGTACTAAAGTTGAAAAGACGCATCTGTGTCACTTGAAAAAATTCATACATGTAAACCACACAAACACAAGAAATAAAGATCATTTAACTAACTAACTAAAAAAAACTGAAATAAACCGACCTATCTGGTCGATCTGTTCGCCATTCACGCCAAGCGTGTCACAATTATGCCAAAGGACATTCAGTTGGCTCTTCGTATTTGTGGTGAACGCTCTTAATTTTTCCTTCGAAATCTATCAAAACCGGCCCTTTTCAGAGCCACTAAAAGATTCCACAAAAGAGTTGGGAAGGAAATTTCTGTTGCTTACAATTGATCACATCACAGTGAATCCTGATCTAAAAATTGCAACCAGCAAGTGCCCTAGAACCAAAAGCGATGCGATGCTATGTAAGGGGCTTAGAAGCAGAAGGGTGAAAGCCAATTCGCTTTTTCGATTTCCTCTTTTGTGATGACCATAGCTTCCTATTTCGCACTATTTCTGCTATGCTCTTCTATCATCCACAACAATAAACGTATCAATGAATGTGTTTGCCGTCGAGTTAACGTTATCTGACCGTGCACTTCGTAGTTGCTCCTTCGTGAATGATCACAACTAATCCACTTGCACAGAGAACTACATAGATGGGTGCATGGGATGAGCTTTCCATCTTCAATGTACAAGCACATTAATTCATTCTATAGATCAATTCACAGCGCCGGCCACGTCCTCCTGGTCTTTTGGAGAGGGAAGGATGATTAGTTCGACGTCCGGTTGTTACTAGAGACCGAGAATACATCTCCACGGCTATCTCGGGAAGGATAGTAGTGTAAGTGAGGTAGGTTATTTTTAGATTAGGATTCACTGTGGTAAGTGATGCGATCGGTTAAAGCAGAACTTGTTCTTTATTTAAATGTAATGGGGATAGAATAAGACAAAGTGAAAAATTGCAAGGTTTAGGAGATTGAACTCCCTACCTTCTGCTCAGTAAGCAGAAACGGTAACCACTGAGCTACAGAACCTCGTCGTAATGCTATATCGACATGTTTCGTCTACTAACTACTCTCTGACGACTGTGCTGGAGAGGCAGCATATGCATGTACGTAATTGGTGGATTTGTTAATTTTTTAACGCTTTTGGACAATGCTTGACATTTACTACTTTTTCAATAGTTTCTTGTTGAACATAAACAGTCATTGATATCGATACGTAAGCGTAGCCCTGATCGATTGGTGATAAAATTATTGAAATTGGTTCAGGGGCAGCTGAGTTATTAACGTTCAAAATCTTTCATAATTTGTTACATGTTCCATTTTCAGTTTTCACAAAGTGTACCTCCATACAGAAATCAAAGACGTAGTCCTACGTCAAAAGCAGTCTACAAAGGTTTGAGCCTCGCGCGCGTATTACGGTTATAGAGGTCTAAATTTAACATTTGATAAAAAAAATGCAATTTTGAAGCTTATTTGGAAGATACTTTGAGTTAGTAGTAAGTTTTCTGGCAAATGTTGGGGGTTCGTGAGCATTCCTGAAAATTATGCAACATTGCTGAAAATTATGATAGCATCAGATTGCGGGGTTGCTAGTGTAATAGGATGCTTTGTTGATTGTTCATTAACGCTTGATTGCTTGTAATACGTATGAATATTATAGGTGGACAAAAAGGCGAACTAAGAGGTGGACGCCTGAGCTTTTCCACATTTATATCGCTATGAAGCAACTGTAAACTCTAGAGGTAATTTATATCTATAACTGAAACCAGTTTGATTTTGTTTGCTAAGCTGGTTAAAATGTAATATTTAATTATCTTAAAGATTAATCGTCCAGCTCAAACCTTTGTAGAGGTAAGAGGTGGGACCATCATCATCATCATCTATGATGCTATGGTGGTCAGTTTTACAGAAGTCATAAGAACCGGAAGCAGGATAATCGTCGAAATCACGCACGAGTTTCTCCTCAACAGTGACAATTACAGGAGGGTGATGTGGAACTAGCTTAGTTAGTGCACAAGGAGCCGAGGAAACTAATGGAGCCCTGTCCTGTGTGCTCACGAAGCAGAGGTCCAAACTACGATCATTTTCGTTAACTATATGGTTAATTTGATAAAGCGTTGCTGCGCTGTAGTTGTCGAGAATAGCTCCTGCGTGAAATGTAGAGCTATCAGAATCTAGATACAGGAATCTGCTATGAGATGGACTCCACGAAACGCCTGGCAGTTTGAAGTCACCAAAAATGAATATCTCATCAACTGCAGTGGCACTTTCGATAACTGTGAAAACTGACCGACAGTGAGTATCGATGAGTTTATTGGACACCTCCACCAGTAGGTTTACGACTGTTGTTAGGATTCCGAACGCAACGAAAGACCTCGTAGTCAGGACCGAAGACTTGAAATGCCCCTAATTTGGGCCCATACATAAATTCAACAATCGAAAAAAAAATCAATAGCGACCAAAAATATCCATTAGTACCGTTCCAATGACACGCTCATCTAGATAAAATTGATAAATAGCAGATTTTTAGCGATGAGCCCAATCTTAGATCCATAGGCCAACATTAGAGCCATTTTCCCTATATAACAGAATTTAATTAAAACATGTTTTTAAAATATATATTATTTCAAGGTTCCAATCAAATCGGTTGTTTTCGATTTCCGGTTAATTCCTGGTTCAGTGGCCACCGTTTTCTAAAATTAAGCAGTATACCAAGACACAGGACACGGAAATAGGCTAATAACCAATATATATTATGGTTATTGAAATCCCGCATAAACAATAACCATAAGAAGCGCCTGACCATGAATTCGGGGTATCATCCTAACTTTATGTGGCATGGTCGTACCATCTATGATATTGTTAGTGTTTGGTACCCGTTTATTATTGCATTGTTCGAGGATAAGAATAACAAACCAACATTTTTGGCTGGAGCGAAAGTGAGGATAATAAACTTTGCACTTGAAAATGCGATTACGCAAATGTGCGTGTAATAAACGTCAGAAAGCTCAATATTTACTCGGGCACACGGGAACTACCTACCTTCTCCTACTCCAATCTCGTAAACCGTTTCGCCACGGCTGTCGGCAATCCGTTCCTGCAACCGTTTGGTGAGTGCTTCATACTGTTCTTCCGTTGGACTAACGAGAACTGTCTTTCCTCGAATGCACGAGTAATCAACTTTTGTTGGCTTATCCGGACTGATATTCATGGTTGTCGCTGGTTGAGTTGAAGGATGCCCTGGAGGTGCTGATGATTGCATTTTAATTTCTGGATCAGCTGTTTGCCAATTGAATGTAAATGCATCACCTTCTAGTCAAAACGCTTCTTCTTCCGATAATCTAAGAATGCAAAATAAGCAACTGCTGACAACTGAAATGAGTAAAAAAGAGAACTGTTGATAGTAGATGAACACAAAAAACAGAGAGCACAACACAAGAATTGCGAATAAAAATTAAAGAAAAATAAACAGTTTTTTTTTTGCAAATATTCGAGCAGAGTTGAGGGTCATAATTTTCAATTTTTGAGGGGAAAAATTTATCCCTTCTTCAGTATCCAAAATCATTTAGATAAACTACATGGTCGTAACCAAATTTATTTAATTAAATTTTGTTCAGATCGATCTTTTCAATATCTTTCTTTTCGTTAGTGCACCTTGATCGCAGCATAACTTTATATGTGATCAACACTTTATTTTAACATTGTAGCTTAAAATCCTTGTTCATGCTGGCATTAGCTAGTAAAACATTGATTTTAAATACCAAGCGGCTTAATGATAATTTTCTGTTTTTGGTAATGAGTTAGGACGTCATCTAAACTGCCCTTTCACAGATTTTTTTAATTCGTTCAATCATATTTTATCCAACATTATTCGATTTAAACACCATTGGTAGAATAATCTATACCTGTATGAGTAATACGCCCTTTCTACGATAATACTTTTCAATGTTGAAAAATCACCAAAAAATATTAGTTTCTCAATGTCGCAACTTTTACAAAATTTGCTTGTGATTATGATATGACAACAAAACACTTATGTGTCACCTGTGATGTCAAAATATCTGCAGTTTGACAATAAGGTTTTGCACCGTCAGGGTTAACCTCAATCTGATGACAGTTCAGTGGTACTATTTACGTGGACTTAGGCTGTGAACCATTTGCCGAGTTAAATTTAACTCGTGGTTAAAAGTGACATTTCGAAAGTTATTCTTGATGTTCGAAAATCCCTGTGCTGTCGATCAAGAATAACTTTCGAAATGTCACTTTTAACCACGAGTTAAATTTAACTCGGCAAATGGTTTACATCCTTAGGCTGCGTTCCATTTGGTGAATTTTTACTTAAATTTGACAGATGGAAAATTTTCAAATAAACCTGCTATTGTACCAGACTTATTTCTGACATACGAGGAATCAATTTTGACAAACACCTTCTCGAAAATAGGAAGATCAACAACAGAGGGATTTTCGAACATCTTAATTTATTTTCGAAGTGTCAAATTTATTTGAAAATTCGCCAAATGGAACACAGCCTTAAAGCCGGCGCACAATGGATACGTTTTCAGGTTTTTTGCGAGGTTTTTTGACAGTTAGCCCATGCCCATGCCCATTTTGACAGTTAGCCCATGCACATATCTGTCAAAAAACCCGAAAACGTAAGCATTGTGCGCCGGCCTTTAGGCTCTGAACCATTTGGCGAATTTTTTAACTCTTCACGGTTAGAAAAAAATACCCAAAATTAAGTTCTTTTCACTCATCTCGGCACTATAGTGCAGGCATGGTGGGTATATAAATGGTGATACAGCTTTCTCACTATATAGGCGAGGAGGTCGCGGGGGGGGGAAAGTGCGGTTTAGAGCAAATTGTAAACAAACTCGGGCGCTGTCCCATACAAAAATCCAACATGGCTGAATCATGAATTTGACACATTAGAACACCTATTTGTAGTCACCTTGAGTGCAGGAACCCAAAAGTAGGTAAAGCGGGTCAAAGTAATTTTCATTTACTCGTGTGTAGAAATACTCAGAGGGAGAGATGGGCGGAGAGAATGTTTTGAGCCAAATGAACTGTCAAAATCTGAGCCAATCGATCATTCCAATTAGAATTTATCCGAGGATTTCTTATTCTTACTAGAATAAATTTGAGAGTATTGCAATCGAACAGAAATTCAATCACCTATATGTTTTGTGTGCTTCTCAAATTCAACTAGTTTTTGGAACCAAAAGCAATATTCTAACTCTATTGATTAATTGATCTTCTTTGGTTAATGAATGGCAACAAGAAATGTGCAAAATATTGCGATGCAATCAATTATTATTTTGCACGTATATCGAATCAAAAATAAAAGTCATTTGAAATATTAGCTTCTAGCAAGGGTTGCAAGATAATTTAGGAACAAATCCCTGCTGCCGAATAGTGTTTTGTTTTCTCCGCCTATCTCTCCCTCTGAGTATTTCTACTTGTGTGCAGTTCGTATGGAATTTTCCACTGGCTTTTTAACCAAAAGTAAGTTAGTTGTACCCAACAGTAGGTAAATATGATTATACTCAACGTTGGGTTCCCACACTTTACTACTCCTGTTGGGTGGTTTTGCTCCTCCGTTTTTGACAACATTAGTAGGAGAAAAGGAGACAAACTACCCTAATAAAAATTGTATGGTTAATTTGCTTAACGACGTGTTCTGGGTATCATCCAAACCATTTGTGGAATAGTTCAATGATTTGGGTTATCGTTCGTTTCTGTTTATTTTTTATTACGGTAGTCAAAAGTAGGTAAAAGCACAAACGAAATGACAGACGGAGCGGCTCGAAAACTTTGGTGACTAACCTGCTATTTCAATTTTTCAGTGTACCACATGGCAACACCACTACTACTGGATTGTACCACATGGCAACACTACTACTGGATTGTACTAGCATTTTCACCAAACGTACTAGAATATTTTGGTTCTGTCTCTTTCACTCTATTCAAAACTGAAATGCATAAAAAAATGACAAAATGATACGCACTCTTTGCACACTGTCAAAGAATCATTGTACACAAAATCAACTTTGTTCAAATCAAAACAAAAAAACTAACCCATCTGGTGGATGATGGCACAAGCTTCCAAGAAAATTCTATTACAGTGAACCACATTATTTAAATGGATTTCTTCGCCAGTTAGTCGTCTGTCACTTTGTTTGTGGTAAAAGTGAACTGGCCGTTGGGTACTTTTTCTTACCATGTTGGCTAAAATTTGACAGATGACAAGTTATCGATTAACCCTGCTATCCGAGCATGGTTATTTCTGACAGACAAGAAGTTAAATTTTGACAACCGTTGCTCGAAAACCGGTGGATCGACAGCACGGGGATTTTCGAACATAGAAAATAACTTTCGAAGTGTCACTTTGAACCACGGGTTAAAATTAACTCCGCAAATGGTTCATAGCCTTAAGGCCCAAACGCAATGTGGGCGAAAGCGGAACGGAAAGTTTGACAGTTGTCACAAATCACATCAAAATGCCTAACCGAAGTCAATTTGATTCTAACTAGTTTTCAATCTGACAAGTAGGCTTACTCAGATCGAGCTTTTCCGCTGCCGCTGCCGTTCCGCTTCCGCTGTCATTGCGCTTGGGCTTTAGGTTGTGTTCCATTTGATGAATTTTCACTTAAATTTGACACTTCGAAAATAAATTAAGATGTTCGAAAATCTCTCTGTTGTTTATCTTTCTATTTTCGAGAAGGTGTTTGTCAAAATTGATTCCTGGTCTGTCAAAAATAAGTCTGGTACAATAACAGGTTTATTTGAAAATTTTCCATCTGTCAAATTTAAGTGAAAATTCACCATATGGAACACAGCCTAATACCACAAACGAAGTGACAGACGACTACCCGCATAAACGCGAACCATAACTTGACCTTACCCATAATAATTATAAATTGTTTATAATCCCTCCTAAACTTTAACTGAAATGATTATGGAACTTTACATGAACGTTTGTGTGATAAAGTTTTAACCTTATGTATTATTGTTTTTTGAAAGCGGACCTCACAAATAATGGGTTGTTAAGAACCATTACCATTCAAAATTCTTGTTTTCTCCATACATTTTCGAAAAGAGAACTATATTAGAACGTTTTAACTTATGGTTTGAGAACATTAATGGTTATGGTTATGATAGTCAGTAAGGTCCATTAATGGTTTTGTATTATCGCTCAACTTAACGTGGAATATATCGTGAATTGGTAATCAGTAATTTACAGGCAACCAATTCGCGATATATTCAACATAAAGTTGATCGATGTTACATAACTATTCATGGACCTTACTGACTACCATAACCATAACCATTAATGTTCTCAAACCATAAGTTAAAAGGTTCTAATATAGTCCTCCTCCCGAAAATATATGGAGAAAACAAGAATTTTGAATGGTAATGGTTCTTAACAACTCATTATTTGTAAGGTCCGCTTCCAAAAAACCATAATACATAAAGTTAAAACTTTATCATTAAACGTTCTTGTAAAGTTCCATAACCATTTCAGTTGAAGTTTAGCAGGGATTATAAACAATTTTTAACCATTTTTGGTAAGGTCAATTTATGGTTCGCGTTTATGCGGGAACTGGCGAAGAAATTAATTAAAATAATGTGGTTCGCTGTAATAGAATTTTCTTAAAAGCTTGTGCCATCATCCACCAGAAGGGTTAGTTTTTTTTTTGTTTTGATTTGAATAAAGTTGATTTTGTGTACAATGGTTCTTTGACAGTGTGCAAAGAGTGTATATTTTTATCGTTATTTTTATGCATTTCAGTTTTGAGTAGAGTGAAAGAGATAGAATCAAAACATTCTAGGACATTTGGTGAAAATGCTAGTACAATCCAGTAGTAGTGTTGCCATGTGGTACAATCCAGTAGTAGTGGTGTTGCCATGTGGTACACTGAAAAATTGAAATAGCAGGTTAGTCACCAAAGTTTTCGAGCCGCTCCGTCTGCCACTTCGTTTGTGCTACTACTAGATTGAACTAGCATTTTCACCAAATGTACTAGAATGTTTTGGTACTGTCTCTTTCACTCTACTCAAAACTGAAATGCATAAAAAAATGACAAAATGATACGCACTCTTTGCACACTGTCAAAGAATCAATGTACACAAAATCAACTTTGTGCAAAACCAAAACAAAAATACTATCCCATGTGGTGGATGATGGCACAAGCTTCTAAGAAAATTCTATTACAGCGAACCACATTATTTTAATTGATTTCTTCGCTAGTTAGTCGTCTGTCACTTCATTTGTGGTATAAGACCAGAAAGTCCCGAAGAAACGTGCTCAACTTTTTGGCTCAGCTCTGTTCTATCTTCGGTCCCAAGCTAATCGATGCACCCCTCGAAACATAGAAAAATCCACGAACCCCTCATTTTATCTGTTAAACTTTCATAGCGAATCAAAACAAACATAGTGTAGAGCCGGCGCCGGTGGTGTAGTGGTAAGCGTGACTGCTTTCTAACACCCCAATGGGTCTGGGTTCAATCCCAGCCGAGGTCGGTGGGATTTTTCTGAGGCATAAAAATCTCTGGTCACGTCTTCCTTCAGAAGGGAAGTAAAGCCATTGGTCCCGGCCCATGTGTGTTGTGAATGGGTGCGATATTCTACGCAGGTGTGGAAGCTGCCTTCCTGCACATTCGGATTGCCGTCAATGGATGGCAATCGATGTCCGTCGGTGATTGACACTAGATTGCGGAACAGAGACCGACGTTAAATAAAGGAAAGAAGAAGGAAAAGCCCGATCTGAGTAAGCCCACTTGTCGGATTGAAACTAGTTAGAATCAAATCGAAGTCGGTTAGGCAACTTGATGTTATTTGTGAAACTTTCAAACTTGCCGTTTCCGTTCCGCTTCCACTCACATTGCGTTCGGGCCTTTACTTTCTTTTTATACATTATACAGTGTCGGAAGAAGTGCTCTGTATTGCGCATCATTGTGCGATTATAGTGCACTAATTCCAACAATGTGTTTAATGTGTAGAACGCGAGTAAAATCGGTTGTAGTGGGTTATTCCGGTTTTCAACTGTATCGATAATATACTGTTCGAGAACGATCCTTGTATGGGATAATCATGGACTTCTTTCCGATTAACTTTTGTTAAGATTACATAGGTTAGATATTACAATGTTTGTCTATATTGAAATAGAATTGAAAGAAATGTAACTCTATTCACTATTTCCGCTTTTTCAAATCCTGTTTCGCAGCCTCTATCTCTTGTTTAACATTATCTTTAAATGCATTCATCATTCGTTTAAACTTTTCAGGTGTCATCTCTACTAGCTTTTGTTCCTGTGCAACTGCCCGACTCCGATAGTAAGCGCTAACTAGCAATTGAGCAGCTCTGCGCATTGGATAACTCTCGGCCAGTCGCTGAATCAACTGCTCGTTATTAGCCAAGTACCGTAAAATAACGCGAAGCACCATGATTTCCGTACTAAAATTGAACGTTTTTGTATTTCTTAATAAGCTGTTGTTTGAGTGCCAGTTGTTTCCGAAGGCTTTCGAGTCTTCTTAGCTGTTCTTCCTTACTATACTCGATTCCGGGAAGCTGTCGAATTGTCACACGCGCCAATTCTAGTCTTTTTTGTAACTCCAGAACCTAAATGATAAAATAACAGACACATAAAAGAAGTATGATCCTGAAATTCGGCACTGGCTCGTAATTATGGCCTATCCAGGAAGATCGCTTTTTTCGCGGCACCAAAATACGTAAAAAAAACTACCAGTAGATATATTTACAATAAAATAAAGAAATAATCTAGGGGAAATGGATGTAATGTCGGCCTAAATGCCCCTAATTTGGGCCCATACATAAATTCAGCAATCGACTAAATTTTAAATAGCGACCAAAAATATTCATTAGTACCGTTCCAATGACGCGTTCATTTAGACAAAATTGATAAATAGCATATTTTTAGCCATGGGCCCAATCTTAGATCCATAGGCTAACATTAGAGCCATTTCCCCTACCACTTGAAATTCTGTGTAGACGGAATTCACACTCTTGAATTTTTATATTCAAGTTCTTCTCACTTCAACTTACCTTTAAACTACAGTCCTGGCTTTCTTTTTGTTTAGCTGCGTTATCCACAGGATCTTTCTCGACACTTGGTTTGGTGGATAATTAAAATGTCGCATTAAATTTATGTATTTACATAACAGGCCGACGTAATGTTACAAGTGTTTTAAAATTTAATGACACTAACCTCCTGATAATTTCGTATATAACTGGTAGAATCTCGATTTCGGTTACCTTCTGTGATTCTACGTCGGATGAGGATGCAACTGTTGAACTGTCTATATTTCCCTTAATTATATGTGGTTTCACATCAACTTGTTCTATCTGCATTGATTCCATTGTACACAGACGTTTAGGACATCATTCCAAAAGCTGATAAGCAGAACAGTTTATTAGGACAAAGAAAACTCAACTTAACTTTGTTTATTGTCGCAAACCTGAAATTCACGAAATTTGAGTGCACGAGCTCGCCAATTCGACCATTTCGACCAATGAGTACAGAGAGAGGTTCATCAGATCGTGAAATATGGTTGGTAGTAAACCAAAAAATCAACGTAAACGCAATTAGTGACGTCACTAATTGCTTGTTTCTTAAATGGGTTTCACTCACACAACTTAACTGATTGCTTCCCTCGGTAATAAACTCATTGCATTTCGACAGACCCAGCCAAGGAATAAGGTTAACATGTTGTACGACTTGCATTGAATATGGGAATATGTGACATCATTGAACACAGTAGAGGCGTCGTGGTGGTCCCATCTCCAAAAAGGCTACACGCTAAGATCAGTCTACCTACACGGAGATGAGAAACTACCCAAAATTAAGTACTTTTCCCACAACATAGGGTTCAGTCCAATAACCCAAATTTGAGTAAATCGCATATCTACCCGAAAAAAAATAACAACAAAAATACATTAAAAAACAATGTAACAATAAGACGAAAATTATTGTCTTAACAATGATTTATATTGTTACGTCTACAATAAATTTACCTTGATTTATGTTGTACAAAACAATAAATTTCATGGTAAATGGAAAATTTACAATAAAAAAGGGGGGTTGTTAAGTATCTTAACAATGAAATTTTCGTGATTTTCCCATATAATTTTTTTTCAATAACATTATATATTATTGTTATTTTACTGTTGGTTGGCGAATTTATTGATTAATAAAAATAACAGTGTACTTTAGAGTGTATGTGTTGGCCTGACAGATCTACTTTATCGACTTTAAAAATAAATCGAGAAAATAAAACATTGCCCCGGGAAGGGAAGGGGGTGGTATGTCTGTTACGGGTGGTCCTTTTTTTACTGGTTATGGATCGAGATTCGATCCGGTACTTGTGAGAAATGCAGGCCAACTCCCCTGCGCTCGATATCCCTAGGTCACGTCTCCTTGGTGGTTGAGCGTCGTTGATAAGTTAATGCATTCGACTGGAGAGAATCGCCCATGAAATATACTTCCACCTGAGAGTTCCTGACATCTTCAAGTGGTGGAATTTTTTATTATTATTGTATGATTATTGACTGCACGGAAAAGATCTCCATTAAGCTTTAGAGAGGGTCTAGGATAAGATATGAGCGGACGCGGACTGCTTGGTTTTGAGCCAAACGAACTGTCAAAGCCAGAGCCATACGAGCAGCGCCTATCTTGATTACATTGGCAGTGTTGCTGACCCTCTCATAGTCTGCATGCTTCAATCAGATTTATTTTTATTGTTCGTGAAGTAACCCACAATGAAAATACACCAATATTTAATGTAACAACAATTTTTATTGTAATAGAGTTGTTCATTATTGTTCATGATCGTATCATGTTAACAATAAAATAAATGAAAAATACGATAAAAATCATTGTAACAACATTTTATTATGTACATTCATTGTACAGCTAGGTAGCAGTTTTGCCGTTTTCGGAAGAGTACAACATTATAACAATCATTTTTATTGTCGACAATAAATATTAATGTTAGAGCATTGTTTCCACTGAAAATTTCACTGTAATTTTTTTTTCGGGACTTCACGATGCAAAATCTCACTTAACAACCTAGCTACACTAATAGAATTCCACACATTTTTATTGACAAATTTCCATTTAAAATTCCACATGATTTTCATGTGACAACACTTAAACAGAATCCACCCACAAGCACACATGAAATTTAAGAGTCAAATGAATAGTATGTGTGGTTACACATGGCTTTTATGTGAGCACATATTAAGTATGTGTCCGAGACCAGCACGGCAACATCGGCCACCGAATCACCACCAAAACTCGCGACGGACACATTACCAGCACGTTCCCGGGCTAATCCACCAACCGGACCGAGGTAAACTCGCCCACGGTAACGAATCTCTCAATAGAACAGAACTACACGTCGAAAATGTTACATCCGAACTCGGAGAACCAGCCCTAATAAAAATGGTATGGTTAATTTGCTTAACGACGTGTTCTGGGTATCATCCAAACCATTTGTGGAATAGTTCAATGATTTGGGTTATCGTTCGTTTAGGGTTATTTTTTTATTAGGGAGGCTTCCTGGAGGCAATTTTCGACACTGAACAATGAAACTGAAGCTGCGTCGTAGATTTTGGAGGTTAGATTCAAGGTCAACCGAGTCACTTAAGGCTAACATAGGCAAAACCGAGGGCAAAACACGATATATCACTAAATGATAACTTTATGAACACTTGAAACAAAATTTCAGCACACAAATTAACAAATTTAAAGCAATAAATATTTAATTCGCTGACGAAAAATACACAGCAAAAGAAAAACACGTCAGCTTTTCTTTTAAAAAGTAAGATGATAATAATTTTGGAAAAAAATAACATACGCTTATAAATTAAACTATTCCCATTTTGCTCGAAATTTAATCAATTTGACATTGAACCATAGAGGTAACTCTAAGACCAGAAGGTCCCGAAGAAACGTGCTCAACTTTTTGGCTCAGCTCTGGTACTCCCTTCGGTCCCAAGGCTAATCGATGCACACCTTAAAACATAGGAAAATCCACGAGCCCCTCATTTTATCTGTCAAACTTTCATAGCGAATCAAAATAAACATTGTGTAGTACTAGAATTTTGACAAGAATGCGGTGCGTTAATCGATTTGCTTGGGACCAATAGGCTAGTCAAGTAGTGAGCCAATTTAAAATCGTTAATTGCCACTGGTTGATTGAACTCAGTTTAATCAAATAGAATGATTAAAAATTAATACTCTCTTTCTAAAAAATAATCATCCGATTTATCAGTTTAATCAACAATCAATACGAAACTATCGATTTGAAATTGGTTCACTACTTGACCAGCCTATTGGTCCCAAGCAAACGATTAACGTAACCCATTCTAGTCGGAACTCTAGTACTACACTATGTTTGTTTTGATTCTGTATAAAAGCTTGACAGATAAAATGAGGGGTTCGTGGATTTTACCATTTTTCGAGGGGTGAATCGATTAGCTTGGAACCGAAGATAGTACCAGAGCTGAGCCAAAAAGTTGAGCACGTTTCTTCGGGACCTACTTGTCTTAGAGTAACATCTATGGTTTAGTCCTCGGCTTAATCATGGTTGATTAGATTGAAAATAATCTGTTTTGAATGAATTGGGCTCTTTAATTTTGAAAAATATATCGGTTTTTATATATCGGTTTTTATATCTGAAAGAGCTTTGTTTTCTGAGCACAGCTATATTTTTTTCGAATCCACACACTTTCATCTCGATTTTTAAATCAAGATTTTAAGCAAAATAATAACTTCACTGTTTGACACTAAACTGACAAACTGACAGCTCACTTCCACATGAAACGAAAATCAATTATTGTATCCATGTGTTTCACTTATACATTTTTGCCAAAACATCAGCCTTATACCACAAACGAAGTGACAGACGGAGCGGCTCGAAAACTTTGGTGACTAACCTGCTATTTCAATTTTTCAGTGTACCACATGGCAACACCACTACTACTGAATTGTACCACATGGCAACACTACTACTGGATTGTACCAGTATTTTCACCAAATGTACTAGAATGTTTTGGTTCTATCTCTTTCACTCTACTCAAAACTGAAATGCATAAAAAATTGACAAAATGATACACTCTTTGCACACTGTCAAAGAATCATTGTACACAAAATCAACTTTGTTCAAATCAAAACAAAAAAACTAACCCATCTGGTGGCTGATGGCACAAGCTTCCAAGAAAATTCTATTACAGTGAACCACATTATTTTAATGGATTTCTTCGCCAGTTAGTCGTCTGTCACTTCGTTTGTGCTTATACATTCCATAAGACAAACCACATAGGTCCTATAAGAATGCATAAAAGGTATGTGTGACCGCTTATACATTTCATTTGATACATGATCTTCATTAACTTTTTGCAAGGCGGCTGCTTATTAGTTGACTTATAGATTTTATGAATAATGAGCAATAGAAATTTGCCAAAAGGTATAACAAAGATGAATACTAAGATGAAACTGTCGGAAGAAAAACTTTCTATTTTAGTGTCTGCTTTCACGGTCCCTTTCATCCAATGAGAACCCCCCGTATTCAAGGTAATTTTGTGGTTGTGCTGCCCCCTCGGAAGAGATGAAATTTTGCGCTCATTTTTATCAAAACAATCACACCAAAATCAGAGATGTCCCATTTTTTAATTACTCGATTAACAACTAATCGATTATTTTTTGTTCGCTGTGCTGCCATTTCTATACCAATGAGAGTGCAACACATGTTTGAAACGATCGGTGATGATCCTGTGGTGATGTTAATGCTTATATCGGCATGATGTAACCGATTATAAATAGTTTACTTTTCGGTTCGTTAATCGATTAAACGATTATTTGAATGAAAATCGGACATCACTACACAGAAACAAAATCCATTGGCAAAAATACTATATTGATGGTTTAAATTAAATACTCCCACCAATAGATTTGTGCAGAAACGAAATTCATTTAACTTTACTATTTTTTCTATCAAAACTACTATGCCTTTTGAGTAATCATAGTAGTTTTGACAGAATGGTAGTAAATTTGATTATATTTTTAGTCAACTATACTGAAATCATGGTAGATTTAACGGCATTAAGCATAGTTATACTGAAAATAGGTGTTTTTTGCAAAATAGTATTCCTAACTATGGTCTTTGCTTCAGTGTAGATGAATGTGAAACGTCATTTCAAATATAAGAACCGTTAATAAATAATGATACAATTTGAAAGGGACCGGGGCTAATCACAAATTACGTCTCCATGGTAACTGAAATAAACACGAGTGTTCATAAGGAGATTTCTATCCGTGCATACAAAGTGACACCAAGGGGCGCTAATAAGGTGAGTTTTGCAAATGTAATCGTACTTATTTAAAATAGTTCCAGTGTACCAAAATTGATGAAATTTTGGGTTTGGGTTCCATTTTTAATACAGATTACGAATATGAATTTACCTCAATACCACAGAACAGAAGGAGAAGTGCAAACAAATCGGTGAATCAAAAAGTGTTCGTTTTTCTGCTCAACAAGCGATGTGTTGTGGTAGCGTTCCACACGGGCTTTCTATGTGCACTCACATTATTATAGCATGCTGCCTATCTCAACTGCAGGCAGAAGATGCCTTCTACCGCTACACACAAAAAATAATCGTTGATAAAATTAAAAAAAACCATTAGTAAAATTAAAAGTTTGCGTTGGTTCTTTTTGGTAGAAAGCGGTTAGCTATCAAAACTAAAGTCAACCAATTGTCTAATTAAAAGTTTTCCGCTCACTACTTTTAAAAGCTAAAACTTTTAAGATGAATTGTAATACTGTCAAATGAAAAGCACGGCATATTGAAATTAAAAGTGGGTTCTTTTCAATTCAAAACAAATTTTTGACATGAAAATGTGGTAAATTTGAAATAATATGTACTGTTTTGATTTACACTAAAAGCATTTTCAATTTAAATTTAAGTATTTTGAAGATTATAAAATCATTTTTAGTATTCAATTCTAATAATTATTAAATCCAAATATTTTCTTTATTTGATAAATAAAAATCTACAAATACAAAAATATATGTATTATGTCAGTTCGGTGCTGGCACGTGTATAAGCGTCTTACGTAGGCTCCACGCCACAGCTGATGAATGATGTATGTGTAGTCGAATAGGTTCGGATTCCAGGAAATAGTTACCACATTCAGCTCAGAACAGCTGCCCCGCCAGCCAAGATGAGATCAGGGATTCTTCAGTTGAAGTTTGATTCCATCGATGTCCAGGACGGCATAAGTATAGGTTGATAAGAGTCTCCTACGTTGGGTTCTACTTCCGTTATCCATGAGCGACGTTACTAGCGCAGAAAGTGACCACACGCGAACAAACCCATGAAGACATGCCTAAAACGAAAAACACCAAGATCAATTTTCAGCATCTCAAATCAAGACAAAAAACCTCACTCACTCTTGCACGAGTTCAGGGAAAGCGCTAATGTTCTGAAACTTCCCAACAGAATACCTAACGCGATCGCTTGTTGAATACACACTACTCCCGGCTGATCTCCATCCGTTCTTGAGGCCAGGCAGGATGATGAATAAAATAAAATGTCTGTAGGCGGAAGCAAAACATGAGGTTCTCGATGTCAATGTTGGTGCTGGCTGTTTCAAAAATTGACTGGAGCATAGACGAATCAATGGGGCTGTGAAAAAAGTAATTTTTTAATAAATGTGAACGTGTTGAAGAAGCGTTTTTCGACATTTCTAAAATTAATTACTCACTCAATATCCGAGACGGTTCTGCTGCTGCAAAAATGAACGCAATACATTTTGGCGCGAAGTAAACGGCTACTGAAACTTCAGTGCTGCTAGTAAACAAATCGATGTGAAAAGGTATATTGACAGTTGAACAACTTTCCTTTTAAAAAATGCACTTTTAAAATTACAAGTCAAAAGTGAAAAAAACACATTCAAACAAAAAATTTAATTTTCATTTTGAATATTTTCGCAGTTAATACTACGAATTTTGGCAACCATTCAATATGAAAATGCATTATTTTTATTGATACAATTTTTGTTGTTTGTGTGTAGGTGCGCTAGTGTTCGCAAATGACAAGTGGAGCCACTTTCTGATCCAAAGTTCCACTCGTGTGTCAATACTCTTAAAGAACCCAATTTTAATCATTTTTGATTCTATTTTAATAACTTTTGATTGAATGTTAATCTTTTTGATTATATATTAATATTCAAAAAGAATAAAATTTAATACTGGAAAGATTAATTTGAATTTAATCATGCATGACCATACTGCCGAATAATCATGGCTCGGACTCAATAAGGTGAAGTGGGAATCTGCATACTCTCAAAGATAAATTAAATCAAAAAAGCTTAAAAAGTATGCAGATTCCCGCTTCACCTTATTGAGTCCGAGCCATGATTACTTCGGCAGTAGTCATGCATGATTAAAATCGAAATAATCTCTCCAGTAATAAATCTTATTCTTTTTCAATACTGATATATAGTCAAAAAAGATTACACACTTAGAAAAAATCACCGACTTCGGTAATTCATTTACCGAATTCTCAACAGCTGAACGGTCGGTAATGTTTTCGGTAATCTAGAACATTACCGAAAAATCTGTTAACTGGATCAAAAAAATTAGCTGTCAAATTTACCGAACGATCGGTAACGTTTACCGATGTGCATTGCTTGATTTGTAGTTGACTTTACCGGAGAACTGTAATTTTAAGGACGATATGCAAATCGAAAATTACCGAGAGATCTGTAATATTTGAAAAAGGGCACCGACTCAACTGTAATTTGCTTTAATATTGTTTCAAGCAAGGTTGCAAAGACTCATTTCAGCTAAAATAATGTTTTTCGGAATAATAAAACCAAAAGATGGTATGATGGCATGTTTTACTTGTAACTTACAAGAAGAGGTTACAAAGTATGCGTTGGAAACATAAAACCTGTAAATTTTGCTTTCTATGAGTCACAATCAGCGATTTGCTGATCGCTGAGTGAGTGAGTGAGTGAGTGAGTGAGTTTGTGAAAAATCGCTGATTGTGACTCTCGTGAAGTGAAATAAACAGGTTTAATATGTCAAACACATTCTTTGCAACCTCTTCTTGTATCCTACCAATTTAAAATTTGATCATGGCATCTAATTATTTCATAATTTAGAAAAACATTGTTTTAGCTGAAATGAGTCTTTGCAACCTTGGTTTCAAGGTGGCGGTCACTGCAACCCATGCAAAAATTTGGCTACAGTCGTGATCAATAAGTTAGTGTTGCAAATTGCACCACCAATGAACAAAACCGTTGGCGACGATCAAGGAAGCATTGGAAGAAGATTTCAAATGCTGTTTTCAGATCGTCGCCAACGGGAATGGAACTTGGACCGACAGAAAAAAACAAGCAACAACATCGGTATTTATTTAGATAACGAAAATTAATTATTTACGGAAAATATCTACGATTCGATCATCGCTCGGTTGCATAACAGCCTCCATAATTTCACCTTTTCTATTTTTCACAAGCACGAACGCTTTTAATGTATTTCGAAAATAACAATATGGTGGATTTGACGTTTACCTAGACCGTTACCGAACTCAGTAATGGAACGCTTTGTTTACCGAAACTTCAGTAAAATATTTCACCGAAGTCAGTGATGAAGCTGATTTACAGACCTGCCGGTAAAAATGTTTACCGTTTTCGGTAAATTGAAATAAAATTACCGAAATTCGGTCATTTCATTTCCAGTTTTCAGCAATAAAGCGAGAAAATACCGAAACATCTGTAATTTTTAGCATTACCGATCTAAGACGGTAATTTTTTTTACCGAACTCAGGGTCTCTGTTTAAGTGTGTAAAATTCAATCAAAATTTATTAAAATAAAATCAAAAATGATTCAAATTTATTCAAAAATAGAAAATCTACAATCTAATCAATCATGATTTAACTGGGATTAATATCAGATGCTTATTTTTTAGAAAAAGAGGATTAATTTTTAATCATTCGATATGATTAAACTGAGCTTAATGTCAAATTGATTAAATTTCAAGCAAAATGAGAATAGTATTTATCAGTGTACTTTTTAAGCTTTTTTTATTTAATTTATCTTTGAGTGTAGATTTACTTTTGGCAACCCTGGCTGAGAGAGTTGATAGAGAGGAGACTGAGTTGTACTTGATTGAGTTGGGTTGTTGGAGTGGTTCATCAGTTTGAGAGTAACATCGGTGGCGTCTAGAGGTCGAAGTATTTCGGTCAATTTGCACTAGAAAAGTAAGTGGTAGTGTTTACGGATTATTGTGATTAAGAGTAAATGTTTACTTATAAATTTACTAGCATCGGAAATCGGTCGAAACAGGTGCGATTTTTTAGAATAAAGCCTTTTTTCTGACTTGATCGGAAAGTAAAGTGCTTGGTCTAATTGGAAGTGTTTGTATTTGTGTGAGTGGTAAATTCATGCAAAAGAATACCAAGTATAAGTGTGTGCGTGTTAAACCTGATGTTAACAGTTGCGTTGCTTTCGGTGTTTACGTCTTGTGTGTACGCTGAAGCTGAAGAACAAACGGGATAAAGGTGAAAGAAGATAGAAAAATACACGTTTTGCTTCATTTTCTACTTCGCTATACACGGCGAGTCAATGATCTTGTGCAGGAGAAATAACAATTAAATCAAAAGCGTTCAATACAAGCGCAAATCGACTGTAAAAGTTTTCTTTTTTTTTGTTTAATGAATGAATGAAGAGAAAAGCAGGAAAAAAAAAAATCAGTGCATTCTTGTGTTATTATCGCGTGGCAGTGGAAAGGAAGAATACTATTATGGTTTGCAGTTTAGCGAATTGAAGCATCTTCAGTATAGTGCCATTGGATACAGAAACGAAGAAGAAGCTTAACAACCGCGGGCGGCAACCATCTGTTTGTTCTCTGGAGCTGATAAGAAATTGATTAAACAAAGTTAAGGAAAGATTCTTCCGGAATACTTATCTGGAGCAAGTTTGTTGCTATTTTTGCCGTTATACCTATGCCGTGTCGTAAGTACATCTAATATAAGCATACCAATACTCAGATAAAAACCGGTTTGAATGTTCCATGTTGCAGGTTCAACCTGTTAAGACTTAAGGGTCTGGAAAAAGGGCTATTTGAAAAAAACGTGTGCCATTTTGGCAATGAAATGGGTTAATAACATTTTCTTATTACTCTCTTACGTTTAATAGTTCTACCAAAAATCGCTCCGGAATTCAATGTAGTTTCTATAAAGGTTTTTTTATTATTATTTTCTCAATAACCCGTGTAAACATAAAATATGAATTATTGTGTTTTCTCCGATTTAATCAAAGTTTAGGAAACTGTCGTATCATTTCAAATCGAATTATGATTCAATCGAATCAAATTGAATTATGAATTAAGATTATTTTTGAATGTTGTCTTAAAATAAAATAATTTTTGTTTCCCCCGTGGATTGAATAGGATTGTGGCGTTAATTCGAGTAGATATTATTGTTGAAGTGCCAAAGAATCATTTGTGTTGAGAGTATTTTTCAGGGCGCGACCTTGGAAGCCTCCGTTGCGTTGCGTTTGCATTAATTTGACAGTTAACCCATGGGTTATCTGTCAAATTTACGTCAACGCAACGCAAAAGGATCCATTCTGCGTGGCTGTTTACAATCAGATAGATGTATTATGCATTTCCCACCAAACTGGACAAATAAGCGCGTTTTCACTTATTAAAAAGTGTGATAAAAGTGCACGTTTACGTCACATCGTTTGGTTGTCTTCGGTGCACTTATTCCTTATGGAGTAAGAAATAAGTGCACTGAAGACAACAAAACGATTTGACGTAAACGTGCACTTTTATCACACTTTTTGCATTTTTGGAGCAGTCCAGTTTTAGTTGCAACTAACATTCATCAAAATAATGCGTTGAATTCAACAATAAATACAGGGCTGTTTCAACAGGCGTGGATTTCGCGAATTTAACAATTTTCGCGGATTTGAACTTTCGTAAAAATTGCGAAACTGATGTGCTATCACAAAAAATACGAAATTATTTTTAATGGTGTGAATTATTTATGGTAATTTTTAGGAACAAATATCACGATATTCTTGTTGTCGTGTATTATGATGTACAGAGCAGAGTTTTTGGACGCATCCAGTCAATCAGTTTAAGTTTGAAATCTGCATACAGGTTACCAGTACAGAGGCGTACATTTTAAACTTTTATATTGGAATTGAAATCTGCAAAATGCGATCAAGCTCATTTCACAGCAACGGGACAGGCGTGCTATGTCACAGCATCGACACGCATTTTAACATAAGGGTATGCCAAAGTTAACTTAACTGATGTTAAGAACTTGTCAGTAAGTTCAGACCAATAGAACCAACTCAAATCTTGGCGTCAATATTAATAATGTATCTCTGTTGTTTATCTACGAATATTATTTGAAATTATCGGGGTTTCTTATACCTTTGCCATCTTTTCTTGTGATTTTACTTACTAAATTATTTAAATAAAATTAAACTGAAGTAACATTTTAGCTGGTTTTTATGCAGGGTGTCTACTCATTTTGACCGGAGATGAACCAGCTTCTGGCTGAAAATCTCCTTAATAAAGACAACCAACCAACCACTCATTTTGCCAAATAAAATTTCATGCGTTTTCCAAGTTTTTCGAGAACTTTTCGGGTAATTTCCATGTTTAAAAAAAAACTGTTTTCTAATTGCGTTAAAAAATATGTTATGTTTGGTAAAACAATTTTATTTTCACAAACGATTTCAAGACATAACAGTTAGTTTTACAATCAAAACCATTAAAATTGAAGTTTTGCATTTTAGCATATATTTAGCATAGAATTAATTTGAACAAGTCTAGAATCTCATAAAATATCAAAGCCTTAAAGCTTCGATTTCCAAATCTAAGATCTAGAAACTTTCTAAAGTGCCAAAATCCCAGAATTAAAAGAATGCCATTTGATTAATTTCAGGTTCGCAACATTTCGAATATTTTAGCTAGGTTTGGAACTTGAAAACTTCTGACGTTCCTTAATCTTCTCCCTATTTCCCTCCTCTATGCCCGAAATATTTCATTTTAAATAAAACATTTTGAACCTTGAAGATTTTTCTAAATCCATAACAATTTTCTAAGCATGAAATCTTAAAAAATCTAAGCCTTTCCCCAAACCTTGAATCTTTTTCCTTTTTCTGTGTCCAGGATCTCGGAATTTTTTTATGGAATAATTGAATTCTCTTATAATATCCTGGGAGAGCTTTACCCCATGCTGTAGGCAAACATTGAATCTTTATCCTTTTTCTGTGTCCAGGATGGAATAATTGAATTCTCTTATAATATCCTCCATAATTCTCTTTAAAAAATTCTCCCTCCCGTAGGCCATGATTAAGCACCTTGCCGAAGGTGGGAGAGCTTTACCCCATGCTGCATATGAGACCAAGACAGTGGCCCGAAGTGATGGTATCCCATATTCTTCTCATTAATTTCCTAGCCACGTCGTAGTACGTTTATATAAAGGCACTGACATCAGGTGTGATACCCGCGGGTTTTGCCACAATTCACTCTTAAATTTGACGAAACTAGTTAGATAATGTACATTCTATTTCTATTACAATTTTTTTAAGGGAAAACGCGTGGGGTGCGACACATCTAAATCTCAATTTAAGATTGTCAAAAAATCTCACGATAGCGATCAATCTAGGAGAAATCTTTATTCATCTCTTGCATCTAAATCCATCTACTTGCATCGCTCTCCACCTTTTTGCAGGAAATTTTCAAAATCTTTCTCAATCTTCCTCCTATCTACTAAGTCTGCGCGCATACAACAGCAGAGCAAATTTTTCCCTGCATCTTAGATAGAGTCGCTCTCATCGTGAAAACGACTAAAAGTGCACTTTTCAATTTCGTTTTTCATTTATTTATTATCATTGAATAAATAACCAAAATACCTATAGTACAGTTGGTATTATAAATAATGTATGTATTGCTTTTTGTTTTCATTGAAGTATTACTAAGGGAATAATGATAGCGGCGCCGGTGGTGTAGTGGTAAGCGTGATTACCTCTCACCCCAGCAGGCCTGGGTTCAATCCCAGTCGGCGCCGCCGGAATGTTCTGAGGCATAACATCTCTGATCACGCCTTCCTTCGGAAGGGAAGTAAAGCCGTTGGTCCCCGGTTCATGAGTTGATGAGTCGATAGGTAGGGTCCAGGTGTGGGAGCTGCCTTCCTGGCGTCGGTAGCATTGGTGCTCAGCACGGAAAACAAGATCGACGGAAAACAAATCAAGGAAAAAAAAAAAAAAAAGGGAATAATGATAAACACCATTTTTGTACATGATATTGTAACTATTCTTATATGTGCTTCATTTTGATTTGGGATAAGTGTTTGAACTATGGCTCGGGATTTCCACTGTGGCGTACTTCTATTGTGACATACCCATGCTTGGCATACATAGTTTTGGTCACGATTTACTCATTTGCTTATAACTTTACACAGAGTTGACGAAACATAGTTCTTTTTGAAGCAGTAGATAGAATAGAGTTTAAGCTTGTTATAGATACATAAAACAAAGTAGATTTTAATTCTAGTAATAAACTTTATTTGTTTTTGCGTTGTAAAAATGAAGTGAGAAATGCTCGCTGCACATTTCGGACTTTAAGAGTAAAAATTCATTAGTGTTGATTCAAATGTTAAGATTTATCTACTTTTTGCATATCTATAGTAAGCTATAATCCTAATCTATCAATTACTTTAAAGAAAAACTAATTTCAACAACTGAGTGAAAAGTTATTTACAAATGAGCAGTTGGTGTGTACAACTGTGTATGCCAAGAATGGACATATCCATACGTATTTTTGTGGTGCGACATAGTGGAAGCGTGTGAGCATAGTTGGAGCATATACCCTATATAATTTAAAAATATGCTTGGGAACTAACTTCAAAATGAAGCATTTTAGTCACTTGAAGGTGTCACCTGGGCCGAACCAAGATATAATAAATAGGTATAGGTCAAAATTTATTATTATTATCTCTATTTAGGAGATTTTCAGCCGCAGGCTGGTTCATCTCCGGGAGCCCCAGAAGGGGGCTTCCCTAATTACATAGTTGAGATTTTGGAGAACCCAGAAGGGGTTCTCCTAGAGGTTGGTGGAGCTCCAGAAGGGAGTCCCCTTAGTACAGAGTATTTTTAAACAGAGTTCATTATAGTTCCTGTCTTGGTTCTTAGCGTGGTTGGCGGATCATGGTGTGAATGGCGGTGGTCGTTGTCGAAGGCAGTCAGGTAATCGTCATGTAATATCCAGGCTTACTCCAGTGGTGTCCATGTTCGAAGTGTAGTCATTGTATATATATTGATTATATTTTATCGAACAGCATCTTTTAGGAAAACTATTAGGGCTGCTTCCGTGGACGGGTCGTTAGAGAGGGCGTTACGTATGCTGTTCGGTATTCCATAGAGGAGCCGGATGTTATGGAAGCAGGGACAGTTTATAGGTCAAAATCGAAAGTACTTGAAACACGTTTAGTTTTAGATTACAAGCACAAGTACAGGTACTTAATAAAGCATGGGTTATGATTGATTAGGTGAATTAGAGATTTCAATAATTTATTAAATTAGACTAATGAGATATCATAATCATCAAATGAACTTAAATAAGAAACTTCAGAACACAACAACAAAATTAGGATGCGGGGGTCCGCTTAGGGAGGCAACTAACCTTTAAAGTTGTAGGATAAATCTTCCTATTTAGTCTTGAACTTCAATGAGAAAACGCAAGCAGACCAGTAGCATTAAGCCGATTAACAAGGAGAGGAATAGTTTAGGAAATAAGTAAAATTAGAGGTATGTGACAATTAATAACTTTTAATCTTTTGTAGGTATTGTTTCTCTGATATATGCGGTTAAAGCATTTGAGTTAACTTATTTCTTAGTGTTCAAGTACTTACATTTGTAAACAGCAGTTAATGTCAATGTTAGCTATGCAATTGAAACAAAGCTCAATAGTTGTTAATTGACGGGACAACAAGCGAGAGTGAACGAAAACAGCAATTGAAAAAAGCCACGGAATAAAATCTTTAAAAACTCAACTTTCAAAATTAATGGCTAGCGAAAAAGCGTGCTCAGCAGTTCCATTTCAAATGACGAATTTTATTTAAATTTTTTGATCGACCTTCTACGATTATGTTGCAACTTTGCACAGTTGTTTGTGATTGTCCAACATGCCATTTTAGATATTTGGTTCCCTAGTTTTGTACACGACTAACACTTGAAAAGGCTTATGCAAAAATGATACGCATCAATAGAAAAACATATATCTTGCGAACGATTTGTTTGATTGAGATGGTGTCTTCGAAGAAGTTGCGGACAAGTATTGTGCCTTTCAAGAAAAAATATACACTGTAAAAAATTATATTTTTTTTTTACAAAAAACAAAATCAAAATTATCAAAAAAAAAAAAATTAAAATTACTCAAATTGCATATTTTTTTAAATTATATTTTTTTTATTTATTTTGTAGTTTAGATAAAATAATACCTACTGACACTGTGCATTTCCTGGGCAAATCATAAACAAAAAAGTTATGAATTATTGAAAAAATAAGTATTTTCCAAAATACTACCTACAGTTATCGAATATCTTTAAAATAGTGTTAATATTGAAACACATTAAATTTACAACAAAAAAGCTCATAATGCTTATATTGCCCAAAGTTGTTATTTTCGAGTTACTCGTAGGTTAAAATTCACTTATCGCATATTTCAATGCGAGCTGAAAAGCTACAGTGACCTAGTGAGCACCATAGCTCGAGTCGTCTGTTAGTATTGTGTATTATATGGAGAGACTATCTAGGTTATAGCCTATTAAGACTGCAGCTCGTAAACTCTCGAATAATAATAATAATAATAATAATAATGATTTTCTTTAAAAAATTCTACAGAACACTCCCTGACTAAACTCTGCAATGCTCTTCATGTTATTAATAATTCTAGCAATTCCCCGAAAAATACTGTAGTAGCCCTCGATTGCTACTCTGTTATTGCCAGATTAGCTGTTATCACACAGAGAACCAATAGATGATGCTTGGGACTAGCAATCATCCTCAATGTGTAAAAACTAGGCTATACCAGCGTCGGCCGCGCCCGAACGCATGTCAAGAAAGGAATTGATAGGAATGTGTTGATGTGACACTCGCTTTGATGGAAGCCGAGAACACCCCTGCACTTCCACGCGGAATCACTGGGATATTGGGTAAAAGGGTTGGAATTGCAGCAGGGTTCGTTTTGGTAAACTATAAGCTGAATTGATGTCCTAACGATAATATAACGCGAAGGAGCTTGGGATTGAACCCATGATGTATTCTTCTCAGTAAGCAAAAACGTTTGCCACTAAGCAAACATGCTCCTTTTAATACAACACACCAATCATCGATTTGTTGTTATTACAATGTATTCACATTAACAAATAAAGCGATTAACGAATCTTGAATGTGACGGGGGGGGGGGGGAAGGGGGGAGCTTGAGATTAAACTCATGATATTCTACTCAGTAAGCAAATATTGTTGCTCTAATGCCACCAAGCGCCTCATATCACATCATACAAACTACGATCGCTTTGTTATTGCAACCATTCAAAACCGGCCCCGACGATGACGTTGATGACGATGTTTCACAAAACACGATAATCAAGCAATGTTACTATAAGCCTCCTTAATATGATAGGACCTGGGACTTAATCAAACTCAAACTCGGCGGTACCCTTCACACAAGAATAAGCCTCTACAACCGATGATCTTTTAAACCTGGAGGCTACGAAAAAGCGCTTATGCCTTCATCAAATTCTTCTTTTACTCGACGTTCGTTGTTTCGATTTGGTCCTTACGTAAGACGGGAACAAAACCCTTAAAATTTGTTTTTTTGGGCTACCTTGCCCCTTACTTCACAAAGTAAACTATGACTGACGCGATGATTTTACCAGCATATAAATATTGCACATCTTTTAAGTTATCTCGACTGAACTCTATTGCGTTTTAAAACGACTGTTTTATCCTTCATATTTCACCGGGCCACCCTGATTATGCGTCAAACCATCCACCAGGGCGGTGGTCATGTTAAGGACACATCAAAAACTAATCGGTCATGTGCCAAGCTTGCATGTTCGATCGCGACATTTATTTGCTTAACTAATCATGCTTCAACATGAAAAAAAAATCATAATGCATTATTCGTAGGCACCTAATCGTAAAAAACCGAGGAACATGCCTCACGCATCAAGTTCGTCTCTCTGGCAAATGGGAAACGATGAAACTAGCAATTCCCCGAAAAATACTCCTGATAAAATCACTTGGAGTTCTTCTGAGCATGCACTTAGTATTTTCCTGAACTTCCCGTGGAATTCTTTGAAATGTTCCTCATAATTTCCTTGGAACTCTCTTTTGAATTTTCTAAAAATTATCTCCGGTATATCCTTGGAATATTTCTCGGAATTCATTAGAAATTTAAAACTCTTTTGGAATACCTCCAAGAAGAATTTTTTTTAGTATTATTGTTCTTAAAAATGAAAACACCAAATTAAATTAAATTAAGTTAAATTTTTATTGAGACTTTGATGTTCATAATTTTTAAGTTAATTTGCATTTCAAATTAAAATCTATTATTGTTTTAAAAGAATGTTTCAGAATAGTTAGGTCGCTTTGGTTCACTAGAATTTCATAATGTAAGGGTGTTTATCTTCACTAAATAGGGTGGTAGAGGCATAGAATGCTCTCAATTAAAATGTGGAAGTTCTTCAAAGAACACTAAGTTGAGAGCATGCAAAAACAGCTTATAAGCTTATTTGTCACGGATTAGTATTTGAAGTAGCGGATTTCTTTTGAAAAATCGCGGATTTCGCGGATCAAATTTAGAAAATCTTGTAATAGCTGTGCAAATATTGTTGAGTCAGACCTTAAAAGATTTTATTGTTGTATTGTACAATGAAGTATTTCATCAAATATTGTTTTTAAATCAACAAAAGTCATACACACTTAATTCAGATCACCGAAGTCGGTAGGAATTTACCGGGTTTTTGAACAGCAGAACAACTCGGTAAAATTTTCAAATGACCGTTACACGTGAGAAATCAAGAAAATTTATAAATTTTATTTTTCATCAATAAATGGGGTAAACTGAACAACTTCTGTACAAGTTCGGGATAATTTTTTTAATAGTTGGATTTTTCACTGATTTTTAAACTTTTACCGAACAGTTCTGTTGTTCAAATTTACCGAACGACAGAGGCCTGGATTAGTGTGTAGTGTCAAATACCTAGGATCATGGAAGCTCAGGGAACTTATTGTATGACTTAGAATCTCAGGGATATATTTGTTAATTATTTCTGATAAATGATATAGGAATGTGGAATCGGAGACAGAAAAAAATATATAAAATAATAAATTCTGGTAAACCCGAAATTATATTATTTTCGTGAATTCTTCAAGCTGATCTTCTGGAAATCCGTAAAAATTACCAAGTTATGAAGCTGACCCACGAGCTCCGAGATTGGTTCGAAAACACTTCTATTTGGTATACTGCTCTGTGCGGTATAACAATCCCATTAGAATAGGAAATCAAGCAAAGATGGGACTGTTATTCCGCACAGGGCATTATATTAGATTTATTTAGGGTTTTGATATGAATATATAATAAATAGAAGTTCCAGATTAACATTAAATGGGGTCAATTAGCTCTGTACAAAACCTAGAATATCCGTACCTTTACATGCATGAAACAGAATACATCTAATTCAATCTAATTAATCTAATACAAACGAGGCCAGTACGAGAAAGCAAAATTATGAGGTTAGATAACGCTTAATCATTTTTCTTGTCAACATTGATGTTTGCAGCATATCTGAGATATGATAAAAACATCAAAACGGCCAGGCCTCCTGCGTTGCATTTGCCGCAAAGATGATTCTATGAGATGATTCGAGTTTAAATAAATATATTTAAACAGCGATGCATTTCGTGAATCTACAGCAGTGGAAGAATGCGTTAACATACCGTACCAAACGCTCCTAGCTACGTAAGAGTGAATTTAACAATCATATGTGATGTAATGAATGGTTTATATAATATAGTATAATTGAAGGATCTCACCAAATGCCTCCAATGTTCTCCAAATTCCTAATTTATAGATGAAAATGGAATGATCTCATCAAAACTAGTCTGCTTGACTGTGTTCATCAACTTTTCCGGACAGCCACTTCCACGTTTATGCAAGGGGAACAACTTAATTCTATGAGGTATGGTGAACGGAAACACACTTTATTCTATAACACCTTCCTGTAACATTAAACGACAAATAGAACCAAACAATACAACAGATGAAATAGAAGAGACTGCAAGACTTCTTCAAAACTGGAATTTTGGGCTTCGGTGAACAAATCAGAACTTGAAAAAAAACTGCATTCACAACCGTAGCTGAACCTAAATTATCACGTTCCCGCATAATCACAACACACCACGTGTGATCGAGTTGATATTGAATTAATTAAACATCGGCGACGACAACGATGAACTGTCACGCAAAACGAGGAGTCAGTAGAAAAACGGTAGTATAGAAGCCATCCACTTGGAATGACCTCCTCGGAAAATTCAACATGATTTCCGATTCCGACCGAACACGTTCCATTTCACCGCCGATATCACTAGTGTTACGGCGAGCAGACGAAACCCCCCGGTTCAGCAGTTAGTGAGCTACCCGACGGTAACGTGAGCGAGGCGGCGAATCGGAGCGATCTGTCTATTCGCCGTCAAACCTGAACATCTATCATTCGAATGGAGCTGAGTCACGATCGACGATTATCATTAGTTGCAGTTTTCATTGTTTCATTCGATTAAGTGAGTTATGAGTGATCAGTATTGAATTTGATAAAAAATTTACATCGTTTTCTATAAGTTTATTATAAGTTCCTAAGTAATCTAAACTAGTAAACGCTAGGGCTGTGGCAGGAAAACATCCGAACTTATTTGCAACCGGAATCGAATACCAAGATTCTTAAAGCCATTAATAAAAGTGCGCTAAACGGACTTGGTCTTTCGAACTAAATCTTTAAGAATCATGTCCTCGTCAGGATGGGTAAGGATGGAACCTCCGGTCATGATTGCCACTCGTGTAATCGACCTGATACGGCAGATGCGATGGTAGCATGTGACACCTGCAGTTGCTGGTATCACTTCGGATGTGCAGGAGTAGATTCAAGCGTGGAAAGTCGCCACTGGATGTGCCAGAAATGTCAAGCTAAAGGCATATCTTCTTCGTCCAATGTCACTGGGAATGAAAACGTCTCTCAGCAAAAAACCCTACTGGTTAAGGATCCCAAGGTTCAATCCACCAAACGGACTAACAGGAGGACATCTCAGGCGAATTAAAAAGACTGTCGACATACCACTACTGTCACAGCGTGGAAACGTAGCGTCCAGTGTACGATCGGCGGTGCTTGAGGTGCAATTGGAATTGTTGAAAGAGCAGGAACGTTTACAGGAAGAGGAGCTGAAACAAAAAGAAGAGCTGGACCGTCTCGAGTTTGAGAAAAAGCAACGACAAATCAACGAGCGACGCCGACGTCAGGAGGAGGAATCACAGCTAAAAAGGAATCGATAGAGAAGCGCCAGGAACTGGTCAGACAGCAGGCCCAGAGTTGTTTTGGGTTCCAGAATCTCCAAAATATTCAACGGAAGCAAGGTGCAGGGTCAGCGCTGATTGAAGGGCAACGAGTGGAAGGATCTCTCGAATAGGGACTATGCCACCAATACCAGTACCAGGACCAGAACCGTAACCAGGACCATCACCGTCACCATGACCATCACCATCACCATGGCCATCACCATCACCAGCACCAGCACCGGAAGACCCAGTAATTCAGCTTGCTCACCGGTTCCGAAAAATTCCACTAGGCGATGAGAATCGACGTTCGTAACAACCCAACCTATTGGTACCCCCTGCTTATTTGAAAATCGCAGCACGCTAGGTTATGAGCAAGGATCTTCCAGCGTTCAACGGAAACCCGGAAGACTGGCCGATGTTTATTCGGATTTTCGAGGAGACTACGGCTGCGTGCGGCTTTTCGAACGTGGAAAATCAAGTTCGGCTCCAAAAGTGCCTACGGGGTAGCGCTTTGGAAACCGTTCGTATTCAGCTCCTGATGCCTGAAGGGGTGCCTCACGTCATAAAGACCCTAAAAATGCGGTTCGGCCGACCGGAATTGATTATCGGTTCTATGCTGGAGCGGATTCAACGACTTCCCTCTCCCAAGCCGGATCGTTTAGAGACATTAATTGATTTTGGACTAGCCGTCCAGAACTTGGTCCTTCATCCTACAAGCGGCCAAACAGAAAAGTCATCTCAACAATCCAACTGTGATGCAGGAACTCGTACCGAAACTGCCAGCGCAACTGAAGTTGGACTGGGCTAAATATAAATTGCTCAACTCGGCGGCCACCCTCGCTACTTTCGGAATCTTCATTCAACAGTTGATTCAAGCGGCAAGCGAAGTTTGTTTCGATGTCCCGCTCAACGCGACCACTAGACCGGAAAGACCGAGAAATAAGGAGAAACCCGTAGAGAAACCGAAGGGCGGTATTGATCGGACTCAAAAAACAATGAACCATCAAAGAAACCCGTTAAACTTTGCCTTTTTTGCAGTGAATTCAGGAAAAGAAACATCGAGAATCGCTTAAATTTCGTACGGCAGAATAACCTTTGCCGCATGTCGGGAAAAACATCATTCTCTCCTGCATCCACCAATATCTAGTGACCCAATGCACTCGTCCGTGAACACCAGTAATCAAGATCTGCTTCCGTATTTTCGCATACTCCCGGTGATTCTACACAAGGATGGTATGCAGCAACCCATATTTGCGCTCATTGACGAAGGATCCTCATCGACACTTTTGGATCATTCTGTGGCAGATTCTCTTGGAATCGATGGTCCAGTAGAACCATTGACGCTACAGTGGACCGGGAACATCACACGCAAGGAAAGCACCTCCAAACGTGTACAGGTTTCGATCTCCGGGAAAGGCAAGCCGCAGAAACATCGTACAGTCGATCATCTCCTGCTTCCGAAACAGTCGTTGCTGTAGCGGGTATTGAGTGAAAAGTATCCACACCTACGTGGATTACCTATCGACGACTATGAGGTGGTGGAACCGAAGCTGCTCATCGGGTTGGTTAACCTAAGACTTGGGATACCACTGAAAGTTAGAGAAGGTGGACGAAATGAACCCATTGCATTGAAATGTAGATTGGGTTGGACGATATACGGTAGCAGTGCGAGACGTTCACCATTAGCAGTGTCAGTAAATTTCCACGTACCGGCTATTACGGATCCTGATCGAGAATTGAATCAGCAACTGAACGATTATTTCACGCTGGAGCTGGTTCAGCGTTTGCCATTCCGGAGTCAGAAGTGGACCAAAGGGCGTGACGATTGCTGGAGGACACAACTCGTCGATTATCCAACAGATTTGAAACCGGCTTATTGTGGAAATCGGACAACATAGAGTTTCTGGATAGCTACCCCATGGCTGTTCGGAGACTTGAAGCATTGGAGCGGAAACTGGTCAAAGATCCTGTCTTGAAAGTACGGGTACATGATCAACTGGATGAATACGTGACAAAGGGTTACTGCCATCGAGCTACTCCGGACGAATTAGCTGCTACCGACAACAAACGCGTCTGGTATCTGCCTGTGTGTGTCGTCAAGAACCCAAGGAAACCCAACAAAGTGAGATTCGTATGGGACGCTGCAGCGCAAGTCAACGGAGTAAACTTACCTTAGAATATTTTCTGTTTCTACTTAAACAATATATGCCCACACAGACATCAAACAACAAAATGTAATGCTTTAATATGGTGTAATTTGTTGACATGGGTCTATGGAAGTCGCAAGAAAACAATGATTAATGTAATTGTTTACATTTCTAGTTAAGCTAGTATGTGCTATGTTGTAATTGATAGCACAAAATTTTATAAAATGTTTATAGACATGAGCTGAAAGCTGAAAGTATAGTTATGTTTCCACATTGAATATAATATTCTTCTTTTAATCATCCTTTGTATAACAACAGTTTGTTCAACATTTTTGGTGTCAACGGGTGACCTGTAGAGAATTTTATGCACATTTTCGACAATGTATCGCTGTAGATGTAGAATTACGAGAAACTTATGAAAAGGATTTATTTTCGAGAAAATTCCAATTTTCTAATGTCCGGTGACCAGTCTTCACGAAAACATGTACCATGTTGAGCTTGTGCACAAAAATCAAAGCGAATGTTCAGCTTGAACTTACGCGCAATTTTGCGTTTGTGCACGGAGTAAAATTATAAAATTATAATATAAGACAAAAACGCTGCAAACCGAGACTCGAACCACGAACCTCATCAGGCCTGCGTCTTGACCACTCGTCTATTTTAAAGCGTGGGTACTGGTAAGGTTAAAGGCATATAAGAAGCGCTCATAATAGGTAAAGGATCTCATTCGTCTGCCCTTTATGCAAGCCGTCTCCCATATCTGCACAAGCGCATGAGTTTGCACATGGTTGTAAACTTCTAGATAGAGCTAGAATTAGGGCGTAACAGCCTTTGTAAATAATGACTTCTCTCGATGATTTCTAGGAATTCAAGGCACGTCTACATAAAGCAACATATCCATTGAGTAGGGGAAGTCTTTCCCTACTCGATGGTTATGTTGGTTTGCGTAGGTTTGCCTTGAACTCCTAGAAACCACACTCCGGTGGCAGAAACATCATCCACGAACATTTGGCTTGAAGCCAAAGTTGTTGGTTCTTTGGCTCGATTATCTGCCAATCTAAGACAGCTGATGCAAACATTGAGAAATTATGCTCCGTTCACATAGATGTTTGATTTGTTGCGTTCAACAAGCGCGTACTTTTTTTTTTCCTTTGGTATGTTTTCCGTGCTGAGCACCAATGCTACCGACGCCAGGAAGGCAGCTCCCACACCTGGACACTACCTATCGACCCATCAACTCATGAACCGGGGTCCAACGGCTTTACTTCCCTTCCGAAGGAAGGCGTGATTCAGAGATGTTATGCCTCAGAACATCCCGGCGGCACTGACTGGGATTGAACCCAGGCCTGCTGGGTGAGAGATAATCACGCTTACCACTACACTACCGGCGCCGCTGTCAAGCGCGTACTTGTAGGAATTAAATATTTATCATATTATTTTTTTGAATTAGGCAAGCTAATCATGAAAAATTCTAGTTTCATTAACGATTATTCACACAAGATTTTTTAACGCATACGTGTCGTCAATGCACATATAAACATAGCATAACAACTGTAGGCTACAGTGCTGACACCACCGATGGTGGTGGCTTCAGCAACCCTCATTCTTGGCAAAGGATTGAGAAATCACCGAGAGAAGTTATTGTTTACAAAAGCTGTTGAGTTCAAACTTGTGTTGAGTCAATCATATCCTTCTCAATAATGAGAGAATGAGCTGAAAAAACCTGAAATCGTGCTCGACCATCTTCGATTTGGATGATACATGGCCCATATTTTCAGTATGATAGACCAAGTATTTTCCGCAGGAGAGGAGACCCTTTTGACTCAAGGGTAATTTTTGAAAAGGGCCTATGTGTTTTTGCACACATACTTTAAAAAAAAAATGTAGTTCGAAAACAGTTGGTTGTAGAAAAAAATTTACTAAAAAGGAGTTGTAGGAAACTAATAAGGCTTTATAAAAAAAAAAATTAACACGAAATTTTTTTTTCCGTTTTTTTACAAAAAAAAATTAAAAATAAAACTTTAAATTCAAATTACAAAAAAAAACGTATTATTGATTTTTTTTTAATTTTTTTTATAAAAATTTGAATAGAAAGCAGAAGTTTTGAAAACAACTCTAGGATGGACAAACTTTCAATAAAAAAGTTTTTCTAAGAGCAACTTTTGAGGCATTTTTGAAAATTTCATTATTTACGGCAAAATGTTCAGTTTGATGTCAGTATATGATTATAAAAATCATTGCAAACGATAGTGCTCATATCGATAAACTTCCTAAATATAACCGTTTTCGAGATATTTCAAATTTACTTTCATCAAAATCAATTTTTTGTAGAAAATAAGCCATTTTCATGAGTTAAATTTATTATTCAGAATCAGGTATAATTAAAAATTTAAGTTTGATCGTAATCTCTGAAGTTTTAAAACACGATACAATTGCGGTGCAAGTATTTATTTCAAAATTACTGACCTTTTTGCAAACAAAAATAAAGTAAAAAAAGCGATGTTTATGTCTGATGGAGCTGCATCCCCATCCCCCAGTCTTTGTAAATTTAAAACGAAGTACAATATTGATGTCGAATGGCACTTCGCATGGCAAGGGACCATGTGACGCGATTGGTGGCACATTAAAACGAATGGCAAGGAACGCAAGTGTGGCTGTAAAACACGAACATCCAATCACAAGTGCAGCAGAGTTATATGCATGGGCGGCTAACCAGAAGAGTAATGATTATTTAACAAAAATGTTATTTTGTTTTGTGTCACAAGAGGAATACGAACAGAATGGAAAAGCATTTTTGAAAAGGCCAAATAAGAAAATATCACTGTATTGTTCCGATTTCCGAAAATAAAATATCAGCGAAACTATTTTCGAATGACGAAGAACGCACCATTCATAACATATAAAAACATACCAATCAAAAGTTCATCAAATAAAAATATATCCAACGAAAAGGTTTATGTACAAATTATTATTATTAAAGACGATCGAAAGTAATAAATGTAAGATGCAAATAAAAACGCATGGATATTTCATTTATTTATCTTTATTTATCTTATAAGTTTAAACCCAATTTTCCTATATTCTATTGGTGCAAGGGTAAGTTGATGCATATCTTGCAAAACTTATCATATTTGATGGACAATCACGTATAATTTACGAAAAGGGCATATTTTCTGCAAAAATTGATTATGATGAAAGTAAATTGGAAATATCTCGAAGACGGTTACATTTAGGAAGTTTATCGATATGAGCACTATCGTTTGAAATGATTTTTATTATCATATACTGACATCAAACTGAACATTTTGCCGTAAATAATGAAAGTTTCAAAAATGCCTTAAAAGTTGCTCTTAGAAAAACTTTTTTATTAAAAGTTTGTCCATCCTGGAGTTGTTTTCAAAACTTTTGCTTTCTATTCAAGTTTTTATTAAAAAAATATAAAAAAAAATCAAAAATACGTTTTTTTTTTTATTTGAATTTTGAGGTTTATTTTTATTTTTTTTTGTAAAAAAACGAAAAAAAAAATTCCGTGTATATTTTTTTTATAAAGCCTTATTAGTTTCCTACAACTTCTTCTTAGTAAATTGTTTTTACAACCAACTGTTTTCGAACTACATTTTTTTTAAAGTATGTGTGCAAAAACACATAGCCCCTTTTCAAAAATTACCCTTGAGTCAAAAGGGTCTCCTCTCTTGCGGAAAATACTTGGTCTATCATACTGAAAATATGTGCCAAGTATCATCTAGATCGAAGATAGTCAAGTTTGGTGACTGACCGATTTGGCGTGGAATTGTTTCAAGAAATTAATAGTTGGTTAGTTGTGTATTTCCGCAGAGTATTTCTATAATGAAAAGAAAAATAAAAACTCTCACATATCCTGTCAGATTACAGAAGAACATCAGGGCAGTTAGGCCGGTAGCTCAGTTTACAAAGCACTAACTTTTTAAGGTTTCTGCTTAGTCTTGTTCCCACCGCGTAGAATGCACTCGATTTTATCTTTTAAATATAGCGTCTTAGGGAGAGGGTTTCGTGGGTAAAGTTTTACCTTTAATAATATTTAGAAATGCTGCCCTAGACATCAAATACTTATGATTTACAAAAAGTAGGCCTACATAAAAAATACCGCTTTAAAGGCGTTTTCACAATATTTTACGTATGTAGGTGAGAGTTTTTTGAACTATGTGCGTCTGTTTTTTTTTTTCAATGCACGATGACTAGAATGTAATATCGTTTGTTTTTAGTACATCAGAACTGGAAACCAGAATAAGATGAGTTGTACAAACAAGTTATGGACATATAGACTGATCCCAAGTATTATTACAAGGCTGTTATGGCACCAAAATTACTATTTGGGAAATTGGTTTTCCCAAATGTAGCAATAATTCTCAAGATATTTATTTAAATGCTGACCACCAACTGATCAAGATAGATTAAACATCTACCTCTCATGTATTTTGTCTTCGGTATATTATGACGAGTTGAATCCCGTTGGTGTTTAGTCTGATGAACGTTTCCGTCATCGGCTCAAACTTATGTGCTATGATGTCAATGTCATTGGCGAAGCCAAGAAGCTGGACCGACTTCCTGGAAATCATATCACTCGTGTCCTATCCCCGCTTTTCGGATCACACTTTCCAAGGTGATTTTAAACAGCAGACACGATAGCCCAACAACTTGCCGTATCCGCCTGGTATTACCTCACGAACTCTTTTGCAATCGGTGATATACGATGGCATAGTATTTGAGAGAGAACGATGAGTTTCGATAAGTTCAATGTCGTGAACTCGGTCGGGTGCGATGTATATCACACATAAGTACAGTGTGCGATCGCTCAACTTGACAGTTACCTATGCCTGTTCAACGCAGTTCCACATGTTGTGCTCTATGGCTCTAGCATTCAACTCTGATCGAACAGCAATTAGAACACCGCCACCAGCGGACTTTTTACTATTGTTCGGGTTTCGATCGCAGCGAAATACCTCGTACTCACATCCGAACGCCTGACTGGAAAACGTTGGAGAGTCTAGCCATGTCTCGGTTAATACTATTACATCGTAGCAACGGTCCGATACAGCTAACATGTACTCGTGAACGTCAGAATTCGTTCCGCCGATGTTTTGGTAGTATATGATGATATCCTGTTTCCGGCGTACATCCGTGCTAGGTGGAGCGACGTCCCTGGAAATCACGTAGGCGACAGGTAGTAAACGTACATTACTATTACCAAGAGGATACTTGCCATAGTGAACGCAATCGACCGCAGGTCCGGAACGTCTGTGATGAGCGGAGACGGCAGACAATGCTTTCCACATTGCGGCCCGGTTGAGAAGTTGAACCTTTCGTCGGAAGAGTAGAAGACGGCAAAGCCACGTTTTGCATCGGAGTATTCGTGAAGATCTGAATGTGGGAGAACTCATCAGGCAGTGAAAAGCTCTTATCGGAAAAATATTTGCCTGTGCAAGCATGGTGGAAGATCCCCTTTCCACCACCACCCGCAGGACCGAGTCGACTGCGATGAACGCAGGTTACAGTTGGCGGGACTGAGGTGGGCTTCCATCAAGCTTTCTACGGTGCGTCTCGGTGACATCCCTATGTCTTCGGATAAAGCGATTAGGCGTCGTCTGTTGTGTTGAGGGCTCGTAAAGGAACAGAAGTACTGAGAGGTACTGGTGTCCCGAAAGGTGTAACAGTAGGAGTACTAACGGGAATTGCTGGAGTAGGGTCCACAGCTTCATCTTTGAGATCCAAAGGAACTCCGAACTTGAATGAAATGAAATTCATCGATCTAAGGTCGGCACCTTTTTTCACAAATGATTATTTGGTTCATTAGTCTGCAGGCCGTCACGAACGAGCTTTTCGACCACATCTTGCTATCATGACAGATACACCCAGAACAGTTTCGAGGGATGGTTAACATCCAGTGTTTTGATGTTACCAATCACACTAGTTCCAGAAGTCGTCTTGTTTCTGTATCATCTCGGCAGCGTTTCGATGGGCGATCACGGTTTGGACCAGCAACACAGGGAGTTGAAGCGATTACCATGTCGGCAAGTTGAGCAACCTGAGTGTTGTTCTTGACCATTTCGTTTTTCAACTCAGAGATTCTGGTCAGTTGGTTTCCGATAACCGCGGAGCATTGCCGATTGAAAAAAACTGCATTTTTGAAGCGAGCCACCTTCATCAGTTTAGAACACTCGTCACACATCCAAAACACATTGTTTTTCTCACGACCTATCCGAAGGAATGGGATGATCAGATTGAGGCATCTCAAATGGTACACCTGATTATAGAACCCCATGCATTCAATGCAGTCTTCATCATCGTTCACTCTATTCACACAGCGGTCGCAAGCGGCAGCACCACTCATGATGCAGTCGAATGTGCTCCCGTAAAAAAATCCATGGACATTTTTGTTGATTACCATAAAATCACAACGAAATTCATGATTCACAACAAAGAAAATCATGGTATATGAAAAATTTACAGTAAAAAAAAATGGGGATTGTTAAGCATCTTAACAAAAAAAACTGATTTTTTCTCGAGCAAATTGATCTCATCACATGAATTTTCTTTTTCATTTAAAATCGATATTTTTTTTTCTCTTCGAAATTCAACAGTTACGCATCAATATAGTTTCGTTCTTTTATTATAATTATTTTTTTTCGGGCTATCCATGTCCAAGGATGAGGGGCTTGATGATGATTTGTCAAGTGTCGCTATGATTTTTTTTTGGAATTTGTTAAAATTGTAGTTTTTCTCCAGTTCATTGATTTGAAAGGTTCATGCGAGTTAATTTCACGGAGCCGTAAATTGTAGTTTTATCATAATTTTAATATTAGCATAAAATAAAATAGTAATTTTAAATTCGCTTTTGTAATGCTAAGGTAAATAGTTTGCTTTGAGTGTAAAGTTAATTTATAAGAAAGTTCTAACAGTTTTTTTTTTGCACTTCGAAACTTGACGGGTCATACCTCTAACATAGTAGCAGTGACAGTGTCGCATGTCCTAACAACAACTGCCCGCGACTAGTGTTCGAGGGGCCGACAGGGCTGAATATGGGTCAATACTAACAAAATTCTAACACTAACATGACCCCAAAACTAACGTTCATCCATTGGACTAATAGTTATAATGTAGTTGTACTTTCCTAATAACCCATCTATCACAGACAAACAGACATAACACTCGCAGGTTGTTCATCGAATACGCATTTGACGGTCAATTTGAGTGTTTTTGGTTGGTGGTGCCGCCACCTGTGGTGCGCACGGTCGGTTCCCTTGCGTTTGACGTCTGCACACTAGCGCCATCTGTTCAGCGTACTATCCATCACATGATACGCGGTAGTGTTTTAGTGATTATGTTTTGTGGAGAGAAATATTAAATGTGTTATTTCTGTTTGTCTGTGCATCTATGTTTCTTTTTCGTTGTGTGTGTGTGTGTGTGTGTGTGTGTGTGTGTGTGTGTGTGTGTGTGTGTGTGTGTGTGTGTGTGTGTATGTATGTGTGTGTGTGTGTGTGTGTGTGTGTGTGTGTGTGTGTGTGTGTGTGTGTGCGTGTGTGTGTGTGTGTGTGTGTGTGTGTGTGTTTTTTTTTTTTTTTTTTTATAGTAAGGTTTAGGAAAGCTTCAAGAAGCCTGGCCTGTAGTGAAGGTGGCACGGTGTGGTATCCACTCGATACGGTTCCGCAATGATTGCAACGTCGCACTTTGTTTCTGTTGTCGACTGCCACAACAGTTGCTGAGCAATGTCGCAATGATTGAGGTTTATTTGGGTTACCTCCATTACTGTTGGCCTGCCATCGCCTTTTTGTATGCTAGGCATTTGAAGCCTCCCGTCGTATGATCGTTACCGTCCTCTTTTTTGCAGAGCATACACCTCGGATGCTTCGTGCAGCCTCTTGCAATATGGCCTTTCTCTCCGCATTTCCTGCACAGATCAGATCTGTCAGGGCCATTGCAGTTCCTCGCCTGGTGACCGAATCCCATGCACTTGAAGCATCGCTCCAATTGCTTGGTAACCCGAGGAGTTGCTTTCAGCGAGCACAATGACCAGCCAACCTTGACCTTGCCCGTCTCCAACAGCTTATTCGCTGCAGCTGTCGAAAGCCGTATAACCGCCGTTTGCATGCCGCCGTACGCCTTCCTCATGCGGATTGACATCGGGACATCTCCCAGATCGCAGTGCACTCTCAACGCACTTCTTAGCTCCTCTTCTGTGGTGATCTCGTCCAGGTCCCTGCACTCGACCACTGTCTCCTGGGATAGAGCTCTTACGCTCGCCCCTTCGCCAAGAGACTTTTCGACGAGCTCCTTGAAGGCTGAGCTCTTGATAGCAGGATCCTTCTTCAGCTCAAAGAGGATCTCGCCTTTCTGGGTTCGCCTGGTTTTCACCACGTTCTCTCCTAGTTGCTTCAACTCCGGATCCTCTCGTACCTTCCGGAGGAGTGCTGCATACGACGTTTTGTCCTTAGCTTCGACGATCAGAGCATCGCCCTTACTTCGCTCCCGACGAGTCCTGGGTATCACCTTCTTCTGTTCAGCTTTCTTCTTCATGTCTTTTTCCTTCCGTTTTTTCCACTTCTCCTTCGGCTTCTCGACGGTACGCCAGCCTTCCTCCTTGTTGTCTTCTTTGTCGTTCTTGACTTTTTTCAACTCCTCTTCCTCTCCTGGAGTTTCCCTTTTCCTCTTCTCCGAGCGTGGATTTCGAGGTCCCTTTGGCGTCTCCTGTATTTCAGCTGCTGCTTTCTCCTTGGCCTCGATCAGTGCCCTTTCGGCAGTTACGGACCTCGTCCTCAGCGCATCCTGTTCACGTTCGGCAGCAATAATGGCGGATTTGATGCCCGTCACCATTTCCTTTATTGCCTTGTGGACGTTGCTCTTATCCTTGATGAAGTCATGGAGTTCATTGATCCTCCTCCTGACCTCCATCAATTTGGTCTTCCCAAGCTGCAATCCTTCTTGGGGTGTGCTACTGCTGGATTTCGGTGTGAACACCTGGCTTAGCATAAGACCTAGCTCTCCTTGGTGTCCTTGCTGCTCACCTTGGGGCTTACTGCTGCTGTTGGAACTCGCTGTTGCCTCCAGGTTCAACACTGGTGATCTCTGCAATATCCCGCTCCTTGCGAACACGTTCGCTCCTCCGTTTTCAATTTCTGGCGTCTTGCCGTCGTCCTTCATATTTTTTTGGGTTTTCTCATTTTCTTCTTTTTTGTTTTTTTCTCCGTTTTTCTCCATTCTGTTGGGTCCCCCCTCCGGGCCGCTATCTCCACTCGTTGTATGTAGTCGCCTATCGTGATCCCATGGTTATCTATGCAAGCAGGGAGGCCATGCTAGGGTTGACACGGTCCTTCATGGGGGCCGTGTTCAGAGCCAGATCGGCGTAAGTCAGGAATGTTACATCTGAGTCTACTACTCACCAATCACCAATTGGTGACGAGTTTTGAACGTATCCGGAGGCCTGCCAAGGTTTTACCGGGACGGGGGCAGCCGCACTATTAGCCCACTCGCCATTTCAAGAAGGTGTCACCCTTCTTTACTTAGGGAGCAGAATAGCACGACTGTCAGCCCTGTAGCGTGGTATCCAATCCATTGTACCGTGTCGTGTCCATAGTTCCATGCCGTATCCAGTATGCCATAATAAGGATCTTACTGGCGTCGATCCTAATGTGCCGGTTGGCACTCCTGCGGGTTGACGAAGCATTTCCTCGATCGCCGTGTTATGGTTACCGCGCCAGTGTTCGCGTCGCACCCCCTCACTTTGCTATTGTCAGAAGGACAACATTGCCCAGGCTACACCACGGGGAGGTGTGAGGTAGGAACTTGTGAGGACCAGAGATAGGAAAAACGCTCTTCCCAGGTTGTCAATTCACCATTTGTAGCCCTGTGTGTGTGTGTGTGTGTGTGTGTGTGTGTGTGTGTGTGTGTGTGTGTGTGTGTGTGTGTGTGTGTGTGTGTGTGTGTGTGTGTGTGTGTGTGTGTGTGTGTGTGTGTGTGTGTGTGTGTGTGGGGAGGGGGTTAATGTAACCAATACTAAAGGGTGTCCACGATTAAATTGCCACACTATGAAATTGCTCTAACTTTTTAACCGTTGGGTAGAATTTAATGAAAATTTGGGTGGATTTAGTTCATAGTGCATTATTTAAAGTCCTGTGATCAAAACCGGAAATGGAGTCGAAAGAACAGCTCGTGCGTGATATAATCTTGCGCATTCATCACGAGAACAAGGATCTCTCGCATCGTTCCATCGCTAAAACGTTGGGAATCGTGAATTCCACGGTGTCGTTAAGTGGTTCGAGGAACGGTTGACCACCGATCGGAAGCCCAGAAGTGAAGGAAAAAGTATTCCGTACAACACCAAAAATCACAACCGCGTAGTTGGGGCCTTCAACCGAAATCCGAACGCCTTCGTTAGGGATGTGGCTAAGAAGCTGCACCTAAGCCGAAGTGGCCAAAACTAAGGCTGGGCTTCGAACGTTCAAGGTACAGAAGGCCCCTAATCGCGACGAGAAGCAGAACAAGTCCGCCAAAACCCGTGCCAGGAAGTTGTACCTCAACATGCTGACGAAAGTTGAATGCTGCATCATGGACGACGAAACATATGTGAAGGTCGACTTCAAACAGATCCCCGGCAACCTGTTTTTCACGGCCAAGGATAAGTTCAGCGTTCCGGAGCATGTCCGCACTCAGAAGATGTCCAAATTTGCGAAGAAATTCCTGGTTTGGCAAGCCATCTGCACGTGCGGGAAGCGGAGTGCACCTTTCGTGACCCAGGACACGATGAACGGACAGGTGTACATAAAAGAGTGCCTCCAGAAGCGGCTGCTTCCTCTCCTGAAGGCCCACAACGTCCCAACAATCTTCTGGCCGGATTTGGCCTCATGCCACTACTCCAAGGACGTGCTGAAGTGGTATGCGGACAATAAGGTCAATTTCGTGCCGAAAATGTTCAACCCTCCCAACACTCCGGAGCTCCGCCCCATCGAGAAGTACTGGGCGATTATGAAGCAGCACCTTCTTAAACGACCTAAGGTAGTGAAGACAGTCGAGGAACTGAAGAAAGTATGGGTTTACATGCAAAAAACGGTTGATTCACAGGTTGTGCAGAATCTTATGGCCGGGGTTAAGGCCAAGGTGCGGGCATTTGCGTATGGACTGTAAATAAAATACGAGTAAAATGGTAAAATGAAGTTTAATAGTTATTTCTCAATCCCTGAAAATTTGATGGCAATCGGATGAAAACTCGAATTTTGCGAATCAATTTTGTGTGTGGCAATTTCATCGTGGACACCCTTTAATACCTTTCTCTCTGTTCTTTTATTCGTTTTCTATATCCCTTCACCATCACCCCATATCCCATCATTTTGACGAGAGATGACTTACTTGCATGGTGCATGCCCAAGTCGTACTACAGGATAATATGCTGAGCGTGGTTCTATCACAAATCGATAGAGCTGAGGAATAATGAGGTAAATTCTACACAGTATTTTAAAGGAGCCAACTCTAAGCAGGTAATAATAGCAATTAATAATCAAACAACCATAAAAAGGTAAGAATGAATTTATTTATTTTAAATACAGTAATGACCCGATTTTGTCAGCCCCTTTTTTCTTTCAATAAGTTCACATAATCATAAATCTAAATTTTTCTCATTCGTCATTCGTTAAGAGGGATATTTAAAGTATACTTTGGCGCAATAGGTTCAAGAAGATTACTGAAAAAGGGCATGGGTTTTGTAGAACATTGGAAAACATTTTCAAAAAAGGGGGCTGACAAAATCGGGACATTACTGTATTCCATTTACATTTACATGATTTATCACATATTTCCGGAGAGCTTCGAGGTTGGAGCGTAGTTGCTTTTGTAGATGGGCACGTCATTTGTCGGTTTCTCGCGAATTGGGGCTCAGTCTTCTTCTTTCCTTTATTTAACGTCGGCCTCTGTTCCGCAATCTAGTGCCAATCACCGACGGACATCGATTGCCATCCATTGACGGCAATCGAATGTGCAGGAAGGCAGCTTCCACACCTGCGTAGGATATCGCACCCATTCACAACACACATGGGCCGGGACCAACGGCTTTACTTCCCTTCCGAAGGAAGACGTGACCAGAGATTTTTATGCCTCAGAAAAATCCCACCGACCTCGACTGGGATTGAACCCAGACCCATTGGGGTGAGAAAGCAGTCACGCTTACCACTACACCACCAACGCCGGCATGGGGCTCAGTCTGGAAAAACTAATAACACAAACAGGTAGATGAATAGTTCCTCTATGATTTGGTATAGTTTGTTTGCAGGATTGTTCTTTTGTTCGCGGGAGACCGACGATTGACGTGTTTGTTTGCAGGGGCGATTGCGCCCAGATCTCGGGGTTCTCCGGATTTATGGTCGTAATCTAATACACACAGTTGATCACATAACGAGCCTAAAAGCTGCAGTGACCTAGTGAGCACCATAGCTCGAGTCGTCTGAAAGTTTTGTGTATCGCATGGAGAGCCCAACCGAGATGCTAGCCTATTAAGACTGTAGTTGGTCAACTCTCGAAAAAAAAAAAAAAAAATTCGGGCTACGTTTTTAAAGCTAGACGTACATCTTTTGCCTAACCCGTACGATGTACGCGGAGACTTGAAGTTGGGTAAAGAAGAATTGCATTATAACACACCATCGACTGGAAATGCTCTCGCAAACGTGGGGCTTTAGGTAGTGATGAAACATCGCTAGAACTATTGCACAGCCGCAGTTAGTTATGAGCAGAAGGCGGACGCACATCTTTTGCCTGTAGACTTGGAGACATACTTCAAGTCTCCGCGTACATCGTACGGGTTAGGCAAAAGATGTACGTCTAGCTTTAAAAACTGTCGCATTAATGGCCCTTCGCTCATTTTCAACTTCTATTCAATTTTCATACTGCCGTACTCTAACGGAACTATCCACCTACCCTCTTCTAAAGATCATTCTCTAGCTAATAAATTATCACACTAAAGCTTCATGTTAGCATTTCCAACCAACTCTATAAATTTATATTTTTCGATAGTTTTATTCAAAATTCAAAATAAGTCCCACTTACCCCGGTGCGCATGCATTTGCGCATTTTTTGTATATTATTTTTATAATATAATATAATTGATGATAATTACTATGTCTTTTTTTAATGAAAATAGTGATTATTGCCTCTCACTCCAAAGAGCCTGGATTCAAGCCCAGTGACGGCGTCGGGATTTTCTGAGGCAAACAATCTCTGATCAAAGGAAGTAAAGCCATTGGTCAATGATTTGATGGGTCGATAGGGAGCTGCCTTCCTGGCGTCGGTAGCATTGGTAATCAGTACGGAAAACAAGATCGACGGAAAACAAATCAAGGAAATCAAATTTTTAGGTCCTAGGTTTGTTTTGAAAAAAATGGGAGATGATAATTCTGCGAGTATGAATCGATTATTTCGCATCACATCACATAATGCATAAAAAAAGTGGTGACATCGTTCACAGTACCTAGTATAACTTTCTCGCCTGTTTATGCTGATAGTAAGAGGGATCGCTTTCGTGCGTATCCTTGTGTCTCGCTTAATGAATGGAACACTCCTACATAAACCTTTCTTCCGTAACATACCTACTACCAATGCAAAATGTGTCTACTTTACTCCCTTCTTAACAAACTTTATGCAAGCGTGTGATACACATAATCATTTTCACATTACCAAACAAAGAGGGTGGTGGGTTGAATCCTGTTTCCAAAGTTGTGTATGTGCGATCAACCGTTGCACTCTAACCAGAGTGAGTTGGATATGTTAGTTTCCATCTCTTTTATTCTGAATTGATCCTTCTCATTCATTCACATACAAGCCGGTTTGCTTTTACTCCAGTACGAGGCTAGTAAGCTCTACACCGCCAGCAACAACACAGTTGAATATAATTTGTACAAGCAGTAAACAACACGTACCTACGTACCGTAAAGCGGAGTTTTTGATGTTCTGCAGGGTGGAAAGTAAGGAAGAAAATCAATAATCCTCACTCCGGTTTGATTAAAGGGAGGATAAGGATGATTCATCAATGAACTTAGACGAGAGTGGTTCGTTTGCCTACAAATTGAAATTAAATTAGAAGCCAAATCCAAGACATGAAATCCAGAAACATTCTAAGTAGTGGAATTTTCCAGCCCATGATTTAATATATGTGATTTTTTTTTTAAATGCATTATACCTATAGTCTATTCGACAAATACAGTTTTCTATGCATTTTTGTTTCTGACACGTACATAAAATCTAAGCATCCCACGATTTAAAAAAATCAATAAGATACTTTGTTTGACCACGCTCTAACTTTCCGGAAGAGCCGTAACATCCGTAGAGCAAAAGGAGGCACAACTAACTGAAAACATAGTTTTGATAACATATAATCCGCTAATTCGAAATGATAACATCGATTACCAGTAAATGATAAATTGATCATAAGATTATCGGAAGCCTTACGCTCAAAACATTGATTACTCTGATTCCTCGATACGATATTTGTGATCAAATTTGTGTAGATGTGTAACTATTTTTGATAATTTCGATTACGCGTGACTACAACTCCTTTGGTTGAACCTAAGCGTTTATAAAAACTAAGAATATATTCGCATTTGTGTTAAATGGTTCACATTTTCATTTTGTACAGAAGTCGCACAGATTTGCGGTCTTCAACAAAGTTGCACAGTTTTCCAATCTAGATCATGTTCGATATCATGTGTGTATGTTTGAAAAGCAAAATAATATTTCCATGCTTTACTTCAAACTTGGCACCGTTTTAGGATGCAGCAGGGTGACCATTGAACTGGGAAAATCGGGAAACACGTGGCCATTTGATGGGAGCCTTAAAATATACTTTTATTCCTATTTTAATTAAATTCTGTTATATTAAAATTCTAAGTCCGATATCTCGAATATTGCACTAAGAATCTTGAATATTTCTGAACTTTTTGTTTATGCTTAATTTTTAAGTGTGATATCAAAAATTATGGACTTCCCTTAGCTAAGTCGGTAAAGGCGCAAGAGCAAGACCGCGCTGGTGGCAACTGGGTTCGATTCCCGGTCGGGCGTAGAAGTTTTGCGGGTTTAAAAATTTCTTGTCTTCCCTAGGCATAGAGTATGATTGTACTTGGGGGGTTCTGGCAAATGTCTACGGTCCATACAAATTTCTTCAGGGGAGTATAAAATTTCTCACAAACGGTCTGTTCATTACATAAACATATGAATAATTCAAAGTAAATTAAAAACATGTTTTCAACAAAAATATTTATGTTGTATTTAATTCAAAAGTATGTTTATTTCAACAATAAAAATGTAGGTAAACAATTTTTAGCGTGTCCTTTTTTTCCGTCTGGTTTACATTTGGCAAACTAAACCGAAAACGACCCGCAAACGGCCAAACCGGAGTAAAGGGTCCTGAAACCCACGTAGGCTAGTGTTCCAAGCTCGACAAAACCTGTGGAACGATATCAACGTCACTCCGTCGTTTCTAATGCCGATCCCCATATCATCCTCACCCCCACCCGACGTCGAAAGAAAAACGAAAATCAGAAATGTATTCTGAATTCATTCCGGCTCCTCCCCCAACACCACCAATCGTAGAAAAAGACCGGTATGAGGCCTAGCGTCAGAAACGACAAAACGACGCTAATACCACAAAGTTTCACCGATTCTACTGAACTGGAACCCCTGGACACCAACCCAAACGGGGCCCCGGGTCTCAGACCACCCTCAATCACACCGAAAAATAGTAGGAATTTAGATGCCCTGTTTGCAGATTTCCATTTTATTATTAAAATACTAAAATAATTTCAACATATCTCGATTACTTTTTCAAAGGGACGTATCAGCTTTTGTAAACAATGCATTTGATCGTCGATTTGGCGTAACTGGTAGCTCGCCCACGCATGCTAACACTACCATCAGATAGGGAAAATCAAACAAAAATATTCACGTTTATTTTCAGCACGAATATTTTTAAAATAAACGTAACATTATTTTTGTTTTAAACATTGATATAAAAAAAGCGGTGCCGGTGGTGTAGTGGTAAGCGTGATTGCCTCTCTCCCTAAAAGGCCTGGGTTCAATACCAGTCGGCGTCACCGGGATTTTCTGAGGCATAAAATCTCTGATCATGCCTTTCTTCGGAAGAGAAGTAAAGCCGTTGGTCCCCGATTCATGAGTTGATGGGTCGATAGGTAGAGTCCAGGTGTGGGCTGCCTTCCTGAAATCGGTAGCATTGGTACTCAGTACGGAAAACAAATCAAAAATTGATATCAATTATTTATAACATGGAATACTTTTGAAATTAACCTAGCTAAAGAAGAAAAGGTGAACGCATACTTAGCCTCAGACATGTGATTTTTTGTTATTTTTTGCCATCTTAAAATGTTTTTCGATGTCTGCTGATGTCCAATATTTTTAATATTTTTAGAACCTTGAACCTTTTGGTCCTTCTAAATTACTTTTTATAACGTAAAATCCAGTTGAATTTTCAGTTAATCCACATTAAAAAAGATAGTTGATGCTATTAATCGCCCTATTAAAATGCAAAAGTTCCGCACCGTAGAGCAACACTCTATGTTTTCACTGAAGGTGCACTTGAGAGCGCTCTCAAGTGTACCTTCAGTAAAAACATAGAGTGTGGCTCAGTCGTGTGGAAATTTTAAATTTTGATAGGTAGATTAACAGCACTAAACTATCTATTTTAAGATGGGTTAACTGAAAATTCAATTGGATTTAAAGTCAGCATTCTATATCAAAAATGAATGAAAAAGTGCCAAAAGAGCGATCCATCCCTGCCTACTGTCAAATTCTGTTATTGGTATAGGCTCTGTCTGTGGGCTTGGAGGTCTCATACCTCTCACTGCTACACTTTCCAGAAACTTTCTGAACCCATAATCTTGAATAGTTTTCTTAGGCCAGCGTCTTCAAATTCAATCTCAATCTTGGACTTGAATTTCTGTGTACGGGATCTTGCACAATTTTCAGTGTTTGAATTACCTAAACTATTTCTTCTGAGGATCATTGCAAATGTCTTCCAAGATTTTTTTTTATTATAGTCACTTTAATACATTTTAGGTCATTCATGACTTGTCCGGAGATGAGATTTGAGCTCGTTACCTTTAGCGTGATAGTTACTTTCAGGATGCCCCGTAGCATGGGTAGGTTACCTTTTCCTAGTAGGTTACGGGATGTAAGATCTACCACATCGAACTCTGGTCCTAAGCTCTTCTTGTTGAGTTATGAACCTCGGTTTTGAAATTAGAAACTAGAAAAGGTTCGAAGCAGGATTCCGACTCATGGTCAAATATCAGTATCATTGTTTGTTTTTCTCACTAAGAAGTCCTATTTTGATTGCTGAGAAGGCGCTTATTTGAAGAATTTTTCAAAGATGGTGGTATCCCGTAACGTACAACAAAAAGGTAATCTACCCACGTTATGGGGCGATTGTGGACATATATATATAAGTTAAGAATACGGTTGTATAATAGAAATCTAAAGAACTTCCATCATCGAAGGGCTGAAAATAAATTTTACTCAATAAACGAAGGCTTAAAAAATAATCATTATAATATAAATCCAAAGATTCTCCATCATCGAAGGGCTGCAAAAATGAATCAATAAACCCAGCCTGAACGAAGGCTGTGAATCTAAAAATGTCTCATCATCGAAGATAATAAATAAGTTGTTGTTGTTTCTTTATTAAGCAATTAATGTTTTTATTTTAGTCATATATTCGATAATGTATTTGTGAAGATTGGGGAAGTAAGAGTTCGACAACATGACAAAGTTTAGCTTTAGTTTGTTTTTAGTAGTAGAATGTAGTTTCTAATGGGTACTGGTTTCAATTTGATTTGGTCTGATTTCTTCTGAAATTTTATTTGAGTCGATATGCTATGATTGATTCATTCAATGGTATTTCGTTCTTTTAGCGATAGATACTGGTTTTAAATGTCAAACATCATTAACTTTACGCAGTTTGTATTCCAATTATGTAAATAGTTTTGATTTGAAACTTAGATGTTATTAAATGCCTGCCTAGATTACTATTGATGCGATTTGCGCGGGATCCGTAATAAACTTTCTAGTTACTCGTGCGTTTTTTCTTTTTTAATTTATATTTGAAACAAAACGCATTTGATAAATTTTAAAGATTTTTTTAATATTTGTCGAATTTAAAGTTTGCTTATCGGGTTAGTTATAACTTTGAGTCGTACTTCATGCGGTTTTGTAGTAGGTGTATCATTAATTTTTGTTTAGCACGCAGATTTTAAAATTTTCGTGATAGTCAGAATCAATGCGGAATGCGAATTCCTAGGTAGAGGTCAAATTCCGAAAAATAATGTATGGATATTTTTACATTGTCATTAATGATACAGGGTGGCCACCCATTCGATAAATACGAAGAAAAGTCGAATCACCGCGAAAAATGCGGAAAAAGTTGGGAATACCTTTGTTAAATCGGGAATCCAGACCATATTTTTTTAGTCCTGAACTTTGACCTGATGTAGCTTTTGAACACTGTTCCGCATATTTTTTAAACACTGTATAGTGCAATATATCCCCGCTGTTTGTGTGTGTGTGTGTGTGTATGTATGTGTGTGTGTGCGTGTGTGCGTGTGTGTGTATGTGTGTGTGTGTGTGTGTGTGTGTGTGTGTGTGTGTGTGTGTGTGTGTGTGTGTGCGCGTGTGCGTGCGTGCGTGTGTGTGTGTGTGCGTGTGTGTGTATGAGTGCGTGTGTGTGTGTGTGGTATTAGATCAGAATTAGGTATTCTTTATGTCGGAGCCGTACCAGACTCCAATGAAGGGAATGGTGGGACTTCCTAGTTCTCTTGCGGCAAAACTAATCGTGTCCTGACAAGACAGGAAAGGGAAAGGGTGCCGCTCAAACAGGAAGTTTTCGTAAAATGAGTGTTCTGCTCAGGCGCTTGGGATAACAAAAAACTCTTCTTGTCCTGATAAGGACGGTTGGGATTCCGCAAGCCCGTCGACAGCAAGCACTCAACCAGCGGTGGACTGTATTTAAAAACGGTGTACTGCTCCTCCTCAGTTGAACACAATGCCGGATCAGAGGATGTTGTAAAAAAACTAGGATAGCTTCACTGATTTATTTTCCTGTTGTTATATACAGTTGACAACTAAAACCATACTAATACTAATGCCACTAGCTTCGCTGCTTATATACTATCGTACTGCTTCTTTTTCATCTTCTAGTTTCGCCTTGCTCGATCGTTGGTTGAGAGAAATTTAACAAATGGGTGGGGCTTACGACGGTCACTGACTATCGTTCGCGTTTGGGCGTGAACATTCTCCCCCGGGCTGAGAAGTATTCTCGGAACGATGATCCAACGATTGTTTATTGTCCTTGATAGGAAGCACTGCAATCCTTGTTGCTGGACGCTTGTAAACAGTGCTACCAACCTTAACGTCGACCGTACGAACTAATTCATCGGATCCTGGATAGGTTCGAACAATCCTTTCCAATTTCCAGTTCATGGGTGGCAAATTCTGTTCTTCTAGGAGCACAATCATTCCTGGCTGCAAATTGTGTTTCTTGATTTGGTCCTTGGTTCGTTGTTGCAAGGTTTGCAGGTAATCATTTTTCCACTTTCTCCAAAAGTTTTCCCGTAGTCTTTGCAAAAATTGCCAACGGCCAAGACGATTGACAGAAATGTCTTGGTAACTCGGCTCCGTGATGGCAGTAAGCGGACGCCCGATCAAAAAATGACCAGGAGTGAGTACCTCGGGATCATCAGGATCAGGTGAGGTAGCATAGAGCGGCCGGGAATTCAATATAGCCTCGACCTGTGTCAGAATTGTCACGTATTCCTCAAATGTCAAATGAGTGTCCTTCAAGGTGCGTTTCAAATGGTATTTGGCACTTTTAACGGTGGCCTCCCAGATACCACCAAAGTTTGGTGCCTCAGGTGGAATAAAAAACCAAGCGATTTCCTTCGGTTGACAAAAACCCTCGATTTTTCCAACGGCTGATTGAGACCGAAACAGTTTGTACAGCTCGTTGAGTTCCGCCTTTGCTCCTCGGAAGTTGGAGCCGTTATCAGAGTGCATTTCTCGAGGCAGTCCCCTTCTGCTCGTAAATCGTTGTAATGCGGCAATGAACGCATCTGTGGTCATATCCGACACTAATTCCAAGTGCACAGCTCGTGTTACCATGCACACGAATACGGCCATATACGCTTTCTCCACAATTGGCTTTCGTCGTCCTTGTTTTACAAACACGGGGCCCGCATAATCCACACCAGTCACTTCAAACGGGTTAGCAGGAGTCACACGGCAAGAAGGCAAATTTCCCATTAGCTGACTTGCCTTCGTTGGTCTGATATGAAAACAAGTGACGCAATTCCTCGTAATTTTCGTTACTGCAAACTTGACGGTCCAACGTGCATATTCTCGAGGTGGTACGCTCTTATCAGAAGATCGACAATGGGATGATTCGGCAATATATACGGATGTTTAGTCATGGTCAATATAGGCAAATTCGTCAATCTTCCACCTACTCTCAGCAGTCCATCCTGGTACACAGGATTCAGAGAAGCAATTCTTTTACATGGCTCCTTGTTCTCGATACGGCTTATTTCGTCTCCTAAAATTTCATGTTGAACTACCTTGATGATTACATCCATCGATCCTCGTAATTCAGGAACTGTGAGGTGACACTTCAAGTTACGAAGACTCGAGTCCTTGATTTTACAGTTTGAGATGAAACGCCGTACATATGCGATCACTCTCTGCAGCTTCCGAAAGGAGCTGAACTTGGAAAAAACGGGAAGATTATCAGCATTGTATGCGGCTGCAGAAACGAAGGCTGTCAATTTCAATTCCGGCCATTTTTCATCCGATAGCTGATTTGGTTGTTCAGTTTCGTAGTTTGCGGATCGTAGGAAAAGGGGACCCTTCCACCACAATTCATTGGATATCAAGACTTTGGGCAGCGATCCTCTCGACACAATATCCGCTGGGTTCTCCTTGGTAGGGACATATTTCCAGGTGTAGCCTTTGGTTTCAGTGATGATCTCAGCAACTCGGTTCCGTACAAATACTTGGAGTGAGCTTAATGGCTTGAGTAGCCAAGCCAGTACTATCTGGCTGTCAGACCAGAGAGTAACATCGTCAAATTTCATCTTCATCGAATCAATCACCTTCACAACCAATCGGGACAACAGTCGGGCCGCTAACAACTCCTTCCGAGGAATGCTCAATTCAGCTATTGGGGCGACCTTTGATTTGCTACACAAGAGTTGCAACTCGGCACTGCCATCAGGAAAAACATTCCTCACATACACAATTGCACCGTACGCAGAAATCGAGGCATCAGAAAACCCGTGGATTTCCATAGCAACGGTGTTTGAAAGAATGACACGTCGAGGAATTTTCATCTCACACATTTGCGGCAGAGCATCGCGAAACTTCAACCAAGAAAGCAGAAGTTCTCCTTCAAGATTTTCGTCCCAAGAAAAACCAGCGGTCCACAATTTCTGCATCAAGATCTTTGCTACCACAACGACGGGAGAGACTAAACCCAATGGATCAAATAGCCTCCCAATTTCCGAAAATACCTTTCGCTTGGTGTATGGTTCAGGCACTTCGGCTGGAATCTTCGTTACGAACATGAATTCATCAGAATGTGGGCTCCAGGTTAGCCCCAAGGTCTTGATTACTTCGCTTGTGGTAGTATAATCCAAGCGCACTAACTTCTCTCGATTTTCCTCAGGGATTTGATTCAGTAATTCCGGACAGTTTGAGCTCCACTTGTGGATAGGAAAACCACCAAGTTGGAGTAATTCTTGCAGCTGGCGCTGTGCTTCTACAGCTTCTTCTACACTGTCAGCTCCAGAGAGGATGTCATCGACATAACAGTCTTCAATGAGAATCTTGGACGCAAGAGGAAATCGGTTACCTTCGTCGTTGCACAACTGAACCAGGCATCTGGTGGCAAGGAAAGGCGCTGAAGCTGTTCCGTACGTTACGGTTAGCAGCTCCAGAACTCGTAGTCGTTGGTTGGGTTCCATCCGCCAAAAAATCCGTTGGAATTGAGTATGGCCCAAAGCAATCAATATCTGCCGATACATTTTTGCTATATCAGCGGTGAATACTACGACGGGTATGCGAAAACGAAGAAGAATGCTTAACAAATCACTCTGAACAACGCCTCCGACTTGAAGTACCTCGTTTAGAGACTTGGCTGACGGACTAGGCTTGGCCGTAGCGTCGAACACCACTCTTAGCTTCGTCGTCGAACTGGTTGGCCGTAACACTGCGTGGTGTGGTAAATAATAACGACCTTGAGAAGGAACATCGTTTGCTTCATCAACTTCATGGCAATGACCCAATGCTTCGTACTCAGCAATAAACTCAGAGTACAGTTTCTTCAGGGTGGGATCCTTCTTGAACCGTCTCTCGAGCATTAGGAAACGACGAAGTGCAACGGATCGGTTGTCCTCAAGCAATTCAATATCTTCTCGGAAGGGGAGTGAAACCATGTAACGTCCAGTTGACGTCCGACGATGTGTTGAACGGAAAATCTCTTCGCACATATTTAACTCTGTTTCCTCCTTCACTGAATGTGAAATATCCTCAACTTCCCAGAACCGACTTATCGTCTCACTTAGGGAATCAAGCGAAACAGGGTTGGCCACTACGGTATCAGCAGCATCGTTGTTGATTTCTCCAGCAAAGACCCAACCGAGATGAGTTTCATGGAGCTCAGGAAGACCATCGGCTAGGTGAATCTGACCAGACTTCAGCAACGTGAAAAACTTTGAAGCGCCGATTAGCATGTCGATTTTATCAGGCACGTGGAATGTAGGATCTGCCAATTGAACTCCGGCAGGAATTGGCCACGATGAAACATCTATTTTAGCGGAAGGGATGGTACCGGTTACCCTTGGTACCACAAGGCATTCCATATCAGTGGAGAAATTGGAACACCTGGACTGGATCGTCACTGTCAGCTTCTCTCTTGCGTAGATCTTTGCTCCGCCTATTCCGGTAACTGGCACGTTCACTGGCTCACGGGAAATCTTCAAACGGTTGGCGATCGTCTCGGACAAAAAACATACTTGGGAGCCACTATCCATCATTGCCCGGCAAGGAACTAACTGACCATCAGCACTCTCAAGATTCACGATAGCAGTTAGCAGCATCACGGTCTTCGCGGTTTGAGAATGGTTGCAGGAACAGGATGTGTTGGCACTTGTTGACGGAACGATTTTGGGAACTGTTTTGACTTCAGCAGCGTCCTGGAAAGAGTCCTTTTCAGGGAGGGTTTCGGTCTCAAGGGTTTTCGTGAAGGATTCTTCGTGCTGGAGGGTGTGATGTCGCTTGTGACATTTCGAACAATTACGCTTGGAAGAACAATCCTTGGCACAGTGGCCAAGTCCGAGGCAGTTGAAACAAATTCTCAATTGCTTCACCTTGTTTATGCGCTCTGCGATAGGCAATTTGGTAAAAATGGGACACTCAAAATGGCGGTGGTTTTCACCACAAAATTTACATTGACTCGAAGAATTAGAGGACGTGACAGTGTGTGCCTTCTGATACACAGGTTTTGCATTGGAATATTTGGACTGAGGCTCTTTCGCCATAACAGGATGACGAGAATGTTGGAAACGCTCAAGAATTTGGCACTCACCTTTTAAGAACACCAACGTATCCTCGTACTTGGGTAACTCACCATGTTTTTGCTTACGTTCCCACAGCTGTAGGGTGTGATCGTCCAAACGGGAAGTTAATAGCTTCGTAATGATGACCCCGGATAGTTCGTCCACTGCCAGACCCTGGTACTCCAGTCCTGCGACGTGACGCTCACATGATTTCGTTAACTCCAACAGATCCTTGAAGTTGCTCTTCATTATCGGTTTCAACTGGATCAATCCATCGACGTGGGTGTCCACTATGACACGCTTGTTTTCGAACTGTTCTCTCAACTGTCTCCATACTTGATGGAAATTGTTGTCTTGAATCATCTTGGCATTGATGAGACCAGCTGCGTCACCCACCAAAGATTTGTCAAGATAATGCAGCTTGACGGCATCGGAATCACCACTTTTCACGACCAAATCCTCAAACATGGCTTTGAATTTGGGCCAATTCTCCACACGACCATCGAAAGAAGGTATCGGTGCTTTGAGGGGATGATGCTGCACGACTACTTGGGCTGCTCCACTAGGAATAGCAACCACAGGAGCAGGCTTGGCAAAATACTCCATCAGACGCTCTAGGCGATCGAGCGCTTCCGTGTGCAGAACGTCGAATTCGTCTAGCTTGTCGTCTTGCTCTTCCATTTTTGCCGGTGGAGTTATGGCAATCACTTCACGGTGGGCTTCAGTGTACTCGGTGTAATGCATTTCTAACTTTTTGCCATACACTTCGAGTAACGATGCACTGATTTGCGATGGGTCATCTTCAGCCTTTTCAAGGTTGTTGGTTATTTTAGTCACTTTGCCTTTAATTTGACCACGTTGGTGAATAAACATCTGCAACTTCTCGGCGTCCGCAGTGGGCTTCTTAGGCGTGTGGTCGATAGGCATTATGACGTTTCGCTTTTCACAACACACTTTCTTTCACTTTTTCACTTCAATGTATCTTTTTTATTTATTGTCCACTTTACTTATTAAATTCTCACTACTCACTACTAGCTTTCTTCCAACATCCTCCAGAAACTCTGCTTCTCGTAGGTTTCTCCGCACAACGTTGCTCAGGCGCTTGGGATAACAAAAAACTCTTCTTGCCCTGATAAGGACGGTTGGGATTCCGCAAGCCCGTCGACAGCAAGCACTCAACCAGCGGTGGACTGTATTTAAAAACGGTGTACTGCTCCTCCTCAGTTGAACACAATGCCGGATCAGAGGATGTTGTAAAAAAACTAGGATAGCTTCACTGATTTATTTTCCTGTTGTTATATACAGTTGACAACTAAAACCATACTAATACTAATGCCACTAGCTTCGCTGCTTATATACTATCGTACTGCTTCTTTTTCATCTTCTGGTTTCGCCTTGCTCGATCGTTGGTTGAGAGAAATTTAACAAATGGGTGGGGCTTACGACGGTCACTGACTATCGTTCGCGTTTGGGCGTGAACACTTTAGGTATTTGCTCCTGCTTGGGATATATGACATATGTCAGTAGTACAATAAACAACAGATAAATATTGGTTGGTCATTTTTTCTGTAAGCATAATATATAAATAATAAATAAAATGTAACGAAAACTAGCGACATCTTTTGTTGAAATCAACTATGCCGATATTAAACATGGAAAACTATGTTGTACAACCGGGAAAAAGCCAGGAATTCTTAATTCCAGTGGCCTTTCTAATATTTTTCAAAAATGCATGGACCCAATATTAGTGACATTTAGGTCAACATTAAGGACATCAACCCTACGAAAACAATGCATTTACTTTAGTTTGGTACATGTTGTCTTGTGATTTTTGCTGGCAAAGCATATAGGAGTCGCTTTAATCGTGTCGATTGACTTCATTGAACATTATTGGATTGTACGTTGAGAAAAAAAACATACACTACCTATACTGAGAAAACTGACTTAAAATATTTTGCTTTTCGCTCGGAAGTGGTCAATTTCGCGTGGTAATTTATTTAATTATGGTGCTCTTCCATCATTTGTATATCCTCACGTCTGGACTTATAATTGTTCTTATACGATGTCAAACACCTACGTTAACAAAACGAAGATTTCTATTCATCGCCCCCTACTTGCAGGCACGAGAGCACAACAGTGCTGAGAAAAGGTACGATCGGCTCTTCAATTCAAACGAAATGTATTTACCCATAATATTGGTTGGAGTGCGGTGGATTTTTTTTTTCGATTTTCTTTTGACTATGGGAAACATTGATATGTTAAAAGAACGCTTGTTAAATTAAAGGAACTTCAATCGTTCAATTATAATCAAGATGTAGGGGAACTGGGGGTAAAATGAACACCCAGAAATTTAGCCGTTTTCTCTTTTATAAACCACTGTTGGACGTATCGCATAAAGTAAAGCTTCCCTTGGTATTCTAAACAGTAGACAATAGCATTGTATCAGAAACAACATGTCATATAATTCCTGCGTCATAGCAAGAAGTACGATCGACTTGTTTCGCGCTCCGTTAATTTAGAAGTTTTCTCGCTATTATCTGACGTGAATTATCAGTTTTTTTCTCGATAAGTGATTCCTGGCATTATTCCCGGTAAATTTATCAAAAAGTGAGTTTTTTTCTGAGAAGAAAGTGTGTTTTCGGCATCATCGGAAGGCAAATTGTTTTTGCGATTTGCAATTCGCCACCCAACATTAAATGATGTCACGAAAATCGCGAAGGGACTGATGTGCTGTCACAAAAATTGTGGAATTCCTTGTAACCTTTCCGTCCCGGATAATTTGGCAGTCTTTAATTTTGTTGTTCATTTGGCTCTCAATGTTTTACCGGTTCAAATCAAACACCCTGCAAATAATTGAGAAATGATCTCAAATCCATAAGTCACACCGAATTTACACGGAAATTCCCTGAGGTATGTCCAATGTGAGACATTTTCCTTTTTTCCAACATGAACATAGCATTTTTCGTTGTCAAATCATAAACGAATCGTATATATGCGAGTAATTGCCATGTATACCGGATATTCTAAAGGGTGATACGGTCAAAATTTGGTCAATATCAACTTGACGTATTTCTTTCAATTTTGCATTTAAAAAACCTGAACACCCCTCATTTTGAAGGTGTGTGTGTGTAGAATGTTGCTCCTATTTTGATTTTGGAATTCACTCTTCAGTTGTCAAAATGCCGTCGAAGCAAGAAGAGCAGCGTATCAAAATTTTGCTCGCGCATCGTGAAAATCCGAACTACTCGCACGCAAAGTTGGCAAAATCGCTAAAAGTTGCCAAATCAACCGTTACAAATGTAATTAAAGTGTTTGGGGAACGTTTGTCGACAGCCAGGAAGTCTGGATCGGGGGGAAATCGAAAACCGGAAGCCGCTGAGACGACAAAGAGAGTTGCCGGTAGTTTCAAGCGACCCTAACCCTAACCTCTCTCTCCGAGATGCCGCAAATAAGCTGGGTGTATCGTCTACAACCGTGCATCGAGCCAAAAAACGAGCCGGACTATCGACTTACAAGAAGGTAGTGACTCCAAATCGCGATGATAAACAAAATACGACAACAAAGCGCGATCCCGGAGGCTGTACACGACGATGCTGACGAAGTTTGACTGCGTGGTAATGGACGACGAAACCTACGTCAAAGCCGACTACAAGCAGCTTCCGGGACAGGAGTTTTATACGGCAAAAGGAAGGGGAAAGGTAGCAGATGTTTTCAAGCACATGAAACTGTCAAAGTTCGCAAAGAAATATCTGGTTTGGCAAGCCATCTGTACCTGTGGCTTGAAAAGCAGCATTTTCATAGCTTCCGGGACTGTCAACCAAGAAATTTACGTGAAAGAGTGTTTGAATAAACGTCTGCTGCCTTTCCTGAAGAAACACGGTTGTTCCGTACTGTTTTGGCCGGATTTGGCATCTTGCCATTACGGTAAAAAGGCCATGGAGTGGTACGCCGCCAACAACGTGCAGGTGGTTCCCAAGGACAAGAACCCTCCCAACACGCCAGAGCTCCGCCCAATTGAGAAATACTGGGCTATTGTCAAGCGGAACCTAAAGAAGACCAAAAAAACTGCTAAGGGCGAGCAGCAGTTCAAGGCAAACTGGCTTTCTGCGGCGAAGAAGGTGGACAAGGTGGCTGTACAAAATCTGATGGCAGGGGTCAAGCGTAAGGCCCGGCAATTCGGATTTGGAAAAGCGGAAGCCTAACTGAATATTTTTCCTGAATTTTATACTAATTGAGCTTGAAAAAGAAATTTAATTTGATTTTTTAAATAAACGATTTCACCGATTTACACGCGTTTTCCCTTGACCAAATTTTGACCGTATCATCCTTTAGGTTCTACAAATCGTCCTGGAGCTCAGTTGATTTGTTCTACTATATCCACCAAGACTGCAATAATGTCTGTAGTATCGAAATATGTCCAAACAGATTCAAAGTGTCTATGTGGATTGTACCCAACCTATTGATAGGTATACATGATGTTGTAGGTTCGGAAATCATTCTGGAGATCAGGTTATGTTTCTACTAGACTAATTCAATATCTGTAGTATCAAAATATGCTCAAACAAATTTGCAGTGTCTATGTGGATCATGGCAACCTATTTCCGTGTATGCTAAATGTTCTAAGATTTCCAAATCGATATTTCGATACTACAATTATTATCCAGGCTTTGTTGATCTAGTTGTACTTTTTTGGTTAGTTCCTGGAGCTTAATATTGTTCCGGATGATTGGAGGCGAGTGAGATTTATAGCCATTAAAAAGCCTGGAAAACCCGCGTCAGATCACAACTCGTATGGTCCCATCGCGATATTATCGTGCATTCGAAAATTGTTGGAGAAAATGATCCTTTTTCGCCTGGAAAAATGAGTCGAGATGAACCACCTACTCTCAGATACTCAATTTGGTTTCCGTATGGGGTAAGGGAACGAACGACTGTCTCGCGTTGCTTTCCACAGAAATTCAGTTGGCTGTTGCTAAAAAAGAGCAAATGGCTTCTGTGTTCTTGGATATCAAGGGGGCTTTTGATTCAGTATCGGTTGAAGTCCTTTCAGACAAACTCCACGCTTGTGGCCTTTCTCCATTAATTAATAACTTTTTGTACAATTTGCTATCAAAAAAACATATGAGCTTTTCTCATGTAAACTCTACAGCTTCACGATTTAGCTACATGGGTTTCCCCCAGGGCTTTGGTATAATTTCTACGTTAGAGAAATTGACAATTGTCTAAGTGACAACTGCACGTTGAGACAACTTGCAGATGACGGCGTAGTGTCCAGGACAGGGCCCAAAGGGGTCGACCTGCAAGGACCCTTACAGGATTATCTTGGGGTCTGTTTCGATTCCAAATGCACCTGGAGATCCCACATTGTGTATCTGAGACGAAAATGCCAACAAAGAATCAATTTTCTCCGAAAAATTACCGGAACGTGGTGGGGAGTTCATCCGCAAGATCTTCTAACGTTGTACCGGACAACGATTTTATCGGTATATTTATACGGTAGTTTTTGCTTCCAGTCGGCGGCTAAAACACATATCATCAAACTGGAACGTATCCAGTATCGTTGTATTCGTATCGCGTTAGGATGCATGCACTCGACTCATACGATGAGTTTTGAAGTGTTCGGTTTTCGGAATTATCCCTCAGGCTCCTCACCCGTTGTGAAGTTATGAACCCACTGGTGATCGAAAACTTTGAGAAGCTTTATGAGCTAAACCCTCAAACTTGTTTTATGTCATTGTACTACGTGTACATAACACAGGATGTCAGCCCTTCACAGCATAATCCTAATCGTGTATGCTTCTCCGATTTCGGCAGTTCAGTTAGTTTTGATTTATCTATGACGCAAGAGATTCGCGGAATCCCAGAACATCATCGTTCCATGATTGTTCCGCCAAGTTTCGCTGCAAAGTTTGGCCAAGTTGATTCCGCAAGATCGTTCTTCACAGATGGATCACTAATAGAGGCGTCCGCTGATTTTGGTACTTATAACGAATTTCATAGCGCCTCTCGAATGCTTCAAGCTCCTTGTTCCGTATATGTTGCTGAGCTGGCGGCAATACATTATACGCTAGAAACTATCGCCTCACTTGCACCAGATCACTACTTTATTTTTGCTCGGTTCTGGGCAATGAGAAGGCGGACTCGCTTGCAAAGGTGGGCGCTATGGAAGGCGATATTTACGATCGACAAATCGCCTACGACGAATTTTTCTTCATTTATCGTCAATAGTCACTCGCCAGCTGGCAAAATAAATGGAGTGAAGGGAGTTTGGGACGATGACTATATTCGATCATCCCTAAGGTGTCGAAGTAATCCTTGGTTTAAAGGGTTGTAGGTGGGTCGAGACTTCATTCGTGTGATGTCTCGCCTCATGTCCAATCACTATTCGCTAAGCGTTCACTTGTTCCGTGTTGGGCTGGGGGACAGTAATCTCTGTGAATGTGGACAAGGCTACCAGGACGCAGATCCCATTATTTGGTCATGTGCTGAGCACCGTGGAGTCAGATCCGAGCTGTACGATTCCCTTCGGGCTCGAGGTAGACAACCTAATGTCCCAGTTCGGGATATTTTGGCTAGAAGCCCAAATGTTTATGCCCGGAGTTTATGCAACTCATATATGCTTTCTTTAAGAATATTAACCATAGATTGTAAGTTTGATTAACCTTGTGTTTAATTTTTATATTGTGGGTATCTGTTTTTTTGTATATTTGTTTCTGTAATAATTGTATAATTACAGAGTTGATATAACGTCGATAGCATTAAGTACATGTTTTAGCAATAGTGAAATTTTTGAATCATTAATCATATTCCAAATCTCCTTTCCCCTTCCCGATCCAAACAATTGTCATCCGCTAATCTCGAGAAGACTGCGAGTAATCGGTCAAATCATTTAATGTTAGATTTAAGACATTTATAATATAAAAGAAAATGATAACTTGGCTCTGTAAAGTTTATTCGATTGAGCCTGTACAAATAAAGCAATTAACAAAAAAAAAATCCTGTATTTTCACCAACTTCTAATTCACGACCGGATTTTATCCATGCGGGTAAAATTAACATGTAATTGAGATAAAATGAAAAATTATTATGTGATATGAGGGGCTCGGTGGCCTTAGAGCAACCGTTTTTGCTTACTGAGCAGAACATCATGAGTCTAATCTCAGGCCCATCCACATTCAAGATTCGTCAATCGTTTTATTTGTTAATATGACTACATGGTAATAACAGCAACTCGGTGATTAAAAAGGTGCTCGTCTGCCTAGTGGCAAACGTTTTTGCTTACTGAGCAGAAGACCGTGGGTTTAGTCCCAAGCTCCTTCGCGTTATATGATCGTTAAGACATCAATTCAGCTTATCGTTTACCAAAACGAACCCTGCTGCAAACCCAACCCTCTTATCCAACATCCCAGTGATTCCTCGTGGAAGTGCAGAGGTGTTCTCGGCTTCCATCAAAGCGAGTGTCATGTCAACACAATCCTTCCCATTCCTTTCTTGACCTGTGTTCGGGCGCGACTGGCGCTGGTATTGCCTAATTTAAGACCACCAGTTTTTACACATTGAGGATGATTGCTAGTCCCAAGCATCATCTATTGGTTCTCTGTGTAATTACAGCTGATCTGGCAGTAACAGAGTAGCAACCGTGGGCGGTCAATCAAGCTCAAGCAAGCTCAAGCTCTGAGATACAACACAAACATCAAAACGGCCAGGCCTACTGAGTTGCATTCAGTGAAATGATTCGAGTTCAAATAAATATATTCAAACATCGATACATTTCGTGAATCTACAGGGGGAAGGATGCGTGGACATACCGTACCAAACGCTCCAAGCTAGGTGAATTTATTTGTTTTTTTTTTATCTTTATTTTAGAAATTAGGCTATTTCATCTCTTATTTATTTTTTCCGGAGATGAACCAGCTTGCTGATTTATATGTAACGTAATGCAGGGTATATAATATCGAACATAGTATAATGAAATGATCTAACTCAATGTATCCAAGGTTTACCAAATCACCATTTTGAATTTGACACCAGAAAACTTGAAATCTTCATGTTTCAGTCCGAGAAATTCATAGTTCAGTTGATTTTCCGCCTGCAACCGCTTTTTCCATCGTGAGCGGTTGGCTGCAGACTGGCCACCAGGTACAGTATCTATCACTACAAATCCTACGGTCCATGAATATCAAAGCTTCGGTTCGGGATTCGGCACACATTAACCTCCGTGATAAGCCGGTAACTATCCTTTCATATTTTCACATTGTTCAAATTAAGTTTTTCAACACTATTAGGAATATTTTCAAAATTTAGACGAAACGAACGAAAAATAAACACGTCTACTTGCAGCTAACGCATACTTCGATATGGTATCGCAATGTTCACATCTTTTTTGTCTGATTGTAATCAATGCAAGGTTTTTATGTTGGCTATTTTAGCGCTGCGACCATTTATTTGTTGAATAGAAAAAAATTTGAAATTCCCCTCCTAATAAAGTTCTACCTTAGACTCTGTTTAAATAATTTATTCTGTCGTTTGCAAAGTACTATCTTTACGAAGTGATACAGTATTTTTGAATAACCCATTTCTAAAAATTTTACTTCAAGCACTTATAGAAATGACAAATTATGCATTCTGTTTATCTTCTGCTTTAAATTTCTATTTTTTCGATAGTTTTATTCAAAATTGTTCCGGTGAATGGCGAAAGTGTGACCGGTTGCGCATTTCTTTAATTTTTCAAAGAAGGGTATCTGGGATTTTATGTGCGTACGCTTTTGCAGGGATGCCAACAGATAATTACAGGGTGGCCAGCGAACCGGGAATTTGAAAAGTAACCGGGAAGAACCCGGGAATTTGACGAGAGAACCGGGAGAAATAAATTAACCAAACCATAGGAACACATTTTTATACCAGAATTTCAGAATAAACACCTCCAATTGGCTAGTTTTTGGACCTTGCTGTTGGTGGGCGGGCTTAATTTCATGTTTTATAGTGGAGTGTTGGAGGGTTTATGGCCGGCGTTGGCGCCATGGGCATGCGATAAGAATTACTAAGCTTCCCCTCTCTGATGAACCACTGCATGAGAGAACCAAAGATCTAGTCCAGCAGTGTGATAGTATCACACTTGTTACTCCTTTGTTTGAGAGCCGCGTCGTAGTACGCTTACGTATAGGCACTAACGATGGGTGCGATACTTTTTTTACGCAGATAAATTTAATTGGGTTTGCAAAGGGATTAACTGTTGAAATGTTTCAGATGGTGCCCAACAGTGCTCCTTCTATTTGCGTGACAAGCTTTCATTGAGGTATTACTCAGGAAACAATGTTAAACACCATTTTGGTCATGGTATTGTAACTAATCTTATATGTGCTTCATTTTGATTTGGGATAAGTGTTTGAATTATGGCTCGGGATTTCCACTGTGGCGTGCTTCTATTGCGACATACTCATAAGTATTTTTGTGGTGCGACATACTGGAAGCGTGTGAGCATAGTTGGAGCATATACCCTATATAATTTAAAAATCAGCTAGGAAACTAACTTCAAAGTGAAGCATTTTTGTCACTTGAAGGTGTCACTTGGGTCGAACTAAGATATAATAAATAGGTATAGGTCAAAATCAAAAGTACTTGAAACACGTTTAATTTTAGATTACAAGCACAAGTGCAGGTACTTAATAAAGCATGGGTTATGATTGATTAGGTGAATTAGAGATTTCAATTATTTATTAAATTAGACTAATGAGATATCATAATCATCAAACGAACTTAAATAAGAAAATTCAGAATGTCTAATAACATTAGGTAGATTAACAAAAGAATTAGGATGCGGTGGGTCCGCTTAGGGAGGCAACTAACCTTTAAAGTTGTAGAATAAATCTATTTAGTCTTGAACTTCAATAAGAAAACGCAAGCAAACCAATAGCATTTAGCAAATTAACAAGGAGAGGAATAGTTTAGGAAATAAGTAAAAGTAGAGGTATGTGACAATTGATAACTTTTAGACTTTTGTAGGTATTGTTTTCCCCTGAGTTTATTGTACTCGATAACTATATTATTCTCTCAATACGCGAAATCTCTGATATATGCGGTTAAAGCATTTGAGTTAACTTATTTCTTAGTGTTCAAGTACTGACATTTGTAAACAGCAGCCAATGTTAATCTATGAACTAAACCCTACGTGACTGTAAAATCGATCTTTTCTTATGTGGTATTGACGCATCGATGCATGTTTAACTTTTCGCGGCTGTCGGATTCAACGCGCCTACGTCTACGGAGCTTACGCAGAAGTGATTCGCGTTCGGTACGGTCACGAAATTTTGAAATGATTGATACGTGCGGTAAAATAACTAAATTGAAACAAAGTTCAATAGTAAAATAAGTGGAATATCTAGGGAGGATACCAAAATAAATCAACTTGCCAACATAGGCTATCACATTTATTTTTTAATAAGCTGTTTTTTCTCTACGGCTGTCTCGCGCGTCGTTCGTAATTTGTGCGATTTTCGTATCTTACGTAATTTAGATGTTTAGCTCTAAACGGTTTTACTGACTCGAGGTCGTTCCTTAAGCGGTTTTGGTGCAGGTTAAACCTTTGGCGGCTGTCGGAACCAACGCGCCTACGTCTACGGAGCTTACGCAGAAGTGATACACAATTCGGTAGAGCTTGTCAAGCGCTTTTGAGCGTATGTAGTATAGAATTTGTTCGGTACGGTCGCGAAATCTTGAAATGATTGATACGTTCTTTAAATTAACTAATTTGATAGCTGAGCTTTGAGCTGTAAAAAGTAGAATATCTCGGGAGGAAACCAAAATTAATCAACTTGCCAACATAGGCTATCACATTTATTTTGGTGGCACTCTTTAAATGATAATAACCCTTTTTTCTCGCTTCGGTTGCCTGGCACGGCTTTCGGAATTCGCGTTTTCGTAACTTACATAATTTAGATATTTCGTTCGAAACGGATTAACTTACTCAATCGGTTTACTACGCGGATGTATCTACGCGCACACGTCACAGCATTTTTTTCCGTAAGTATCTTAAAACAATACACACGGAATCAGCTAGTCCTTCTGCTGTATTGTCAAAGATAGAAGCAACATTTATTCAAATGGGTCAAGTCTTGAAACCTAAGCTGTCACGCAGCTCCAGCTTAATACCCAAAAAAAAAAATCAGAATTATCCATTAAAACAGAGTGATTCTTTACCAAATGAATGTCTTGCTCTATTATTATTTTAATTTGAATTTAATCACTCAGCAATATTTCCAATTGATTTGTTTCGTTTCAATTTCAGATGTAAAGTGCATGGGCATTAAAATAAAATATTAATGCTGGACTTTGGAAACAAATATTTGTGAAATCCGTCAAATCCGTGAACTCTGTTTCTTGTTGAATCCTCATCATAATTCTCTTGGAATTCTTCTTAAAATTCATCTGCCATTTTCCTCACGATCTCCATACAAATCTCATCAGAGGAATTTACCTTGTTTTTTTTTCTCAACTCTTTTTTGGAATCTTTTAGAATTACCAAAGAATTTAATCTAGAGCTTGCATTCTTCTGCACAAAAATGCCTCCAAATTCATCTAACAATTTCTAAGGACCTCATGTCAGAATAATTTTGGAATTGTGCTCAGAACTTTTTTGTTTTTTGTTGAATATTAACAACCGGGAAATTTTTAAGATTAAAACATGGAAAAACTGGCCATTTCAAAATGAAAATTCACTGGCCACTCTGTAATTACTAAGCTTTTAAAAATTAAAAATAATAATTATTGTATCAAATCTTAGGTCCCACTTGCCCCGATGTACGTTATAATAATTGCAAAATGTATGATGTATGGAAAATCAAAGAGTGAACTGTATTGATGATATAGGGGAATTTACGTATTCTCGGCAACCTAAGCAGCGATCTTCTTTCTATAGCCTTTTTCTCTAAGGAACGCACACATATGCAGTATTGGTTTGTTTACAATCTTTTGCTGCCAGCTGCTCTAACAATTTCAGTCGAAAGAATTGTCAAAAACTGTTTTGAAACGCTTTTACAAAGCTCCAATCTTCTCTAGTGAGAGCGAGTATTGTCGGCAACCAGTTTTTCTTCGGCAACCGTTCCATTTGAACTGCATGTAAATCTGCTGTTCTATTATCGGCAACTCGAAATCAGCTACAATTTGTAGTGCGTGTGTTTCATTTCAAGAAAACCTTGCTAGATTGCTTTTTCTCAGTGGTAAAAATATAGTCAAATTGAAGCTGAAAGCATAAAGAATGGTTTGCATGCATTCAGCGAAGTGTTTTCGTAAGAAAATCCAGTGAAAATAGTGTTTCAATTTGGGTTGCCGAAAATAGTCTGGCATGCCGAAGCCGTCATTTCCCCTAGTATATTTGGTTTTTGGTTTTTTTTTTTACGCGGATTTCAGAATTTACGCGGTTTATCATAATACACTAGAATCGCTTTTTACGCGATCTTTTTTTACGCGGATTTCGGAATTTACGCGGATTCCGGAATTAACGCGGTTTTTTTTTACGCGGGACGTATCACCCGTGTAAAAAGCGACTCCAGTGTATCTTACATACGTGTTTTTTTTTCAATTCTATAGGACTGCCCTTCAAAAAATATGATTGGATTTTGAAAAATAGATCTGGCTGAACCGATGCGTGAAAGTAGATTTTTTTTGAGCACGTCCAATTGAGAAAAACGAGTTAAAATTCACAAAAATACGTATATTCATGCACATTTTTATTTAGCTGCTCTACAAACTTGATTTGCTACCCCTTCATTTGAAAAATATGACTGAATCGATGCTTGATATTAGATTTTTTAGAGCACGCACAATGTGATTGAATTTTGTAGAATGGACATAGCTGAACCGATCATGAAAGTAGATTTTTTGGAGCACGCATATTTGTTGATAAAAACTAGTTGAAGAAAATACCAAGGTGGTAAGTAAACCAGGAAAACCAGGAAGGCCGGGAAAAAGGCAGGAATTTATTTTCACCAGGAAAACTGGGAAAAAAACCAGGAATTCATAAGTCCACCAGGAAAATAATCTTGTTTGTATAATTTAAATAGGTTTTAAATTTTATGTATGTCAAAGTTTCTTTTTATAATCAGGTCAAAACTAACCATTTAGTTCAAACTAAATCTTTCACACAACTAAACATTGATGAACAAAATTTACCCTGAGAATTTAGTAAATATATTTTGTATTTATTTTTATTTTTTTTTTTCTCGAATCAATTGCAGGTATGATTTGTGCTTAATTGATAGCAGACTTAAGCAGTGCCGACGCGTAACTACTTTGAAGTACCTGTTCAACATGTTCAATAAAAAAGTTCTATTTCTAAAAACTTCAGATAAGGCCTTTGAACTTCATGCAAGTTCAGCAAAATTCGGGAAATTCTTACAAGTTTCAGGAAAATCCTGTGAACTACTGTGATGACCTTCGACGAAGTTCTACAAATTTCAGAGAAGTCTTACGAACTTCAGGGAAGTTCTTTAATCTTTGGGGAATAACTACGAATTTTACAGAATTTTCTACAGATTTAATGTAACTTCTACGACTTAGGCATTGCTTAAAACTTAAGGATAATCCTATGACACTTATGGATTTTTCCGAGCTTCAGAGAAGTCTTCAATACTCTTGGGAAGTCCTCTGAACTTAACATAGTTCTCCAAGCTCGAAAAAGTTCCTAGAACTTCCGAGAAGTCGATTGAACTACATGTAGTCCTACGAAATTAATGGGAGCTCTCCAAACTTCAGAGAATTTCCAAGAAATTAAGGAAAGACCCACAAACTTTTGGAAAACCCTTCGATATTATTTAAAGCCTTATGAACTTCAGGGAAGCTCTTCTAAATTTAGGGTCCTCATATATTCCTATGAATTTAAAAAAAACTCCGAACTTGAGGGAAGTCCTAAGATCTTAAAAAAAGTCCTTCGAAAATCCCATGAAATTCAGGCAATACAAACTTCAATGAACCCTTCAGGGAAGTTCTACGAACTTTAGGGAGTTTCTATGAACTTCAACAGTCAGTCTTTTTAATAATAAGAGTTATTAAACCAGCGTTGTTTATGAAATCTTTTAATCATATGATTTTGAAATCATGTTGTAATCAAAATTCCGCTAAATAAGATCCTTAATCATTAAAAAAATTTGTGGAAAATTTAAACAAATTGGAAATCCGTAAAATTGTTAGAAGCAAAGGTTTGTTTAAAGAGTCCTCATTCATATCACACTTCGCAATTTCACCTTGAGATAAACCAGCCCGTTGGCAAAAAATCTCAATAATAAAGTTTAAAAAATCACAGTTTCAAAAACAGAAATCTCAAGATTTAGGGGCTTATAGATCTCTAAATTTCAGGTATTAGATAAGGCTCCGAGCTAGTCCGTCGTGTATCTGCTTTTCTTCGTCATACACCACTATATGTGTATAGTATGAAGAGCACAACCGAGACAGCAACCTAAAACAGTGGGTAACTCTAAAAAAACCTGAATATATCCGCCAATGCAATGGTGAGATCTGACTCTTCTTACTTAATCAAAATTCAAGCAACGTCCCAGGGGATATCCGAGACATCTCCAGGTGTTGGCCAATATTGTCTTGGGTTCTTAATGTGACAGGCAATGAGCTTGTTTTAGAGTTCTCATGTCGCACAATGAGGTGTGGCTCTAGCTTGAAACTGGCCACTCTCTGGAGTGGATGTGACCAATGTAGTCTGGGACACTCGATATGTTCTATTTCGACCAGGATCTTGTTTTTGAATTCTGATGTGTTGCATGATGGGTGTTTGTCCTAGACATTCAGACTAGTTAAACGCTTCTATAGTTTACATTGCATTAATTCTCAATTTCCATTTGTCTTTTCAGGATCTCATCACGATGACATAATTCTTCGACAATTTAAAAAGCCATTCGAACTACGAGCGTAAAATGAAGCTACCGGCAACACGAATAGCATCGTTGGCACTGTTAGTCGTTCAAGTAATATCCTTTTGGCGATGTGTCAGCGGTTACATGGTCATTGTTGGTGAAAATGACGAATCGGATAGAATAGTGTTTAACGCTTCCGTTTATAAACTAGGATCTGAAAGGCACTACAAAATTAACACACATAAATCTGCACATTTTGTTCACCATTTGCTCAAAGTAGATCCGCACAGCGGACAAATTCGTCTGAGAAAACGACTGACATGCGATGGAATTTACTACCCTAACTTGTTTACATTTTACGTAGACTCTACCTCAAATAGGCTTCGAAGTATAGATTATTATAGCTTGCCATTGCGAATATTTATCGCTGGGACCAATTGTACAGACGATGCCGTAGCAGAAAGTTTTAGACATTTTTTCGAAGAAGATGATACTGGATATAACAGAAGACGCAAGCGAACCATCGAAGAAAACTACTATCGCCTGTACGGTGAATACATGGGTAGTAATCTCCACAATTACTACCTTGAATATCCATGGTTGAAGAGATCGATTACCAACTACACTTCCTTCCAAGATGGCGATATCCTGTTCGACAGCACAGAAAGGAACGCTTACCGCCATAATATTATAGTCCGCAAAAAGCGTGGTCTAGTGGAACCGTCCGACCAACGCATACATCGTAAGATCAACGATGCACGGCAATGGATTTCGGAAACCTATGCTTCCTACGCTATTCACACAACAGACAAATGGAATAAAATTTGTCTCAAAAAGTCTCAGTACATCAATTCAATAAATTCATTTTTACCGAAAACTGTTCTTCAATATTGCACAGTCAAATATTTGGACGTGAACGATGAACGTTTCAAAATTGAACCGCAATCAGGTGACTTGGTAGCCAGCGATGACCTATGCATAGCGGAGTCGTTATGGAAAGTAGCCATTACTTTCAATGTTAGATGTAATCGCAAAGACATAATAGATGCAGATCATCGTCTAAAAATTGTCTACCATCATCAGGAGTTGAATGATACGGACATTGCGAAACGTGTCAAGCGTGAACTGCGAAATCAAAGTCCATATTTCGAGCAAGCACTTTACGTAGCATCCTGTACTGAAGAGCAACCTCCTGGAGCGACTGTCACCACTGTTCGGGCACGTGATCCGGAAGATTCGCCTGTTGTTTACTCCATGATTTCATTGTTAGATTCACGCTCGCAATCCATGTTCAAAGTTGATTCAAGAACTGGTATAGTAACAACAGCAGCGAGTCTCGATCGAGAATTAATGGATGTCCATTACTTCCGTGTGGTTGCAACTGATGACAGTTTTCCGCCACGATCCGGCACAACTACGCTTCAGGTGAATGTTCTAGATTGCAATGATCATACTCCTACTTTCGAATCCGAGGAATTTCAAGCTAGCATTCGAGAAGGAACAAGTGTTGGATCTACGGTAATTACCATCAGAGCAACCGATCAGGATATCGGTAAAAATGCAGATATTGAATACTCAATTGTTAGTATCAGCGGCGATGGTGCTACGACAGCTGAACAGGACGAACAAACATTCCGTATCGATGCACGAAGTGGTACAATATCTACGCGCAGTGCTTTGGATCGTGAAACATCGGAAATGTACACGATTATCACAACAGCAACTGATATGGCAACACCTCAAATGGAACGACGATCTGCAACTGCAACAGTTTTGGTGAAAGTTCTCGACGACAATGATAACTATCCACAATTTAGTGAAAGGACGTACACGGTGCAAGTTAGTGAGGACGAATGGACGAACGAAAATAATGTTATTGCACACATTCAAGCTACGGATGCGGATCAAGGAAATAATGCTGCCATAAGGTAAGTTTCTCTTCTATGCGGGTTAATACTTCCCAATTGAAAGGAGGAACCTTTATTTTTAGTTTATCTTGACATTTTAACATATACTGGCATTATTTTGCATAATTTGCGTTGCGTTGTGAGTCACTTTTTAGTGACTTGGTCACTTTTTTCAAGCCAGTCACTAAAAAGTCTCTTTTTTAAGGTCATGTCACTAAAGTTACTTTTTCTTGTAATCAGTCACTATTTTCAACTTTTTTAGCGTGAATTTATTTCAAGATTGATCATTGTTTGCTTTGTGACGTTTAATCGTCTTTCTCTATCTACAGGGTGTCTGCACATTTTTATAAATAAAATTTCCTGGGTTTTCCAGGTTTTCCAGAACTTTAACGGATAAAATTTTTAAAATGCGTTCTAAATAAGCTTTTTCTGGAAGATCAAAAACAACAGTAATTTACCCAAACGTTTTTAAGGCATGGCAGTAAGTTTCAAAGAAACTACTTTATAATCACACGATCTCGGATCCCGTGATGGATTCCACAAGCAATGTATGGGGTGCTCAACCAAAATGTCAGTTGAGCATCTCATAATAAATTGCCCTGCACATCAAAACCTCCGAGACCAATATGGTATCGGTCTCAGCATCAGAGACGCACTATCCAATGACCCAGACAGGGAAAGATCACTTCTCGACTTCCTTAAAGACACAGGCTATTCTTTCGTAAACGATATCGTATCACATCGAATTGATTCAATAGAACTATTGTCATCCTTAAATTTATATACACCATCTAGGCATTTACGAAACAGAAATATATTTGCTACAAATCGTCATCGTACGAATTATGCCAAATTTGGACCCTTGAACCAAATGCTGGATACATATAATAAGCACTGCGATAACATTGACTTTACAATGACAAAAACTAAATTAAACCAATATTTTAATTCGTCGCATAACGTCAACTAGAAGTAATGTTTTAACTTTTTCTTAAGACATATTATAAAAAATATAAACAAAGACAAAATTGTAAAAATAGCACTTAAGACAACAATTGTAAAACGGTCTACACTGATTGACGACAAATAAATAAATAAATAAATATCAATATACGTAGAACCCCGCAACGAACAATGACACGACAACGGACAAACGACGGCACTTGGACAACACCAGCTCTCTAAATGACATATCAAACGGAAGAACAACGATGACAACCCCGCAAGCTACGGACATTGACCCTCTCTCTAGGAAATTAACCACAACTTCGTTCACCTTCCTTACTGTTAAACCAATCGACACAGAACTCTGAGATACTTAAACTCTGTAACAAACACTATGTAATTTATTTATTTTCTCTATCCGGGACCCCCTCAGGAGCCCTAATCCTTCAAAGAGACGAACCAGCTACAGGCTGAAAGTCTCTATAATAAAGCAAAAAAAACTTTAATTTTAGCACTTACTTAATTTCTCACTTTAATAAAGTTAAAAAACGTACTTAATCTGAGTAAGTCCAAGATCTAAAAATATTCAATGTTTTGTAGCTTTGTATTCCATGTACAAGTTCAAGATATTGAAAATTTTCAAAGTGCCTGGATTAAGGAAAACATTAATTGATTTATTTCAAGTTCGTAATTAACTTTATGAAACATTAGAGATCTTCATTGCAGTCCCATTAACTTCACAACAATTGTAGGAACTTTGAAGAAGTTCTGATGAATGAAAGAAAAGGCTGATAATTTCAGTGAAGCTCCATAAACAAACTACGGTAACATAAGGGAAATTAACACACTGAAATTATGGGGAACTAACTGGAAGCTTTAAGATCCTCAAATCGGTTCTTTTAACATCCGAAAATTTTCAGGAACTTTTATTAAGTTCCTAGAATTTCAGAGCACATCACAGGTGTTAAGCGAACTTGAAAATATAGAAAACCTTGAGGGATATTGTGCAATTTTTTAAGAAGTTCTAAGCACCTCAGAAAAGTTAGATCTAGAGATCTTTGGAGAATTTCAGATCTTAATAGCATTTCCCATGACTTTAGTTCAGACTTTCTGTAGCAGTTTAAATATCTATAATCGTAAATTAAGAAAAATTGTGAACTCTTAAGCTGGGTTTAGATTAGGCAAGTCAAATGATCAACTCAGTTGAATTCAATTGGCTTGAAAAGTTGAGCGTGTTTCAACTTGTTTCAATTCAAGCGAGTTGATCAAGTCAGTTGAATGGCATGGTTTACACGTTCAATTCGCGTTCAAGTCAGTTGAATTCAACTGACTTGATCAATTGACTTGCCCTGTCTAAACCCAGCTTTAAGATGCTTCGAGAAAATTGGGATCATACCGGCTGTTCCGTCTCCGCCGAAAGTCAACTGTTACGAACACCACCAACACGCAGCGAAGAAGGAGAGCATCAATAGGCTACAACATCCACCAATCAGCGATGACCACATCATCGCTCGCCGCTTTAAAAGAGGCATGCATCACCGTGCAAAAGAGAGGTCCGTGGGTGATTGGCACTAGATTGCGGAACAGAGACCGACGTTAAATAAAGGAAAATCTGTCTGTGCAAAATAGAGTTCTTTTCCGACCAAGCACCAGCAAACATCAGCAGCAGTAGAAGCAGAATTTGTAGAGAGAAAGAGGAGAGAATAAACAGTTGTTACCTAGCGTAGCCGTCCCGATCAAGTTTATTCTGCACACATCCCTGGTTTGGAGCAGCTCTTTTGAGAGTCCTTACGAGTTGATTTCCGATCGACGCTTGCTTCCTCCACCACCCTGCCGATACAGTCCACTATGAAAAGGGAAGGTTCCCTCCCAGTCCGAACATAATTTGGTCCTTCGAGCCAGATCACGAGCCAAGAAGCTTTTGCCGTGAAAGTTTTACCCATAGATGTTCCTACCAATTGGAACGAAGCCGAAACGAAAGGAACGGACGTGCTACGCTCGCAAAGTGGCAAACAAACAAAACTACTTCCACTGCTGCCGATGACAGTCGTGTGCGAAGTATACAAAAAAAGGGAATCGTATATCGTATGAGCCGGCGCCGGTGGTGTAGTGGTAAGCGTGACTGCTTTCTAACACCCCAATGGGTCTGGGTTCAATCCCAGCCGAGGTCGGTGGGATTTTTCTGAGGCATAAAAATCTCTGGTCACGTCTTCCTTCGGAAGGGAAGTAAAGCCGTTGGTCCCGGCCCATGTGTATTGTGAATGGGTGCGATATCCTACGCAGGTGTGGAAGCTGCCTTCCTGCACATTCGATTGTCGTCAATGGATGGCAATCGATGTCCGTCGGTGATTGGCACTAGATTGCGGAACAGAGACCGACGTTAAATAAAGGAAAGAAGAAGTATATCGTATGAGTGAGTGCGTTCGCGAAAATCAATATCCCGAAAAGTGAATCGCATGCGTGTGATAGTTTACTACGCGTTCCAAAGATGACCGATGTGGAAAGGTTGATCGTACTTCTTCGCGGCTTAGTAAAGGAGAAGGTAACGCGAATCCTGAAGGAAGTGCAAGAAACCGATATTACCATGCATCCGGTGTTGTGCAACAGATACGCTAGGAACCAACTACCAGGAGTATCAATGGTTGCACAACAGCATTAGGACCGCCATCTCTGCAGAGAGATATGATGAACAGTAGACTGATGCAAAATTTGAAATTTTCGCTCCACAGTGCTCAAACGGTTTCAAATCAGGTCCTGATTAGCCTCCCAACATTTAAACTCATTTGGTAAGAAACTGACTTGGCACAAACTATTCCAAGTTTATATGGAAATTACTATGGGAAAACCAAACATTTTGTTCATTGTCTACTGCCCATTTTCCATATTGCTTTTTCGTAAGTTTCTACAACTGTTCTTACGGGAAATTTTCTAAGCTACAACTTTACGGAATATCGTTTTTCAGCCAAATGTTTTTTTTTTTTTTTTTTTTATTATTATTATAGTCACTTCAACACTCTTGGGTCATTCGTGACTTTTCCGGGGGTGAGATTTGAACTCGTGACTTTGGCGTGAGAGGTATGGATGTTAACCACTACGCCGGGGTCGCCCCTCAGCCAAATGTTAAATTAAATTGTTATTAACTGTTTAAGAGATTGATAATCTTATGGCATGATCAAGCAGCTGATCTGTGGGCAACACTGTATTTTGCAGTATGACACAGGCATACCAAAAGTACCGCCTCATGACAGTATTTCAACGGCTGTCGCTTTCTTTTTCCTACGACAGCCTTGAGATTGAGCTATAAGCGACAGCCCACTGTGAGGCTGTTATACGACATGCAACGTTGCCGTCTTGTGTTACATTTGATTGAAAAGTAGTTTTCAACCAAGTTGTAGCTGAGCAACTGCTATCGTTTTTAAAAGCAAAGTGACGTGGTGAATTGTTAGATAGATATGAACAAAAACATAAGTTTTCCCATAGTAATTCCTATATAAACTTGAAATGGTTTGTGCCAAGTCAGTAGTTCTAAAGTAGTTCAAATTTTGGGAGGCCTAACAGGACCCAATTTGGAACCGTTTAAGCACTGTGCAGCGAAAATTTCAAAATTTACATCAGTCTAATGAGCAGGATGAGGACTACCTGCGTTCGATGATCTCTATACCGAGGCCTGTATACTGGTGGAAACATTGCTGCTTGCCTTTCCAACTACCGATATCAGGCACCACCAACACCGAACACCATCACCGACCACAAACAAACCATACGCTCGGATCGTCCAAAGTCAACCATTGACTCGAATTACGGAACAGTCCGTTCTGATTCCACACATTATGGAACTGCATGTACGTTATTGACGATAAAGTTGCCACCGCAGCGTATGGCGTACCCGATCCAAACCGTCGATGTGAAGACGATTGTGAATCAATCCACCGAAACGAAATCGATCAAGAAGCCTAACCTGATTCATTCCGTAAAGCCGTCACGTGAAGTGAATAATCCAACCGAACTCTTGAAGGCGAAACCCATGATTATGCCGTTGAACTCCCATTGTGGACCGACCGAGGTCCGGCTAGTCGATGATTCAACCGAATTCGCCGGAACACTGATCAGCACACCACCTTCACCTGCCAGTACGGCCGAGTACGGTATACTGGAACCAAGCTGACAAGCACATCTCGTGACCTACCGTGTACGATTGAAGATGAAGTTCCAACCGAAGCTGACGATGTTAAGCTCAACTCTGCGTGCAAGCCAAACTATCTTGCTCGTGGATTGACAGAGGACCGTTACGTCGAGTGTTCAGCCAAGGTCGTAAAAGTCAAGTGGCAAGTGAACCAACCGCGTGCCATGTCAATAAGGACTCACCTCAAGTCATGGATGTAAAACCGAAACCGTTTAAACCTCCCTAAACAACCGAAGTCAATCCGAAGCTATTCCAAGACGACTTTCAAGCCATCGAACTGAAGTCCGTCGCAGCTGGTGAAGTGCCGCAAACAATTCTAACCTCGACTGGAACCAGACCGGTCTTGAATTGTATCCCCGCCGGAAACCATCCGGTGTTGATGCATTACCCAATGTCTGCTGGAATCCTTCCAGTAATCAAGACATTCCTGAGGGTCGCCAGAACCTATCCGGTGGTCCAACCGTTCCCGATGTCTACTGGAATCTGTCCGGTGGTCAAGCCATTCTCTATGTCCGCCGAAACCAGTTCGGTGGTTAAGCCATTCCAGATGTCCGCCACAATCCAACCGGTGGTCAAGCTCTTCGTGATGTCTACCGGAATCCGTCCGGTGGTCAAGCCATTCCTGATGTCCACCGGAACCAATCCGGTGGTCAAACCGTTCTCGATGTCCACCGAAACCAATTCAGTGGCCAAGCCGTTCCTGATCTCTGCTGGAATCCAGCCTGCGATCAAGCCTTTCCTGATGTCCGCCGGAACCAATCCGGTGGTCAAACCGTTCTCGATATCCACCGAAACCAATTCAGTGACCAAGCCGTTCCTGATCTCCGGAATCCAGCCTGTGATCAAGCCCTTCCTGATGTCCGCCGGAACCAATTCTGTGGTCAAACCGTTCTTGATGTCCACTGCAACTGCAATCAAGACATTTCTGAGGGTCGCCAGAACCTATCCGGTGGTCCAACCGTTCCCGATGTCTACTGGAATCTGTCCGGTGGTCAAGCCACTCTCGATGTCAGCCGAAACCAATTCGGTGGTCAAGCCATTCCAGATGTCCGCCGCAATCCAGCCGTTGGTCAAGCTCTTCGTGATGTCTACTGGAATCCGTCCGGTGGTCAAGCCATTAATGATGTCCACTGGAACCCGTCCGGTCACCAAGCCGTTCCTGATGTCCGCCGGAACCAAAGCGGTAATCAAGCCTTTACTGATGTCCACCGGAATCCGTCCGGTGTTCAAGGCGTTCCAAATGTCCACTGGAACCCATCTGGTGTTCAAGCAGTTCCCGATGACCCTTGGAATTCATCAGGTAAACAAGCCGTTTCTGATGTCCCCTGGAAACCTTCCGGTGAACAAGCCGTTACCGATATCAGCAGGAGACCATCCGGTTTTGTATTTTCCGATGCCAACTCGAAATCATCAGGTGCTAAAGCTATTCCCGATGTCTGCCGGAACCCGGCCCGTGTTCAAGATGTTTCCGATGTCTACCGGAAACCGTTCGGTATTAACGCGGTACCCGAAGCCAATCGAAAAGTATCCGGTGTTCAAGCGGTATCTGATGCCAACCGAAAACTGTCCGATGTTCAAGCCGGTCTCGATGTCAGCTGGAATTTACTCAAGGCCAATTCTGGAGCCAAGTGCACTCATTCCGTTACCGACGTCTGAGAAACAACAAATAAGAGATCCACCAGACAAGCCAAGCTCAGCTAATCCTGTACCGAAGATGCCCTATCCTGATTCCATTGATATCGTTCCAATACCAAAGCCTGAGGAGCCACCGCCAGAGGATCTTTCCATTCTACATCGAGCCAGCAAGCTCAGACTGAGAACACTACTTTGCGCCGCTCACCTGCTAACCCGGTTAGTACTGAAGGTATTACCAGTCCTGGATATGGAGTTCCGAGAAATTGTGCTATGGTGCGAAAGTACGATAGTGCTGGCCTGGATCAACAAACCGCTTAACCAACTACAGTCATTCGGAAGAAACCGAATCGCTGTGATCCAGAAACAAGTCGATATCGTGTCTTGGTGTAGTGGTCCTGAGTTCCTCCAGGGAGAAAGGTACAACATCGAACTACCCGAAAATGTTCCAGACCAGATGCTACCTGCACTGAAAACAGTTATCGTCAACCCAGTTGACCTGAAGAAAAAGCAGTCCCGCACCTACGCCAGGCAACTGAAACTATTACCCAAGTGGTTCAGTTTGTCCATTTGGCAGAAGACATTCAGCGAGTTGTTGCCCACGACCCTTGCAAGAAATTGGCAAACGTGCATCCGATCTACACTGATGGCCTGGAAGCGTTATACGATCTGAGCACCGATGACTTCCTGGCATTCTTCAAGCGTTTCATTGGACGACGAGGAATGGTGCAGCAGCAGCATTCGGATAATGTGTGTGTGTGTGTGTGTGTACAATCTAACCCCCACTGTCCGGCAGTGTTATTATGGAAGAAAACTGCTTTTTATTACCCTTCAATTAAAGCAGGTTTAGTCCGGGAGTTAGAAGGTGTTAGCTCTATTGCAGCTCCAGTGACCCATTTCAGAATGCCTGGTAATTCACGACCACTCCGAGGTCACTTTTACTAACAATAAGCCCCGCATGTTCACTCTACCTTTATCAAATGGATAATGGTATCATAAACACACTTCCAGATTCAAAAAATATTATTTCCAAATCTGGCACGTATATAGTTTTGAAATTTGTTTAACTGTAATAAAACGATTTGAATGGACATTTCTTACCAATTTTGTTTCGAATACCTCTTGATTCATCTGCTGGCAGCACTTACTGGACCTTACCGGCGACCAACTCGTCTGCCCGCAAAAGCAACAACGCCTAAATCTCAAGGCTCTCCGGACGTCCCCTCGAAAATGCAATCGAGATATGTATAAGAACAATCTTCAACTGGAACGAACTCACCAAATCAATACAGCCGGGAGTACATTCCCGATGCTTATTTTTCTCTCGCATGCCCGTCGTCGTCAAACGGCAAAAAAAAGGGAACTCGTTGAGCAATTTTGTGATACGGAATTTTCACTGAACATAAACCGCGAATTTACGAACTTCACCACTCCCAACTGCGAAACACGTTCAGAAGCACTTTTGGTACACTTTCGATCAATTTCTTTCGAGCACACAAAAAAAGTTTCAAGCAGCGAGCCAACATCAACACCGATTGAGCCGAACTCTTTCACGCACCTTGCAGCGCGTAAATAAACTGAAATTAAAAATTATCACTCGCGATGCCACTAATTTCTGGTCCGGGAGAAAATCAAATAACGCAGATTGCGACATTTCTTCTGATGCTTGCAAACATGTTGAATCACGTTTTCTTTCTCTATTCTAAAACTTCCCGGAAAGCGAAAAAACTACCAATCACACACGTATAAACGTCCGGGAGGCAGAGCGCCAGCGCTAATCCGGCAAATGCAGCCGAAAACTATGAACGCGAACGCACCACAAAACAGAGAACAAACAACCGTATCCAAAGGCGTTCCAATTTAGCCGAAACTAACATTTCAGACTCATTGTTTACAAGTTGTTTGGTTGCGTGAAATGAAATACAAATTTACGTGAATGAATGTTTACATCACTATTAAAATTCAGAATTTTTATCTGTGAATGTTGAACTTTTGAAAATATCTCAACGATTGGTTTCTCCAGCAGCAGCATTCGGATAATGGCACTATTTTCCAAAGTACCAACCCATAAATGAATACCCTACTACCCAGGAAGAAATACCTACGAACCATGCCGATCATCCGTGAAAACCTGGTTGTTCCACTACCATCGAAAAATCAACCCCCACTGGAATTTGGGTCGCATCACAACCGTTGCAGGAAGTTCCAGATACCGACGCTCAATCAGCAATTCTAGACAATCGTTGTTAATCGTTGAGTTACCTCAACCGGGGGAGTATGTTCCGTCTCCGCCGAAAGTCAACTATTACGAACACCGCCAACAAGCAGCGAAGAAGGAGAACATCAATAGGCTACAACATCCACCAATCAGCGATGACCACATCATCGCTCGCCGCTTTAAAAGAGGCATGCATCACCGTGCAAAAGAGAGGTCCGTCGGTGGTTGGCACTAGATTGCGGAACAGAGACCGACGTTAAATAAAGGAAAATCTGTCTGTGCAAAATAGAGTTCTTTTCCGACCAAGCACCAGCAAACATCAGCTGCAGTAGAAACAGAATTTGTAGAGAGAAAGAGGTGAGAATAAACAGTTGTTAGCGTAGCCGTCCCGATCAAGTTTATTCTGCACACATCCCTGGTTTGGAGCAGCGTCGAACCCCCAGCTCTTTTGAGAGCCCTTACGAGTTGATTTCCGATCGACGCTTGCTTCCTCCACCACCCTGCCGATACAGTCCACTATGAAAAGGGAAGGTTCCCTCCCAGTCCAAACACCGGCGATAACGCATACAGCCTCCATCGAAATGGTTCTCTACGCACTCACGACTCGCATGGCCATGAGCCAGAACCTACTGCTCAATTTCTTTTAGTTCTGCTTCGTTTTCAGTGCTTCAATCCAGGCTGCACCTCCATACCTTAGTATCGATGAGGACACACTAGCCAGAAGACGCCTCTTGCTGCTACTATACGATGCAGGATCCCCCGGCGGTTTTCCGGGCTACGGCAACAACACAAGCTTTTGTACCTTTCACCTATCAAGGAGCTGACCCTCGTCTAGACAACTGGAAACTGGTTGAACCTCTGATCTTCGCCATCGCGACTCGGTATGCGTTGCCCCAGAGGTTGGCATCGGCATCTCGGCACAGCTCATTGAAACCGTTTGACTTACTCAGCTTTAACTTTCGTTTTAGTGCAGCCTTGGTCGCTCGGAACACCACCCTGCGCTCCTCTCTGTCTGCTTCAGTTCTTGCTCTCTGAACGCGCCTTCTGGCTAGAAGACAACTAACACGGAGGGTGCTAATTTCCTCGTTCCTTAGGCTTAGGCTCGGAACGCTGCTGTCTACACTTAGAGCTTCGATGAAGAGATCCTGATTGAATGCCTTCGTCTTCCACTTCCGCTCGCTTACTTTCGTCCTCCGTATTTCCACCGGTGTCCGTTCGCCGATACTGTACCGGATTGCCTAATGGTCACTATGGGTGTACTCTTCGCACACTCTCCAGTTCATACTTGTCACTAGCGACGTACTGCAAAAAGTGACGTTTGTAATGGATTCTCTACCATCTTTGCGGAAGGTGCTGATGGTTCCTAAGTTGGCCAGACTGACGTTCAACTTTGCCAGTGCTTCCAGCAGGCTATATCCTCTTGCGTTGGTACACCTGCTCCCCCAATCCACTGCCCAAGCATTGTAATCTCCTGCGATGACGACTGGTCTCCGTCTAATGAGCTCTCCGGTGAGCCCATCCAGCAACTGGTGGAACTGCTCAATTTTCCATCTTGGGGGTGCGTAGCAACTACATACATATATTCCATTGATTTTGGTGATCACGAAACCTTCGTATGATCCCGCCACCATTTGTTGAATGGGATACCTGCCCATGACTTGTATGGCCGCCATTCCTGCTCTATCCGACACCCAGTTACCATTATGGAGAGGGCCTCGATATGACTCTGCAATGATAGCAACGTCGCACTGTAGCGTGGTATCCAATCCATTGTGCCGTATCGTGTCCATTATTTCATGCCGTGTCCAGTAAGCCGTAATTAGGATATTACTTACGTCGATTCCAATGTGCCAGTGTGCGTGTGTTTTTTTCTGCACAGATCAGATCTGTCAGGACAGACAGACAGACAAACAGAAATTCATTTATATAAATATATATACTAGCTGATTGTGCCCGGCCTTGCTCGGGATTCAATATTAGCTTGAGTTTATGCGCCAATTGAAAAAAAAACCTGCTATATTCTACGTAGCCCCCCCTTATCTAAGGGGCTACGCCCTATGACCTGCACATGCCAAATTTATTTCCATTTGCTTGATTAGTTCTCGAGTTATGCAGAAATTTCTATTTCATTTGTATGTGAGCCCCCCCCCCCCCTTACAAAGGAGGGAGGGGTCTTGAACTACCATAAGAACCTTTCCCTGTCCCTAAAAAACCTGCATACAAATTTTCACGCCGATCGGTTCAGTAGTTTCCGAGTCTATAAGGGTGAGACAGACAGACAGAAATTCATTTTTATATTTATAGAAGAAGAAGATATATGATGTGATATTAGACTGGCCCAGATTTGTGCCATTAGGTGAGAAAACCACTCTGTAAATTTCAGCTCATTCGGATGTAACACGAGCTGGCGCTTTTGATTTAAAATGTATATGGCGTTGAAATATATGGAGAAATAATATTCATTCACTCTTTCGTGTATAGAACTGGTTCAGCAAGCTCGATTAAGCTCAGAATTTCAGCACGCGTTGCTTAAACTATAAGGATCAATATGCTGATGACAGCATCACAATTCCAGTTAGTATTATGGAGATATTAATGAATTATGTGCATTCTGCTCATATATTGCAACAAAATACAGGCAGCTAAAACGTATGCAACGGATCAACTAAAAATAACCACTAAAAATAAAAGTTCATGAATCCTGATGAAAGTGGGCGTCTTAGTGGAATACCTGTATAAGAGAGAGAGAGAGAGAGAAGGATTAGTAATTTCCATTTAATTCCACTACCTTATTTGCTTATCCTTGACAGATACTCGTATTTCGTCTACAATGTGCAGACTTTTTCAGTGTCTTGTACTCGAGTATTGGTACAAGACACTGAAGAAGTCTGCACATTGTAGACGAAATACGCGTATCTGTCAAGGATAAGCAAATAAGGTAGTAGAATTAAATGGAAATTACTAATCCTTCTCTCTCTTTACAAAAGTTCATATTTTCCACAGGCCAACATCCAGGCTGGTGTTTTTTGGTGCGATAACCACTTTCTGAATGTTTCAGCCCTTTTTGACGTTACACGAATTGGCGCTTTTGGTTTAATGTTCATATAGAAGATTTGATTGAAATTTTCATATACAAAATGCTCATATTAATTGAACTACAAGTTTTGAAAATTTGAATTAAATCGAGAATAAGGAAACTTTTTTATGATCGATAGAGTGTAGGAGTGTCATTTTTTCATGTATTTTATCAAAAATCCCATACAAAATTCAAACTAAAAGCGCCAGCTCATCCTATAACCAAATGAGCTAAGACTTCCAGAGAATGGTTTTATCACCTAAAGGCACAAATCTAGAGGTTGGCCCTTGGAAAATTAGAACTTTTATTTTTGTGGGAGATGCGAAATGAGGGAACATTTAATTTTAACACGATTTAAAGTATTTCAATGCAACATTACATTTGTTCACTGACAATTAACACATTTTTCAATATGTTATCTTAACTTATTTCTGGAAGAATTTACTTGTTTTTTTTTTTTTTTTTCCTTTGGTTTGTTTTTTTCCGTCGATCTTGTTTTCCGTGCTGAGCACCAATGCTACCGACGTGCCAGGAAGGCAGCTCCCACACCTGGACCCTACCTATCGACCCATCAACTCATGAACCGGGAACCAACGGCTTTACTTCCCATCCGAAGGAAGGCGTGATCAGAGATGTTATGCCTCAGAACATCCCGGTGGCGCCGACTGGTATTGAACCCAGGCCTGCTGGGGTGAGAGGTAATCACGCTTACCACTACACAGAATTTACTTGTGTTTTAAACCATTAGTATCAATCTAATACTGTATCTGTGTATCTAATTAGTACAATACGTCATATTGTATCTTCAAGTGATCTTCTCAAGCGCCACATTTCGTTCAGGCTCTTTGGAACTACATGTGATGAAATATGAAACGCACCTTTTGAAGTGAATTGCACATAACAATGTTCATCACTTACTCATACATGAAATCTGCCTCGACCAACCTGGCAGAACGCGCCCTAACTCTCACTAAATCAAAAGGCACGGAACCTGTCATTTCTGACAAAAATCCATATGAGCAGTATTTTTCTAAAAATATGGGAATTTACGTACACTGGAGTCGCTTTTTACGTGAGGGATACGTGCCGCGGAAATTCCGAGATCCGCGTAAAAAGAACCGCGTAAATTTCGAAATCCGCATAAAAAACGTGTAAAAGCTACTCCAGTGTATAACGATAAAAAAATCCCCGAAATCCCCGTAAAATTAACTGCGTAAATTCCGAAATCCACGTAAAAAAAACCGCGTAAATTTCGAAAGCCGCGTAAAAAAGGGGAAAAATTAAAATCTGCTTAAAAATGGCGTTAAAAAACCGTATTAAAAGCGACGTCAGAGAAGTCTATTGTCGGCAGCCTTTTTTTCTTCGGCAACCTTTCCACTTGAACTGCGTGTTAACGAAGACAACAAATCAAGAAGACTGGCAACTTTGCCAGAATCCAAGCGACAGTGGCGCTGCGCTTGAGTGAAGGTGAAAGCAACGCATAGAAAAATGAGCAAATACACAAACCCTTCTTCTGAGGATGTAATCTTTGCTAAAAAATTCGATCGAAGCATTTACCTTTGAGCGGCAGATGACGCGATTGTACCTGTCTCATAGCGTTCGTATGAGAAAATGGAAGAGTTGCCAGTCTTCTTGATTTGTTGTCTTCGGTGTTAACCAGCTGTTCTATTATCGGCATCTCGAAATCAGCCTTATTTTGTAGTGCGTATATTTCATTTGAAGACAAACGTTACATAACAGGTTTGCTCAGTCGTATAAATGTAATCATGTTGAAGCATGACTAAATCGTCAAATTACATTCAGCGAAGTGTTTTGGTGAAACAAATACAGCGAAATTAACGTTTAAATGTTGGTTACAGAAATCAGTCAATGGGTGCCGAAGCTATCATTTATCATCAACACAAATTGATTTTGGCATTTTTTTAAGAATTTGTTTCGCACATAATTTTCTAGAATGCATTATAGGAATACCATCCATGGTGAGGTAGCATTGAAATGTCTTCATTTGAAGGTGGCACTCATGTCCCGGGTGACCTTGTCCTTAGTTCCCTTACCCATTGTCGGATTTAGGATCATTTTAGAATGATTACTCTAAATTTCAATAAAAAAAATACTAAAATGCAATAGCGGTGCCGGTGGTGTAGTGGTAAGTGTAATTGCCTCTCACCCCAGCAGGCCTGGGTTCAATTCCAGTCGGCGCCGCCGTGATGTTCTGAGGCATAACATCTCTGATCACGCCTTCCTTCGGAAGGGAAGTAAAACCGTTGGTCCCCGGTTCATGAGTTGATGGGTCAATAGGTAGCATTGGTGCTCAGCACGGAACACAAGATCGACGGAAAACAAATCGAGGAAAAAAAATACTAAAAGTACGAAATTATAAACTTGCACAAATATATTTTTTTGTTTATTTCCCTCCCCTTGGCTAGTTTTTGTACCTTGCTGTTGGTGGGCGGGCTTAATTTCATGCTAGTGGAGTGTTGGAGACGGTAGGTTTATGGTCGGCGTTGCTGGCTCATGCCGCGATAGAATGGCGTCATGGGCAGGCAATGGGGATTACTAAGCTTCCCCTCTCTGATAAACCACTGCATGAGAGAACCAAAGATCTAGTCTAGCAGTGATAGTATCACACTTGTTACTCCTTTAATTGAGAGCCGCGTCGTAGTACGCTTACGTATAGGCACTGACGTTGGGTGTGATACTGGCGGGTTTTGCCGCAAATCACTCTTATTTTATTTATTTTTACGCAGATAGATTCATTTGGGTTTGCAAGGGAATTATACTATTGAAATATTTCAGAAAGTGCCCAACAGTGCTCCTTCTATTTGCGTGACAAGCTTTCATTGTTGTTTTCATTGAAGTATTACTCAGGAAACAATGTTAAACATCATTTTTGTATATGGTATTGTAACTAATCTTATATGTGCTTCATTTTGATTTGGGATAAGTGTTTGAACTATGGCTCGGGATTTCCACTGTGGTGTGCTTCTATTGTGACATACCCATATGTATTTTTGTGGTGCGACATAGTGGAAACGTGAGAGCGTAGTTGGAACATTTACCCTATAAAATTAGCTTGGAAACCAACTTCAAAGTGAAGCATTTTAGTCACCTGGGACGAACAAAGATATAAATAATATATGTAAAAGCCAGAAGTACTTGAAACACGTTAAATTGTAGTTTAAAAGCATGGGTTATGATTGTGTAGTTAGATTAGAGATTTCAGTTATTTATTTAATAAACTTCAATTATAGAATTCAGAAAGTTAATTAACACAAGATAGGACGCGGGGGGTCCACTTAGGGAGGCGACTAGCCTATGAAGTTGTATAATAAATCTTCCTATTTAGTGTATTTGTTAATTACAGACAATGTCAATAGCGAAAGTCATATCTTCAACCAGGCGCTTACGAACAAGTGAAGTTTTAGGAAAGATGTGTTAAATATGTTGATAGGTTTGAAATAAGAATTAGGATTGTTGTGCTTTAGTTTTCGGTATGGTATGATGTGTCAACAAAGCCCTTTTGAGCAAATTTTCAAACATCAAATTGATTGAGTGATTTATTGAAAGACATTGCGTTGCGAAAATTGACAAGTCATACATCTAACATAGTAGTAGTAGCAGTGTCGCATAATCTTATCACAATTGCTGCAAATAGTGCTGGGCCCCTCCAGGGTTGAATACGGATCAAAACTAACATAACTACTAACACTAAAATGATCCCGGAACTAACACTTATCCATTGCACTTTTAGTTATATATTAGTTTTATTTTTCTACTAAGTCATCTATGCTTCTTTCTATTGTTTGGATCAAGTACAACTAATACTAATCTACCTTTATGTATGTTTTACTCCCTTTTAACCCATTATCTTTATGAATGGCGAATCATATGACGTGAGACACGTACTAGCTGGAACTCAAAGAATTACTTCGAACAGGATATCAAACAAATTTAGGACCAATCCAAATGAGACCAGAAACCAACAAGGCATCGGGGAGTTTTATACTCGGAGAGGTATTTGATAAATAATCAAAAAGTGGTAAGTTAAAATCATAGTGGAGCCAAGGATCATGAGAGGTAATTGTCTATAATTCATTAATTAGTAGAAATCTCGATAACTTTTTCAAGGGAGCGTATCGGCTTTTGTAGGCGGTGCGTTTGGTCGTCGATTTGGCGTAACTGGTGGTTCGCCCACGCATGCTAGCACTATCATCAGATAGGGAAATTTTCCTCTACCTGCTAGTGGTGTTGGTAGGCGTGTGCGAGCTGCCGGTTGCGCCGGATCGACGATCGGATGCATTGTTTGCAGGAGCTGGTTCTTCCCTTTGAAAAAGTAATCGAGAAATAACCATATTATCCTGTAATTGATATTACTATTTTTGAAAAGTGAAAAGTGAAGTGAAATTAGTCATGACAGAGTAACAGAACGAGTTTAAAACAGATGAGGAAGGACAATAGACACAAGTTGACACAATAAACAAGACAAGTGGGGGTTAATACACAAGACAAAATGACAAAATAAGTGACGACAGAATACAAGACTGGGACTGGGAAAATCAACCTTTTAAAAAAACAAGAATGCGCAATTATATTGTCAAAACTATTTGGATCAGCACAAAAACAACAGTGACCAAACGGGCACCATAGCCTAGGAACGTCTGTGTGTTGATTTAAAATAGAGGCTCATAGAAGCAAAATTTATCAATAAAAGGGGTCCAGTGTAGAGTTTTAGCAAGTTGCTGCCACTGCACAGTGGTCCAGAATGCAGATTTAGGTGGAATGATATGTTTTGAGCCTGAAACTGAAACTTTAGACTAAAAGTCTCTTCTACAAAGTTATTCCTTATAGTTAGGCCCTCATTTTTATGACAATGAATTCTAGGGTGGTTCCTATTATCATTAAAATCAAAAATCTAACTTTTTTGTTTGAATAAATTAAGGTATACATTCTTCGACAAAGTTATAGCTGAGCAAATTTCAAGCAACTTTGTTGAAGATACCTTTTTCGTATCTCTTAAATTGGACGATTTAGAGCTATTTTCTTGAATTGAGTTAGGGTGGCTCTTGAAAAAACAGTTTTTTTGTTCTAGTTTTCTTATTTCAAATTTCTCAGGAAAGGTGTCTTGAGATAACTTTTAGATCTTAAGAAGGCGCAAGTTTTTGCTGCACAAAGCTTGTCAATATCTTTCGCCGATCAAGAATTATTGACGTTTTTATACTAAAAATATGCACTTTACAAATGTTAATATCTCTGGTTGGGGCAAACAAAAAAAAATTTTTTTTACGGCATTTGAAAGGGCGTATGTTATTCTCAATAATATGACAAAATTGGAGGTATGTTATTTTTTAAACTCGTATAAAATCAATTTGAATTTAGTCAAATTTTTTACTATATTTGGGTATATCTTTTTTATTAGAAGAGATACAGGCAACAAATACAGGTATAAAACATTTGTCTAAAAGAGTTTTAAAATTCTCTAGAAGATAACTTTTATGAGAAATTTCAAATAAAAAAGTTATTGGCAAAAAATGGATTTCAAAGGACCACTCTAATGACAAATTTATATAAAATGTGCTAGTACATTTGTTTCAATATTTGGACATTTAGTGTCTTCGAAGAAGTTTTTGTTCTTAAAAATTCCCTTCTTTTGGTGTTTGCAAACGTCAGGGTGGTCCTCAAATTAGGGAATTTTTAAAACTAACTTTTTTGTTTTACAAAATAAAAACATGTGTTATTTAAAAAAGTTGTAGCTAAGTTGATTGCAAGTATTTTTGTCGAAGAAATTTTTTTTCTATCTCTTATCGTTCTCATTTTAAAGTATTTTTCGGAGTTGACTTAGGGTATTCCTGGAAAAAAATAGTTTTTTAGCAATAACTTTTTTATTTGAAATTTCTCATGAAAGTTATCTTGTAAAGAATTTTAAAACTCTTTTAGACGAATGTTTTATATCTGAATTTGTTGCCTGTATCTCTTCTAATAAAAAAGATATACCCAAATATAGTAAAAAATATGACTAAATTCAAATTGATTTTATACGAGTTTAAAAAATAACATACCTCCAATTTTGTCATAATATTGAGAATTATATACGCCCTTTCAAATGTCGTAAAAAAACTTTTTTTTTTTGTTTGCCCCAACCAGAGATATTAACATTTGAAAAGTGCATATTTTTAGTATAAAAACGTCAATAACTCTTGATCGGCGAAAGATATTGACAAGCTTTGTGCAGCAAAAACTTACGCCTTCTTAAGATCTAAAAGTTAACTGAAGACACCTTTGCTGAGAAATTTGAAATAAGAAAACTAGAGAAAAAAACTGTTTTTTCAAGAGCCACCCTAACGCAATTCAAGAAAATAGCTCTAAATCGTCCAATTTAAGAGATACAAAAAAGTTATTTTCTACAAAGTTGCTTGAAATTAGCTCAGCTATAACTTTGTCGAAAAATGTATACCTTAATTTATTCAAACAAAAAAGTTAGATTTTTGATTTTAATGATGATAGGAACCACCCTAGAATTCATTGTCATAAAAATGAGGGCCTAACTATAAGGAACAACTTTGTAGAAGAGACTTTTAGTCTAAAGTTTCAATTTCAGGCTCAAAACATATCATTCCACCTAAATCTGCATTTTGGACCACTGTGCACTGTGACAAATATATTTTTGTTTATTTAAGAGGTTTTGATTGATTGTCAATTCACCTCTACAACAAATAATTGTTGTCCATACTAAGGCTGTGTTCCATTTGGCGAATTTTCACTTAAACTTGACAGATGGAAAATTTCCAAATTAACCTGCTATTCCAGCAGACTTATATCTGACAGACAAGGAATCAATTTTGACACACACCTTCTCGAAAATTGGCCGATCAACAACAGAGGGATTTTCGAACATTATAATTTAGTTTCGAAGTGTCAAATTTAAGTGAAAATTCACCAAATGGACCACAGCCTAAGCTTCAGAAAGTCCTTTATACGTTTTTTAAATCAATTGCTTTTATGAATATCACTTTCGATGTTCAGCAAACAAAAGAAAGCTCAGCTTTTCGTCAGACATCGATGTCCTCAATTTGCTTTTAATGAAAGCTAATGCGTTGAAACATCTTTGACGGTGACAATCAATCTAAGAAACATCTGCACTTCAACTTATACTTTCGAGAACATGGCAGCTAGCATTATTGAGAAAATGCTCCTGTTGAGATACTATCATAATCTCAACAAATGCTCACTTCATCTGTAAGCAGGCTTTTTAAATCATGGGGACGTGGGTGTTAAGTAACGCAACAAATTGCGTTTATGCTTTACATCATATTTGAACGGGCCCCTGCTTTTCAGCTTCAACCCGTGCCTCTGATCCCGATAAACTGCTAAGATCAACAAAGATCTTGATCCTGACATAAACCGTTTGATACACTGTTTGGCTTTGGTCTGGTAAACTATATGACATTAAGGCTCTGAACCATTTGGTGGATTATTTTAACTTTTGGTTAAAATTTGACAGATGGAAAGTTATCGATTAACCCTGCTATCCGAGCGTGGTTACTTCTGACAGACAAGAAGTTAAATTTTGACAACCTTGGCTAAGTTCTGCTCGAAAACCGGTCGATCGACAGCACAGGGATTTTCGAACATAGAAAATAACTTTCGAAATGTCACTTTTAACCACGAGTTAAATTTAACTCGTGGTTAAAAGTGACATTTCGAAAGTTATTCTCGATGTTCGAAAATCCCTGTGCTGTCGATCGACCGGTTTTCGAGCCACGGTTGTCAAAATTTAACTTCTTGTCTGTCAGAAATAACCATGCTCGGATAGCAGGGTTAATCGATAACTTTCCATCTGTCAAATTTTAACCAAAAGTTAAAATAATCCACCAAATGGTTCAGAGCCTAAGAATTGAAACGCTTTAAAGTTTCCTTATACACACTGAATCCAGAACGAATTATATTTTTGAAGTCTTCCCTTCGTGGGTATGTATTCGAAAAAAAAAAGGTTTTTGCAATATTAAAATCATGAAATGCTCCTTATACCCTGGACAGACTATGGCTTATATCATGTAATATAGGCTGTCTTGCAATGAGCACTCATACATAGGATTTCCAGTGAAAACTAGATGTATGAGTGCTCATTGCAAGACAGCTTATATTACATGATATAAGCCATAGTCTGTCCAGGGTATTAAACCTATATTATTTTACTGCCTATGCATCTAGTTTTCACTGGAAATCCTATGTATGAGTGCTCATTGCAAGACAGCCTATATTACATGATATAAGCCATAGTCTGTACGGGGTATAAAGAAGCTTCCAGAAGAAGCATTTTTCCAAAGTTTAATACCCCGGACAGACTATGACTTATATCATGTAATATAGACTGTCTTGCAATGAACACTCATACATCTAGTTTTCACTGGAAATCCAATGTATGAGTGCTCATTGCAAGACAGCCTATATTACATGATATAAGCCATAGTCTGTCCAGGGTATAAGGAGCATTTCATCGTTTTAATATTACGTTTCTATAGCTGTGTTTAGGTGTTGAGGAGCCCCCCGGTGAGCCTCTTCATACAACCGTACTTTTTTCTGTGGGTTAATGACAACAACAAAAACAAGTGAGCCAGTTCGAAACCAATCGTATAATGTGATAGATAACCAGAACAAAGAAAGATAAATACAGAACCTTTGTAACTTTTTATGCAATAAAGAACACGTTTTCGTTGAAGTGATCGGTCGCGAGTTGGTTCCTTTAGTGCTCGAAATTCCAGTCCAAGTGAAGGGCCCTCCATACAGTCCATATTGAAACAAGCTGCTTGTTTGCATAATTTATGAAGATGGTTGACTTCGTATGCACATTTATGACGATTTTTACGTTATTGGATATCACCGATGTTTGAACTGACAAAGTTCTTTCGAATAAAATCGTATCTGAACTAAACCTGTTCAATTATTACATCTGAACTAAACCTGTTCAATTATTACATCTGAACTAAACCTGTTCAATTATTACATTACATTAAAATCAAAATAATTCCCTTTAGCAATTTATTAGGAAAAAATAATAAAATAAAGTAATAAAATAATAAATTGTTACCGCTGAGCCCTTACCACTCAGGTTGTCGACTCACCATTTTGCAATTCAGTTTTGTTACACTATAAAAACTAATCTTTAAGGATTAATATATTTTTTTTGTTTATTATAGGTATGCAATCATCGGTGGAAATACGCAATCGCAGTTTTCGATAGACTCGATGAGTGGTGATGTATCGCTTGTGAAACCGCTGGATTATGAAAGCGTTAGAAGTTATCGATTAGTTATAAGAGCTCAGGATGGTGGTAGTCCTTCACGTAGTAACACAACGCAACTTCTAGTGAATGTCCTTGATGCCAACGATAACGCACCACGTTTCTACACATCCCAATTTCAAGAAGCAGTACTGGAGAGCGTCCCTGTTGGTTACAATATAGTACGGGTTCAAGCATATGATTCTGACGAAGGAACTAATTCAGAAATCTCGTATAACATACAAGACAGAGATGATAATTTACCGCTTGCTGTAGACTCCCGCACAGGATGGATTCATACCACAAAGTCATTGGATCGCGAAGAACAAAGTAGATATAGTTTTCAGGTGATTGCCATGGACGGTGGAATTCCACCCAAATCGGCTAGCACGTCAGTTGTCGTCACAATACAAGACGTCAACGATAATGATCCGAAGTTTAGCCCGACATACTACGAGGCCACTATTGCAGAGGATCAACCGCCTGGTACTCCCGTCACTACGGTTACTGCTACTGATCCTGATGAAGATTCCCGACTACATTATGAAATTACAGCAGGTAATACGAGAGGCAGATTCTCTATAACGTCCCAGAACGGCCGTGGATTGATAACCATTGCTCAACCGTTAGATTACAAACAGGAGCGTAGATTTGCATTAACTATCACTGCCACGGATAGTGGTCAGCGAACAGATACGGCTATTGTCAACATAAATATCACAGATGCTAACAATTTTGCACCAGTTTTTGAAAACGCACCATATACGGCATCAGTTTTCGAGGACGCCCCAATCGGTACCACAGTATTGGTGGTATTTGCAGTAGATAGTGATGTTGGCGTAAACGCTCAAATAACATTTCTTTTGAACGATGAATCTGTAAACGGGCTGGGATCCAACGAACCATTCAGCATTAACCCGCAAACAGGGGCTATCGTAACTAATGCTCCTTTAGATCGTGAAACGACAAGTGGATACTTGCTAACAGTAATGGCAAAGGATGGCGGCAATCCATCACTAAGTGATACCACTGATGTAGAAGTTAGTATAACAGATGTAAACGACAATGCTCCGCAGTTCAAAGTTCCTCTATATCAAGCAACGATACCAGAAGATGCTCTCATCGGAACATCAGTGGTTCAGGTGGCTGCAACAGATATTGATATGGGATTAAATGGTCGCGTAAAATACACACTCAGCCCTAAAGACATTGAAGATGGCTCGTTTATAGTAGATCCTACGTCAGGTGTGATTCGAACTAATAAAGGGCTAGACAGAGAAAGCATTGCCGTTTACCACCTTGTGGCAATAGCATCGGATAAAGGAACGCCGACACTTAGTAGTTCTGTTGAAGTGCAAATTCGTTTGGATGATGTAAATGATTCTCCACCCACGTTTCCTTCAGACAAGTTAACATTGTATGTACCAGAAAATAGTCCTGTAGGGTCAGTGGTGGGGGAAATCCATGCTCACGATCCGGATGAGGGTGTAAACGCAATAGTGCATTACTCTATTATCGGTGGAGATGATTCCAATTCATTTTCATTAGTCACAAGACCTGGTTCGGAGCGGGCTCAACTATTAACTATGACCGAACTGGACTATGAATCGAGTAAAAAACGTTTTGAACTTGTGATAAGAGCAGCCAGTCCACCATTGAGAAACGATGTTCACGTAGAGATCATGGTAACGGATGTGAATGACAATGCACCTGTACTTCGTGATTTCCAAGTAATATTCAACAACTTTAGAGATTGCTTTCCAAGCGGAGTTATCGGACGAATCCCGGCTTTCGATGCAGATGTCACGGACAAACTGACGTATCGCATTTTATCTGGCAACAACGCAAATTTGGTTAAATTGAACAGCTCATCTGGAGGGTTGACGTTGAGTCCACAATTGAACACAAATGTCCCAAAATTTGCAATCATGGAAGTATCAGTGACAGATGGAATTAATGAGGCCAAAGCAATCATGCAGTTGATCGTACGTCTTGTGACGGAGGATATGCTGTTTAATTCTGTCACCGTTCGGCTAGACGAGATGACTGAAGAGGCGTTTCTTTCACCATTGTTGAGCTTCTTCCTAGATGGATTGGCGGCCATTATTCCCTGTCCCAAGGAGAACATTTACCTGTTTTCCATCCAGGATGACACCGATGTTAATTCCAGAATATTGAATGTAAGTTTCTCGGCTCGACGTCCGGATGTTGCCTTCGAAGAGTATTACAGTCCACAATACTTGCAAGAGCGAGTGTATTTAAATCGTGCCATACTGGCTAGATTGGCAACTGTTCAAGTTTTGCCTTTCGACGATAACCTTTGCGTTAGAGAACCTTGCTTAAATTACGAACAATGTTTATCGGTGCTGAAATTTGGCAACGCATCCGGGTTCATTCATAGTGATACAGTGCTGTTCCGTCCCATATATCCGGTTAATACGTTTGCATGTAAATGTCCAGAAGGGTTCACCGGTAGCAAAGAACACTATCTTTGTGACACGGAAGTTGATCTATGTTATTCCGATCCTTGTCAGAATGGAGGCAGCTGTGTCCGAAGAGAAGGCGGATATACATGTGTTTGCACTGAATTATACACAGGAGTTAACTGTGAAACGGAGATCAAAAGTCTGAAGGCATGTGCTGCTGATCAATGTGGAGAGGGATTCAGTTGCCTGTCGCACACGTTAAATACTCCGCACAGCCCATCGTATACCAAAACATGTGAGCTGATTTCGCGATCTTTTACGAGAAATTCATTTTTAACGTTCACTAGCATGAAGCAACGACACAGATTTAACATTAAACTGAGTTTTGCAACCGTGCGGGACAACGGATTACTGCTATACAACGGAAGATATAACGAGCAGCACGACTTTATAGCGCTGGAAATCATTAACGGTAGAGTAATGTTTTCGTTTTCGCTTGGTGACAAAATTGAATCGATCATGGTGGATCAGAACAACCGAATATCCGATGGCAACTGGCACTCGGTAGAAGTAAATTATTTTAACCGCACGGTAATGCTTTCCGTAGATAACTGTGACACTGCCTTGGCATTGGCTAACCTTGGCCAACGCTGGAACTGCGCAAATCAAACTACAATGATTCTAGATCGTAGATGTGGGTCTCTCACCGAGTCATGTCATCGTTTCCTAGATCTAACCGGGCCTCTGCAAATCGGTGGCTTACCGAAGATTCCAGCACACTTTCAAATACAGTCCCATGATTTCATTGGGTGCATATCGGATATTTACGTTGATCATCGATACGTTGATCTCAACTCGTTCATTGCTGACAATGGTACTATCGCTGGTTGTCCACAAAAATCATCATCATGTGCCTCTGAACCGTGCTTTAATGGTGGCACTTGTCAAGAAGGATGGGGTGAAGGTTGGGAATGTGATTGTCCCGATGGATATACCGGAAATGCATGCCAAGAGTCAGTGACATTGCCGTGGCGTTTTAACGGAGATGGCATTTTAAGTTTCAATCCACTGTTGCGTCCTATACAACTACCTTGGTTAACTGCGTTATCGATCAGAACTAGGCAGAAGGATGCATTTTTGATGCAAGTACAGGTTGGCCAAAATAGTTCGGCGATTGTTTCGTTACGAGATGGCATCCTGTACTATACGTACAATTCGGAGCCGATGTTTCTTGCCGGAACGAATCTTGCCGATGGCAAATGGCATAGGATAGAGATCAAATGGCTGGGCACTGAAGTTTCCCTGTCTGTAGACTATGGTCAACGAACTGGAGTGCTACCCATGGCTCAGAAAATACAGGGCCTATATGTTGGAAGAATTGTCATTGGTGGATCAGAAAGCAGTATTGCCGGATACGGAAATTATGGTTATTATGAGGGTTGCATCCAAGATGTTCGTGTTGGCGGCAGTCAATCGGTTCTGAATCGACCGACCATAAGAGAAAACGTTATCGACGGATGTATGTCTAATGCCAAATGTCCTAATAGCTGTCCAGAACATTCAACCTGTGTTACGAGTTGGGATGAAGCACATTGCGAGTGCACTCATGGCTATGTAGGAGGAGATTGTTTACCAGTATGCACGGCAAAACCTTGTTCCGACGATGGACAGTGTCGTGCTGATAATCTAGCAATGAAAGGATACCGTTGCCAATGCAACAACAGTGCAAGTTCTGGTGAATACTGTGAAATCACAACACAACAGCCTTGTCCTGCTGGATGGTGGGGAGAGCGTGGTTGTGGACCATGCAAATGTAATTTAAAACAGGGTTACCACCCAGACTGTAACAAGATGACAGGTCAATGTTACTGTCGAGAGAATCACTATCAATTAGTAAACGATACTTCTTGTCTTCCTTGCGAGTGCTACGCTATTGGATCGTACGGAAAATCATGCAATAGTTCCGGGCAATGCGAATGCCGGGAAGGTGTTATAGGAAGACGCTGTGATTCTTGTTCCAACCCGTATGCAGAAGTGACACTAAACGGTTGTGAAGTAGTTTACGATGCTTGCCCCAAGTCCTTTTCCGCTGGTCTGTGGTGGTCCCGAACACCGTTTGGTGAAATTGCTATCGAAAATTGTCCTCTGCCAGCTAGAGGGAAGGGTACAAGAAAATGTGACATTGGACATGGAGGATGGGGTCAACCAGATATGTTCAACTGTACATCTGAACATTTTTTGGACCTTCGGAAACAGTTGTCGCAGATTGAAACAGAAGGATTAGAGTTGAACACATTCGTTTCGGTGAAAATTGCTGCTACTCTGCAAAGTGCGACTACTAGCTTTGGACGTGCAAAAGGAGATCGTAAGGATTCAATTCGAATATATGCTCTGGAATCGTCTTTTACTTCGAAAAACTCGTTATGGCAGCCGGATGACTTTGAGTTTGATTATTTGAATGATATGCAAAATGTGAAGCAAAGCAAAATGTACGGTGCAGATTTATTGATCACTGAACGGTTACTACACGAATTAATCAAGTATGAGACACGGCAAAGTGGTCTGAATTTATCTCACAGTCAAGACAAACATTACATAAAAAATTTGGTGGAGAGTGCTGGAGTTATACTAGATGTCCAATACCGGAATGAATGGAAACGGCTAACCGATCTAACTCAAAGAGGTCCAAACGATCTAGTGGAGGCGTTCAACAAATATATGATTATATTAGGCCGGTCGCAGCACGATACGTACACGAATCCGTTCGAAATAGTTCACGACAATATGGCTTATGGGTTAGACATCGTAACTGCTGAGTCATTATTTGGATATGAACCACAATTGCTGACGGGATATAACAAAAATACCAAATCTTATCTTTTCACTACCGAAAGCGTGATTTTACCCGACACTAGTTCGTTCCTTCAACATCCGAACAAACAGAAGCATCCGCTGATTTCTTTTCCAAAATACAACAATTATATTCAGGATAAGACCAAATTCGACAGGCATAGCAAGATATTGGTTCCATTGGACATGCTAGGAATCACACAGCCTGATAAAAATGAAGTAACAAACACGATCAGTGATTATCGGGCAGTTGTCGGATATGCACAGTATAAGGACGCTGGAGCAATTTTCCCACTTAATTTTGACGAAACCATTACTCGCAGATGGGGAGTTGATGTACAAATTGCAAGCCCAGTTATCTCACTCAATATATTAGTGCCCAGTAACGGCAGAAAAGATGAAGACAAGAATATACATGAATACCTGAACTCCCTAGAAAAGACCACAAGCAAAAAAGAAACCGAATCGTTTTCTACGTCGACGATACATGACCACCCAAGCGAGAGACTGACAAATGAAATCAAAATCTCAATTCATGACATGAGCGAACATGAAAATTTGGAGAACTTAGATGAACACCCTGAAATAGTAATGAGTATTGATGAGAACCCTTTTGAAGTTTCTAACCCACCAGACACAGTGGTATTATCATCTGCAATTGATAATGAAGCCACTTACGGACTGGATGAAGCAGTGTATACTAAAATAAAGAAACGCAGCGTGGCCCAACAATATTCCGCTTTTTCGATTGATGAAACAAGTTCAGATAAGCCGATTGAGTACAAATCAGTTGGTAGTCCCCATCTGCCTCAGCCTATTAAGCTACAAATGTGGTTACATATACCTAAAAATTGGTTCGGACCTCGCTCTAATCCTCAGTGCGTACGATGGAATTCGCACGTAAATCTATGGACTCGGTTGGGCTGCCAGACGGAGATTCCAGACTTTGACCTACTGCCGTCGAACGAGACCATACTCATCAACTGCACTTGCAGTCAAATATCGAGCTATGCCGTACTTGTAGATGTTATCGACCCAGAAGACATTCCAGAACCATCGCTGTTGGTGCAGATTACGTCGTACTCTGCGTTCTTGATCTCACTGCCTGTGCTGTTTGCCGTGATACTGTCGCTAGCACTGCTGCGTGGTTTACAAACCAATTCCAATACCATCCATCAGAATCTACTGTTTTGTATTTTCATTGCTGAAATGCTGTTTTTCATCGGAATCCAGGCACGGAGAGAATTGGTTGATAATGAGGTATGAAATTTTATTTGAGTAGATAATTCTCGCTGTAACTGTCCCATTTGCATTGCACAAGGTCCTTAAATGTGAAAACTTTTGTTCGTAAAATGTTAGTTAAATGAACATATCTCGAAAGGTTAACTTGAATACGTTTTGATTTGACGAGTCGCACATGTTCAAAGAAGACGGTAAACCTCGATTTTCAATTTCATGGTGTCATATTATATAGGTCTGTATAATGACACAGCTCGCATTAACTCGAACTTACCCGTACTTACTTCGGTTTTTCTGTCAAAAATAACTGTTAAACCTACACGGAACCGAATAATTACCCAAAATTAAGTTCTTTTCACTCATGTCCCATGTTCCGTTCAATAAGCTAATTTTCAGTAAACCGCTTATAGTAGTTTGCATTTGAATACGGCAAAAATAATTACTTACTCGTGAGTATTTTCTGCCCAAAATTAAGTTCAATTGACTCAAATTTGAGAATATCTCATATACTCACTAGTAGCTTATTGAACGATAGTCATGAGAAAATCGAATCTCTCGTTCCGTTTTTTACAACAACAAAAAGTGAGAGTGGGATGCAAAACTCAAAATTATCCAAAATTAAGTAAAAAGAACTTAAATTTAGGGTATTTTTTTCTCTGTGTACCTCGACCATATAAGGTTTTGCACCGCCGGGGTTAACCTCAATCGCATGACAGTTCAATGGAACTGTTTACGTGGACTTAGTAATTTTTTTCTTGGGTAGATTTTCTCGATAATTTTTCAGACTGCAGTGAAATGTAAACCAAACTTCTGCAATGTCCGTGAGCAACATCCTATCACCGCGCATTTCCTCAACAATTTCAAATTAAAATTCGAAAATTTTAAAATATTGTTTCCAAAAATACTTCTAAGTGCTTGTAAACAGTACCTCTGAACTGTCAAAAAGGTTCAGCCGAGTTCAATTGTGACGTCACGCTGCAGTACCTAATATGACCATGTTCTACTTGCTTATCGCAATGAACACCCATTTGATCTGATTTCAATTTTCTTTATTTTTGACTATATGAGAGGGTTTGAATCTGTTCTATAGAGTTTTACCGCACTCTGGATGGGAGCTTACCATCAATTACTGTCATTGGTCGAAAGGTACAGTTGCAGCACCTACCCTACCCGTGTCCCTCGAGATCATCAAGTCGTCGATGACAGGAGCACATACCGTGGTAGAGGTAACAATAGCTGCAATTTTTAAAGCTACGACGGGATGCCTTCCTTCAGATAACAACTTGAGTGCGGTAAAAATCGATAGAACTGTTTCAACACAGTGTCGGGCGAGCGAGTCGGCGATCACCTCTTTTTGCCAGTGGTGGCGGGGGGAATACCCCTCACCATCCCTCTCCAACGGGGGAGTTTGGTAAAGAGAGATGATCAAACCGATTTGTACCTTCCTGCTCGCTTTCTACTCTCTATATGCAATTTTCACACTGCCGTACTCTAACGGAACTATCAATTCTATACTTTAATCTTCTCATCTAATGTATAAAAATTACCGCTTTAGTCTGCTATTTGAAATTAGCATCTTCAACTATGTACGTAGACAACAAACCCCCACAAGAGTCTACGTAGTTTATGAACAGCCCCTGACTATAAAATACCAATACCACGGGTGTTCATTGAGATCGAACAAGCACGTAGTCGCTCGAGGTAGGTTTGACAGTTATTTTTGACAGAAAAACCCGAGTAAGTATGGGCAACTTCAAGAAGTATATAACTCATAGGTACATCATCGTATAAAAATAACAACGTGAATGGAACATTGAATTTAAGGACGCCGGAAAACGATTTTAGCGAGGATTATTGATTTTAGTTCTTAAGAATAGTTCGTTCCTAATTGTTTATTTCCTTGGCAGTTTTCCTGCAAATTGGTTGCGATTGTGCTGCATTATGCTTGGCTTGCCGCTTTTGCGTGGACCACCGTCGATTGCGTTCATTTGTATCGCATGTTGACCGAAATGCGAGATATCAACCATGGTCCAATGGGATTCTACTACACGCTCGGATATGGGGCCCCAGCACTCCTAGTAGGACTTTCAGTAGGTGTTCGAGTGCATGAATATGGCAACAATATGTTGTAAGTATAGAATGGCTTGCTCAAAATTACCAAAGCTAATTATACCAATATTTTCTTTCAGTTGCTGGTTGTCAGTCTACGAATCGGTTATATGGTGGCTAGTTGGACCAATCGTCGTTATGTCCGTCGTTAATCTGTTGATATTATTTTTATCGGTGAAGGCTGCCTTTACAATAAAGGATCATGTCCTGGGATTTGGAAACCTCCGAACCCTGCTGTGGCTTTCAGTGGTTTCTCTTCCGTTGATGGGTATTATGTGGGTTTTAGCAGTTTTGGCAGCATCTGAAAGTTCACAAACGCTGAAAGTTCTACTCTCGGCAATTGTAATCATTCATGCTTTTTTTTCCGTCATTGGGTATTGCATAATCAATAAGCGCGTGAGGGAAAATCTCCATAGAACATTTTTAAGATGTTTGGGGCGAAAAGTACCTTTACTGGATTCATCTTTGGCCGTTAGCAGTAGCTCGCAAAACATTGGCCAAGCACCAAAAACTCCAGGCTTCGCTAGCCAGTACGAAACAGCACGTCGGAATATTGGAATTAGTACGTCTAGCACTACATCTCGTAGTACAGCCAAAACAAGTTCAAGTCCATATAGGTATGTAAGACTGTTTAAGACATTTTAAAATTGTGGTTTACAATTATGCCAACATATTGCAGAAGTGACGGCCAGTTCCGACACACATCAACATCCACCTCGAACTACAATTCCAACAGTGATGGTGTGCCGTCGTATATGCGTGGGTACGAAAGTGGTGGTATGCGGAAAATTAAGGAAACCAATGATAATTCACCGAATTATCGAAAAGGACGACGCCATAGGAGAGATTCCGACTCTGGAAGCGAAACGGATGGTAGAAGTCTCGAGCTGGCGTCAAGCCATTCGAGTGACGACGAAGAATCACGTGTTGGTCGCAATAGTAGTACGCATCGTAGCACAGGAGTATGCTCTACCTCTTATCTACCAAATATCACTGAACATGTTGCAACAACGCCACCAGAACTGCATGTTGTACAGAGTCCACAGGTATGTTATTTTAAAATCCTAGACAAGGTTGCTACCATTGTTTTGCTATGAAAAAATGTTTAACTTTGTTGCATTGGCTCTTCACGGGCAGAGTGACAGTTCCTTAAGGGATTTTGCAGTAGAGCAAAAGGATAAGGAATAGTCCGCCATGTTTCACGCACAGAATGAGAGTTGTTACAGTGGCGTTTCGGTTTTACCATGGTTCGTTTTTTCACACTCCGATTATATCACTCTCGATTTATCACGCAACGTGTTTAACATATAGGGGTAGACGGAGCAAGATGGCCACCCTAAGGTTGACAACATTTTGATATGTAATAACTGCAATTAATACATTCTATCATTGTCTACCCTAGATCTTTCATGTCTGTTCTAGCACCTACATACAATTCAATGTCATACATTTTGAGTTTTTTTTTAAATAAATTAAAAAATGAACTTTTTAACCTTGTTCTCAGACACCCCAGGGCAAGATGAGCTCCTCTTCGGGGACAGACATGCACCCATACCAGAATTTGTTTTATATGCTATTTGTGAGTTTTTTAAGCATTTATAATTCTTAGTTTATCATATCATAATACCAACATCAGGTTGAAACAAGTTGTATTGCAAATTCTTATTACAAAACAAGATTTTTTTTTCGTTCGGCATACTTTCATCAATTACTCGACTATATCTAAGATGCAGGACAATTTTTGCTTTGCTTTTGTGAGATGCGCGCACGCTTAATAGATAGAGAGAAGATTGATGACAATTTTGTAGATTTTCTGCAAAAAGGTGGAAAGCGATGTGAATGGATGGATTTGATGAAAGAGATGAAAAAAGATTTTTCGTAGATTGATTCGCTATCGTGAGATTTTTTGACCATCTAAAGTTGAGATTTGGATGTGTCGTACCCCTCGATCTATTTATAGGTGTTGTAAAACACATTTGTGTTTTCGGCATTTATTGTTTTATCATTTATTATGTAAAAGTAACATTACTTTAAGGAAAACACAAGTTTGTTCGAAGCTCTTACAGAGAAAAATAGAAAGTTTTCTTTAAATTATGAGTACAGTATTACAGACTTTGACTTTTATCGGGGTAAGACGGACACCTTTTGTTATGCCTCAAGGTTGAAACTGAATGCAGTAGATAGCAATATTTCGTTTCTGAAATATATCAGGCTTTTTTCGAAAACATTTGTGACAGCATCAGTATGAATTACTGATATGGAGGCCTGGGTTATCCATCGGAACATCCGTAAAAGCAGTCAATTCATAAAACTAGGTTCTAAATTTCTAAGGAGTTTATTTTTTTGGTTTGTGATAAAACATCATAAAATAAAATGGAAATTTTCTGAAAATCAATGTAATTAGGGAAAGTACTCTACAGATCAATATTCACTAAATTTATAGTGGAAATTTTATAAAGTTTTTATTTTTATTTTTATTCAAGCTTTGGGTGGCCGTTTTACCCCGTCGTCGCATATAGATAAGGTAAAATACATACCATATTATTTCCATAAACATGTGTCCACAATATCATTTCAAAGCTAAATTTAAGCAAATGCAATACTAAAAAGGCACAGACAAACAGGCATTATACATTGAATATTGTTCAATATGAAACATCGTCGCTAAAACACTACCGCCATCTGTTGAGTATACTGTGATGGGTAGTACACTGAACAGATGGCGGTAGTGTGTGAACGTCAAACGCAAGGGTTATTGACTATGCGCGCCACAGGTGGCGGTACTACAAACTAAAAACATTTAAATTGGCCGTTAGATGCGTATTCGATGAACAAATTGCCAGTGTTATGTCTGTTTGTCTGTGAAAAAGATATTCTTTTGCTATCCAAACATCAATTTTTGTTATTTAGAAAGTATTTTGCATGCACTTTTTTGGTATTATTCTTTGATATTCTAACTCTTATACCAGGTTGATCAACACCAAATTTAATTACAAAATTAGGTATTCATAAATTATTATCTCCTGCTCGGGTACCGCCATCTGTTGAGTACACAGTCACAGGTAGTAACCTCAACAGAAGGCGGAAGTGTGCAAACGTCAATGCAAGGGAATCGACTATCCGCGTCACAGGCGACTGTACCACCGAAGAAACTGTACTGCAAAATGAGAAAACCATAAATTGACCGCTAAATACGTGGTCTATGAGCATTATGTGAGAACATGCTGGCAGAGTGGCCATTCTTCTTGATATGTTTCCTTCGATTTAAGAAAAAAATAGGGAAAATGGACTTATCCTGTTAGGGTGATAAGCTGTGTATAAAAATACGCTGAAATACGAAATACGTGAAGGGGACCAAAGTTGGCGCTTTATGAAACTTAAACAAACGTATCTACGTTTCTACACGCTAAGATGCGCATACCTAAATGTCGGTAAAGAATACCTAGATTTCGGTAAAAATTATCGATAATCGAAGAAAGTGCACATACCTAAATGATCGGTAATCATGGATTACTAATAATCAACGTTTATACAAATTTATAGTAAAAATAGCCTAAAGACGATTTTTATCGGTAAAAAATACCGATAATTTTAGGTAATCATAGCTTAGAGTGTGAGTCATTTCCGGGACGGGACTTGACAATCGAGCTTCTCACTCTTCTTAATGTTTTTGAAGAATACCCTTCGGAAAGTTGTGCGTGGTGTTTGACGGAGTTGACCAATGATGCCAGGAATGTACAATATTTTTTCTATTTCAATTTGGATTTTATTCGGAGACTCTACCGCAGTTAAGCAGCTTGTACTTCATTTTTGCTCAAAACAACCATAGACAAACTACAATATTCATCGCTTAAAACCCGCAGTGCACTCAATTTTTCAACTTTCCTTTCGCAAATATAAACAATTCAGTGCCAACATTTCAAAGGGGCGTAAAGCTCACTCATGAAAAATAATGAAACCAACAGGTAGAGGAATGTTTCCTCTACCAATTAGCATTTTTATTTTAGAGGGGTGAACTTTAAGTTGCGAGAAATCGACAGCTAAAGCCATTGTTTACAAAAGCAATTATGCCCATTTGAAATGTTGGCACTGAATTAACAACGCCAAACATAGTTGCTAGAGTTCGTTATTCATAGGTCGAATGTGTAACAGTTAATAACACAAATAGAAAGTTAAAGAAAAAGTATTATAGGAGAAATGGATGTAATGTCGCAGTGCTCCTTTAAGTATGTCAGCTGAACTGAACTAGTACCTCGCAGGTACCGGATTATGCGTTTGACAGCATTCCAATGGCTACGTCCGGGATTGCTGTTGAATTGGTTAACTTGGTTAACCGCAAAACTGATGTCTGGCCGCATCGCCTGCGCCAGATAAGTGAGACAGCAAACTGCCTCCTGGTAAGCAACCTGCTTCGTTCCGCTGATCTCTTCTTGCGTCGTCGGCGCCATAGACCTATGCAGTTTGACACTAGCCTCCGCTGGTGTGGAGACTGGATTACAGTTCGCCAGATTGAATCGTCGCAAAATGCTGTCGATGTAGTTCTCCTGATCTACCCACAGCTTTCCGTGCTTCCTATCTCATGTGATCTTCAATCCCAAACAGAAAGTCGCTTCGCCAAGGTCCTTCATTTTGAAGCGATGGTGAAGGAACATCTTCTACTTCCGCTTTAACTTGGCATCGTTGGTAAAGATTAAGAAATCGTCAACATAGATGGTGACGAAAATCATTTTTTCACCGTTGATCCGAAAGTACAGGCATGGATCAACTTTGGACCGCTCCAGTCCTAACTCCTTCAGCGCTTCATCCAGCTGGTTGTTCCACACACGGCTGGATTGTTTGAGGCCATATAGTGCTTTTTGCAAAATGCAGACTTCCTTCGAATTACCGGCAAACCCTTCCGGTAGGCTCATACAGATGACTTCATCCGTTAGCTTCCCTTGAAGGAACGCGGTGACAGCATCCATCTGCTCCACATCCAAGTCGTGCTTCATTGGCAGCGCCAGAAGGTACCGGATGGTGGAATACCATACCACCGGAGAATACACTTTGTCAAAATCGATGCCTGGCCGCTGCGAGCACCCTTTCACGACCACGGCCTTGTACCGCTCGATTTCACCAGTTGCTCCTGGCTTTGTTTTGAAGATCCACTTGTTCCGAATAGGCTTACGATCGCTTGGAAGGCTCGTCAACTCCCACGCCTCGTCAACTCCCAAACCTCGTCAACTCCCACGCCTCGTTTTCTTCCATGGTCGCGATCCACTGTTCGCGGTCCGGTCCATTGATCGCTTCCAAGTAGCTTTCGGGGTCATCATACGGCATCTCAGATTGTAACAACTTTACCAGTAAACGAACTAAAAGTAACATAATAGGAATTCAATTGCCTGGAAATCGGTGCTCCCGACCACTGTTCCTAAACCCTTGCTCTTCAGCTGGCCTATCAGATTGCAGCGGGAGCGCAGGCTCGTTGTCGGTATCTTCGCTGGCGGCATCTTTGTATTCACCATCGCTTGAGTCGCTTCCCGATGTATTATCCGTATTATCTGTTGCTTTAATGATGTCGTTGCTACCCATACTTGGTTGTTCGATCGTATACAGCTCCATGAACTGCACCTGTTGCACATTTTTGACGAGATCGAGCAAATCCTGCGGTTCGCCTTCTTGAATCACAATCACGTCACGCTTGACCGGATCATATACCCGATATCCCTTGACATCGGTGGCGTATCCAACGAAAACTGCTTTTTTGGGATTTTGTGTCGAACTTCTTCCTCCTTTGCTTCGGTATGTGGACCAGTACTAACGATCCGAAAATTCGAAAATATCTCAGATCTGGCTGGACTTCGTTGGACTCCTGTTTACGAGGTACGCTGCCGTTGAAACCGCCTCGGCCCAAAATTCCTTTGTTTTATGCCAAACATCCATTCTACCAATTGACCTTTATGGAAACCGGGGAAGCTCCATTAAATCCAGTTGTTGAAATTAGTTTTGATTAGGATCATAGTTTACTATAGATATGCAAAGAGTAGGGTGAATCTTAACATTTGAATCAAGTCTAATGATTTTTTACACATAAAGTCTGAGATGTGCAGCGAGCATTTCTCACTTCATTTTAGCAACGCAGTGTAAAATTCCGGTACAATTGGTCCTCTTATTTTTATCATCTATGTGAATGAATTGTGTGAGCTGCCCTCATCGTCCAAACTGCTTTATGCTGATGACCTAAAAAATTTTTCGTGTAGTTCGACAATGAGCATGCATAAGGACGTAAACGCGATGATCGATTCTCTTCGTAGATTTTCTCTTTTGTTAATAACTCGCTAGAATTAACGTTTATCGGTGCGTTTGATGTTGCTTTTGCTAGCTAATACATCCTTTCACTGCACTGATGTTGCTTTATATAGCGAATACAACCTGTTACAACTCTGCAGTGAACGAATTCTAGAAAATTGTTTTGCTTAGCTGTAGCAATGCAAAGAGAAAATCGATTAAGAGAATCGATCATCGCGCATACGCCCTTATGCATGCTCACTGTCGAATTGTTTCTCCTTCATTCCATCTGCTGGATAGATACCTGCTGCCAGTTTGGGATGCGGGTAAAACCTGCATCAAAGCTTCCGTTGTTTTCGTTTCGCTTGCTCACTCCGATTAAAATATTGTTAATTATAATGAAGTTGACATTTTACAGTTCATGAACCATGTTCCCGTTTTCGAGAACAAGGTTCATGGTATCAATCACAACGCATGAACATAAATCACGTTTGCCAGAACTAGATCATGATTTTCCGAACAGAGTTCACGATTCTATGACTTTTATTGCCTTTGCAGGCGTTACGTTTATTTTGTGGAACAATGTTCACGATTTCATGATTTTTATTCATGGTGTACTTTCGTAAACGAAAAATTTACTTGTTCCGAAAATCGTGACTGGAGGTTGACGAATTTTAGAACGAATTTTTTTCCCGTCTACCAATGCATGAATTTATATATTGTATGGCAAGCACAATGATATTCTATGCCCAGGAAAGTCGATTTCCAACCCGAAAGATTCCCTCGATCGGACCAGGAACCGAACCCGCCGCCTCCGGCTTGGTAATACCGTGCCTGAGGCCCATATGGAAATGAAACATACTGCATATCAAATCATAGGATATTTCATAGGCATCTTTGGATTCATCCTTGCTCCAATCAGACGTTGTTATATATCGCAGAGGAGGTGGATATCGTCGGCTGTTGTGGCATTCTCTCCTTCGTCGGTCAGGGAGTCCACCCACACTCGCTTGTCCCGTCTGCAATTGCGGTTTACTTCCTTCTCTAGAGCCGACTACCGTTGACAGGCTTCGTTGTTGGCTCCTCTGGTTCTCACCCGCTCTATCGCGGTTTTTGCTTCTCTACGCTCCACAATATTCTGCCAGATTTAATCCATGATCCAATTTTTTTTTTGCTCAACTAATGTCATATTCACAATAGGCAATATAATTTATATAGTGATTTGATTTGTCACACTCTATGGCGCACTCATTGGTGTGGAATGATTTACAGGGAACAACTTTTGCATACAAGCGATCATATGGAAAACGATTAATTTAATTTCGACTTCCCCAAAGAGGCCCTTGAATCAGTTGATGATCTAGACTCTGACTCAGAGGGCGGTGAGGGTAGTCCGTTTGTCTTTAAAGGCAATACAAGAAAACGAGCCAAAAAAACACACCACCGAAAAGGCCACTTGTATGGACCGCCCTTCCACTTGGAAAAATCTAGAGGTAACGGAAATGCACCGAAACCCATTCCACCGGGTTTTAAACCTTGTAATTATTACAAGAACTTTCCGTCACTTCCAGGCTCATCTAAAACCCCAGATGTTCCAGTTTTTCGGCCAGAAAATCAGCTGAATAATCAGCAAGAACATGCTCCCATGTTCACGTTTTCTGGTATTGTGGATAGCTTCTTCAGTATATTCAATATCTCTGACTCAACCGAGGGGGGCGACTCTATCTACGCTGCAGGAAAGATTGTGTTGTGCTGTGGCTAGCTGCACGCTGAGTAGATAGAAAGAAGATTGATGACGATTCTGAACATTTCCTGCAAAAAGATGATGCGCGATGCAAGTAGATGCGAGAAATGCAAGAAGATTTTTCGAAGATTGATTCGCTAGTGTGAGATTTTTTGAGCATCTAAAATTGAGATTTAGATGTGTCGCCCCCCTCGGACTCAACGAGGAGCATTATTAATTTAGTGCTGCCAATGGTGAAAACTCTTTTGAAGCAACTAGCTTCTAGGTGGTCCTACCTTGCATCGATCATATCCTTTGATGGATAATTGGTCGGGGATATGATCTTCTCTGTTCTTCAGTGGAACTGTAGAAGCCTTATACCAAAACTTGACGCATTTAAATTTTTAGTTCACAACTCACTCTCTGATGCATTTACCTTTTGTGAAACATGGCTCTCTTTAGACAACGATCTTTCTTTCCACGATTTCAACATTATTTCCTATGGAAGGGTGCTTCTCGAAATCAACCAGCTCCATTCCTTTTACAGAATCGATCTGCCTTCGGTGACAGGCATTGAAGTTGTTGCATGTCAGGTTAACATTCGAGGTAAATGCCTCAGTATATCTTCCACCGAAAACTGCGATTTCTCGTCAAAGTTTCGCGGATATCTCCACAGTTGATCTTGGAAGATTTTAATTCTCACGGTACAGGCTGAGGGGAAATGTACGACGACAACCGTTCAACCTTGATATACGACATGTGCGACTTCTTCAAAATGACAATTCTGAACACCGGGGAAGCAACACAAGTAGCCAAACCTCCAGCAAAAGTAAGCAGATCAGACCTCTCACTTTGTTCGTGTTCACTATCGTTGGATTGCTCGTGGAAAGTAATTCAAGATCCCTACGGTAGTGACCATTTGCCAATCAAAATTTCTATTACCAATGGTTCATCTTCTACTCGCTCGGTCGACATCGCGTACGATCTTACGAAAAACATTGACTGGCGAAAATTAACGACCGCGGTTCTTGATGCCAGTCAATCGGTTGAAATACTTCCTCCACTGCCAGCCATATTCTACGCAGTTTAGCAAATTGCCTCACTACCTTCTGACCATTATTTCATTTTTACGGATAGTCTTAGCTCATTGGAGGCTATTCGTTCAATGAGGCCTATGAAGCACTCCTCGTATTTCCTGACCGAAATCCGAGCCAAATTGAGTACTTTATCTAACTGCTCCTATACCATCACTTTAGTCTGGGTCCCATCTCATTGCTCAATTCCGGGTAATGAGAAAGCAGACTCGCTAGCTAAGGTGGGTGCTATGGAAGGCGATATTTTTGATCGACAAATCGCCTTTGCGGAATTTTTCTCAATTACCCGTCAGCACGTCCTCACCAACTGGCAACAAAAATGGAATGAGAGTGATCTGGGAAGATGGTTACATTCTATTCTCTCACAGGTATCAAACAAGCCGTGGTTCAAAGGATTGGACATGAGCCGTGACTTTATACGTGTCATGTCAAGGCTCATGTCCAATCACTACTCGTTAGACTCGCATTTCTTCCGAATCGGGCTCGCAGGCAGCAATTTGTGCGCTTGTGGTAGTGGCTATCACGATATCGACCACGTGCTTTGGTCATGCACCCTCCATTGTGTTGCTAGATCCGAGTGATCCGCATCCCTCAGGGCCCGAGGAAAACAACCTATGCGGCCCGTTAGAGACATCTTGGCGAGCCGAGATGGCCCGTTAGAGACATCTTGGCGAGCCGAGATCTCGACTATTGCAATTTAATTTATGTGTTTTTAAAACGGATAGATCTGAGGATTTAGTAGTTAGTGTCATCTTGTGTTCTCCCAAGTTGTTGGCTGCCCATCGGTGTACCCCCATGTTTGTCTTTTTCATCAGTTTGTCGCTTAGTTCTAGATCAAGAGCACATTGCTCTCCAAACCTTGTGTTCTCAATCCCTGCCCTGCCATCCATTTGTAACAATTTGTTACCCCTAACCTCGAGATAGCCGCGAGTAATCGGCCCCCGCTTTACTAACGTTAGTTTTAAGAAATTTTGTAACCTAAACAATGAATATCGGCTCCGCAAAGCTACGGCAAATGAGCCTGGAAAAATAAACTCATAAAAAAAAAACAAAAATAAACAAATGGAGTAAAAGCAACGCAATGTCAGTTTATGCACTGTATTATTTAATGATAATTTAGTCCTTTTGGCAATATTTTTGACACAATCAATGTGGATTGATGTGATATCAAAATTATGTTTTTGCTGTGTACCATTCGGAGTGTTGAAACACCCTCCAAGCGCCCCTTTGTCAGTTAAAATTGGATTCCTTAGCAACAAAATTAAGTAATGACACCGATAATGGCCAACCCATATGCCCGAAACCCATACACCACACAAAATCAAATAAAAATGTTTCTGTATGACAAACACGTCCAGACATAAACGAGAATATGGGTGTATATCTTCACTGTAACAACTACGGGTAATCATCGAAAGTACTTGCATTTTACTCAGGCACTTTTGAGCAAACTGCAATCACTCTCTCATACTCGAAATGTGCCACGTCCAAATTGACACAACGACGCCCTATACGCTATCTGACCAAAGTGCAGGGAGATATTTCTACGTCCTACAGAACCGATTTTAGGGACTCTCGGAACCGATAATATCGTAGCCATACGTTATGGAAATATCTAAATTCAGTCTTACTAATCATATTTCATCTATCCGATATCATTTGCTGCACCGATTCGCGTGAAAATTTAAAACATTTGCTCAAACTGGTTAAAAAATTACAAAAACAGACATATTTACATCTACCAATTATTCGCCTTGAATAAAAATCCAAGTTTATGAAAATCGGATCAGGCATTGCTGAGAACGAGTTTGTTGAAAAAAATTCGTTCGTCCTGGTACTTTACGGGTAAAGTTAAGTAAGAATCCAACTGAGAATCCTTTCGCAGCAGCAGCAGCTGTAAAAAACCTTGTATCGATGTATCGAGAAACCTTGTATAGATGTATCGAGAAAGTAGTGTTTAGTGTAGTCGGCAGCATTCGCCATTTCTACCGCATGTACATTGGTGTCCCGGAGAGCAGCGTCAAACCCCCAACTCTTTTCAGAGCTCCTGAGTTTAGAATTTCGATTGACGCTAGCCAGCTCCGTTCGCTCCCGCCCAGTACAGTCCACTTCGCCTTGACAAAACCAGTTCAGAAAGAACAGAATAAGAGGTTTAGATTAAACAAGTTTTAGTTTTAAGTTTTATCAGTCTGTACGACGTCAAATCAAATCTAATGGATAACTCATTTCTGACAAAAATATGTTATGCTTGTATGGGCAGATTAGTAAAACGCATAATAACAGTGAGCAGTGCAAAATTTTATACGTATATCTTATTATTCCAGCTTTTTCCTAATATCAACTCTACGAGGTGGTCCAGTCAAGCTCCAGAATCGTATCTGCCTGGACCGAATGGTAATATTATGCTTATATTCATACACACGTTATTTTTGTTTTGCTATTTTGAATAATTGACACAACCTATCTTTCTAGTTGGACGTTGGTCACAGGAAACTGGATCTGATAATGAGGTTCATCCGCACAATTCCGGAATTCCAAACGCCTTGCCCAGTCCTGACCTAACTGATACATCATATTTACACCAAAATCGGATGAACATGCCTCCTTCCATACTAGAGAATATCCAAGAGAGCTATAATTACTCTAATCAAGATTTAAGAAGTGATAAATACAGCAACCATGGTAGCGATAAGTATACAGACGGATACAGAGATTATGAAGGAAATCACCAGCATAATACATTGCCGTATATGTCTGGTGGGGCAGTGAATCATCTGTCCGGATCTACGCAGGTGATCAATCACATGCGTCCATACAATCATGAAAATCCTTATGTTCTCAAAGAGTCCATTTACGAAAGATCTAGGACATTAGGTTTTAAAGCCGAATCGCCTTACATGTCAAAGGAACGTATTGATCCTGACCTATATAGTCCTAGAGCCGATGCACATGGCTCATTCAAATCGAGTGTTCAATCTCTATTAAAAAATGATTACCAACGACATAAGCACGGGGCTGATTCCGATCGGATGTCGGAAGGTTCAGACAAAAATCCATACAATTTTCCCTATACAGCGGAAGAAGATCATTCAAGTCACACTACAATGAGAACGAACGACATGACGGGTCAAACAATTCACCGGTTCAACAATCCATCCTCGTTACAACCGATGGCGCCGCTAACGAACATAAACGATAATAACGAGTAAGTTTCCATATGTTTTTGTTTTAACGAAAACATTTTTTTGTTTTCTTTATTATTAAGGGGAAGCAGACCGCTCCGAAAAAAAAATACGTTTTGATTTTTCTAAAAATATTGAAAAAAAGTATCAAAAATCTAAAAAAAATCACATTTTTTCTAATTTTTTAAAGAAAATTCACGTGCAAAAACATGTTTTATAAGTCATTATGGCATAAAGTTGGACTCAAAAAACCACAAAACATCAACTTTTCGGTTTTTCTGAGAGTCCAATTTTTTTTCATGATGGGATAGAAAAAATTTTTTTGCATGTAATTTTTGACAAAAATCTAAGGAAGAAACTGATTTTCTTGGATTTTTGATAATTTTTCCCATTATTTTTAGAAAAATAAAAACGTACCGAAAATATTTTATTTTTTATTTTTGGGCCGGTGAGCTTCCTCTTAAGGAGATTTTTAGCCGTAGGCTAGTTCATCTCCGAGATTTAACGAAAACAAGTAATTATATGCTTAAATTAATTTCTTAACATTCTTCAATAATAAACAGATGGTGTTGGGATCGCCTAAAGAGTCTGGATTAATCTTGAGAACACTGGTAATGAAAAGGTGCGAGATAGTAGAAGTATATTTGGTTTTAACTGTTTGATTAAGACGTGTAGTTTTTTCTTTAGCGCTCACGGATTTATATATTGTTCCATTATTTTTAACATAATATCCGTCAATAATACGTATCTATAAGTTTTTTTTTTGCTAAGCCCATAAGTTAAGGATTTAGGCCTGGTGAGGTGAGGTGACAGTGAAGTGATGGTGCCGTGCCTTCCGCTAGTCGGCGTATCTAGGGACCAACATCCTAGTCTATACACCTACTGTCCTTCCCGTTGCACTCGTCAGCTCGTGCGATACTCTAGGCTCACATGGGTGGTCGTATCCGGGTCTTCCCCCGGGTGGGCGCAAGTGTCCGTCCAGGTTCTGATGCATTAACTTATCTCTATGCATGGTTTAAGTACTAAATACTACTACCAAACTCACCTTTATCTACTACGATTATTTCACAGAAAGTTTATGACAATTGTCACCTCGGATGAGGTGACTCTCCGTGCAAATTAAATAGAGAGTCACCTCACCCGAGGTGACAATTGTCACTTCACAAGTGACAGCGTGTCACCTCACCTCACACACCGCGCAGAATTGGCCAAATTATAAAATCACACGCGAATTATTATGTGCTACCATTTGCTGTAGGTACCTGGGACAAGATGGGTCATCTACATGATTTTTATTTGTTTGTCAACATCAACAGACTCAATGTAACCTCAATGCTTTGGAAAAGCAAAACATCATTGGGGTTGCATTAACCCACCTTGCCACACCTTACCTTACATCAAATATATCATATTAACAATATGATCCATTCAAGCCTTTTCCAAATATTGCAATGGCGACCCGCAAAATATTGCTTCACGCACCATGTAGCGTTGAAAAAGGTCAGCAACAATCATTCAATAACAATCGAGGGGTGCGAATATAGCACTTATTACAAAAGTAAGAGTCGCATTATTTTTTATTAAAGGGTGATACGGTCAAAATTTGGTCAAGGGAAAACGCGTGTAAATCGGTGAAATCGTTTATTTAAAAAATCAAATTAAATTTCTTTTTCAAGTTCAATTAGTATAAAATTCAGGAAAAATATTCAGTTAGGCTTCCGCTTTTCCAAATCCGAATTGCCGGGCCTTACGCTTGACCCCTGCCATCAGATTTTGTACAGCCACCTTGTCCACCTTCTTCGCCGCAGAAAGCCAGTTTGCCTTGAACTGCTGCTCACCCTTAGCAGTTTTTTGGTCTTCTTTAGGTTCCGCTTGACAATAGCCCAGTATTTCTCAATTGGGCGGAGCTCTGGCGTGTTGGGAGGGTTCTTGTCCTTGGGAACCACCTGCACGTTGTTGGCGGCGTACCACTCCATGGCCTTTTTACCGTAATGGCAAGATGCCAAATCCGGCCAAAACAGTACGGAACAACCGTGTTTCTTCAGGAAAGGCAGCAGACGTTTATTCAAACACTCTTTCACGTAAATTTCTTGGTTGACAGTCCCGGAAGCTATGAAAATGCTGCTTTTCAAGTCACAGGTACAGATGGCTTGCCAAACCAGATATTTCTTTGCGAACTTTGACAGTTTCATGTGCTTGAAAACATCTGCTACATTTCCCCTTCCTTTTGCCGTATAAAACTCCTGTCCCGGAAGCTGCTTGTAGTCGGCTTTGACGTAGGTCTCGTCGTCCATTACCACGCAGTCAAACTTCGTCAGCATCGTCGTGTACAGCCTCCGGGATCGCGCTTTGGCCGTCGTATTTTGTTTATCATCGCGATTTGGAGTCACTACCTTCTTGTAAGTCGATAGTCCGGCTCGTTTTTTGGCTCGATGCACGGTTGTAGACGATACACCCAGCTTATTTGCGGCATCTCGGAGAGAGAGGTTAGGGTTTCGCTTGAAACTACCGGCAACTCTCTTTGTCGTCTCAGCGGCTTCCGGTTTTCGATTTCCCCCCGATCCAGACTTCCTGGCTGTCGACAAACGTTCCCCAAACACTTTAATTACATTTGTAACGGTTGATTTGGCAACTTTTAGCGATTTTGCCAACTTTGCGTGCGAGTAGCTCGGATTTTCGCGATGCGCGAGCAAAATTTTGATACGCTGCTCTTCTTGCTTGGACGGCATTTTGACAACTGAAGAGTGAATTCCAAAATCAAAATAGGAGCAACATTCTACACACACACACCTTCAAAATGAGGGGTGTTCAGGTTTTTTAAATGCAAAATTGAAAGAAATACGTCAAGTTGATATTGACCAAATTTTGACCGTATCACCCTTTAATTACATTGTGTATATTACTTTAAAATTTGCCTGACATGTTACTGTTGTCATCAAATACAATAATATGCTGAAATACATTTATTTGAAATTTTAAACAAATTTTCATTTGGTTTACCCCTCGTGACGATAAACAAATGCATTGGTAGCCTTTTTGGCCACAGAGGTGCTTTCATCGCTAAAAATTTGGTTCGCCAGCTAAGCGGAAGAGTGGATCATATTGTTAATATAATATATTTGGTATAAGGGTTCTCGCGTTGACAGCTACGGGTGGTACTGAACTCACTCAACTGTTGTCCCAATCAGCCCTGCGGTTTCGTAACATCCCCCTGCCCGTGAAGCTTCGGATCGTCTCCAGGTATCTGAAGATCCAGAAGTGCTAACTTTACTGAAAATCTGTTGAGTAATCCGTTATTCGTCTGCACAATTGCTCGCCGAACTTTTCCATCCACCGCCTTAATCACGTCCACGGTCTTACCCCTTAACCAACCGTTCCGCTTACATTCATCCACAACGAGGACAAGGTCTCCTGCTTTCAACGGCTTGACCGGTTCGAAGCACTTGATACGCCGTACTCTCGAATCCAGCAAACCCAGAAGCGGTTCACCAATCACTGTGCGAGACGCCAGCTGTCGCAAGGTATTTCCTTCCACATTCGTTGATGTCTTCAGTTGTGACTTTTGTACCGAACAAGAAGCGGTTTGGAATTAGTAACTCCAGTTCCATCGACTCAAGAGGAATGTACGCAAGGGGCCTGGAGTTGGTTATCGACTCTGCTTCTATAACTACCGTTTCCAAAACTTCGTCACTAGGGTGATGTGGATGGTCTGCAATGGCAGACTTAGCTGTCTTCACTAAGCGCACCAAAAATTGATACATTTTCTTGTTTTCTGTAAAAACTAATCTTGGAAAATGAGAAATTTTGGAAAACGGGTTTTCCAGGAAATGGTCTTCCGAGTAATGGCTTTACGGGAAATGTCATACATTATTTTGACATAAACCCCATACCGTACCTATATAAGAATACCACTACTACTGGAACACCTACCCTACGGGTCATCTATTTGAATTTTTTATTGTCAATGTAGCCCCAATGCTGGTTTCAAAAAGCAAACTATCATTGGGGTTGCATTGAATCTCTTGATTTTGATTATCAAATTAATTAATTAATTAATTAATGTATTAGCTGGCCAAACCTTACTCTGTTATATTTTGTTGTTGTACACTATCTTTTTTTTATTTAGTATTGCATAGTAGCGAATATAACATATCAAGAAGACTGCAATAATAAAATGTGTATGTTTATTTTGCTTAACAAAGTGTTCGGGTTATCGTCCAATCCAGTTGTGGAATAGTTCTATAATTTAATGACCAACAATTGGAAAGGCCTCAACCCCTTTTTGTAATCAAACCTCTCGAACCCCTGGTTATCGTTCGTTTATGTTTTTTTTATTAAGGGGGTCACTAGTGTGGGTCAAGCTTGTATGGCGGATCACAACCCACTGCTCCAAACTGCTTTTTCGATATTAGGCTTATTTCCGTTTCCATTCAAATTTTAAAGTTCTAGGACAAATCTAGATAGCATCCAAATTCGTTCAAATTTGACACAGCTGTTGGCGACTTCAATACAGATCGAATGAGCAGTGAGGAACAGGAGGTTGTAATGTTGACCCACCCTACTGGTCACTTTAATACCTTCTTAATGCTAGCGCTATCTATCATTTTAAGGAAATAACGAGATTTGCGTGTTTCATCATTTTGGGAGGCGAACCAGCCCAAGGCTGAAAGCCTCCCTAATAAAGATAAATTAATTAAATGTTTCATCATGCTGCTATGTAGTGCATGCCTTGCTCACTGTATTTCTCCTTTCGAGTCCAGCAGATTTGACGGTCTTCTCAATATGTTGTCTTTGATAGTAGATTAAGCTTGACTAACACGTCTCCATATTTCGATGTTTGCAATAAAAAACTGTATAAAAAACAATTGCTATTTGTTTGAATTGTACCTTAATTAACTATAACATTCTTAAACTTTATTATATCAATTTACTTTTCTTAGCGGACAGAACGACGATGAAGAAACAACCGTTTAGCAGTTTGGACCATGATAAAAATGATTTGTTGGTGTAAGAGCAGAAAACGCACTGCGGCAACTGTAGAAAAATCAACACATCATTTCCTCAGGATAATTTTATAATGTGGTGTACATAAAATAGGCATAGATACCCTAATATTATAGGTAATATGAAATACATAGAGTTCCCCGCGGTTTAATTTTAAGGTGCTTGATCAATTGTGGGTTAATGCTAATTGTAATCGTTTTATGTTCATTTCCCCTATCATTAAAATATGAAGACTATAGTGCAGGCCAACTCAACATTTTTAAATCGCGGACCAAATGCTGGAATACATAAATTTTATTTTAAACTGGAGCCAGCTTTTACGCGGTGCGTTTTTAACGTTTTTTCAGTCTTCTTATCTAAAAGTAAACACTTCTGATTTTGGTGTTTCCACATTTTTACAAAAGCGTACTATACGGCCCTGTGCGGCATAACAGTCCCATTAGCATTAGCGAAAATGAGTTAAACGTTGGAATCGATTGTCAAGTACCATCACTTTACTATGTACACGAGAAGTTTCTTTGTTCAGAAAATGTCGCGAAAAATACCAAAACTTTGTTGTCCCATCCATAAGAGCCCATGGATAAAAAAATCTTCAACAGCGTTTTTCTCAGCTTGCTGACAACTATGCTGAAAAGGGCAGTATTGTAATAGTGGTACAAAATATCGATTTTGTTCCACCCCACTCAATCGATTTCAAATCAGTTTCTGATCATTAAAAAAATCAGCTCATTTGGATGCAAACTCGTACTGCTCTGACCCTTTGAAGTGTATATGGAATTTACTATGGAAAAGTTTTCTTTTTTGTACTCATCCTTTTTTTTCGCCATATGATATACGGAAAAGTTAGCTATCTATACTTATGTGAAATTTTCAGAGCTACCGTGCAAGCACCATATTGTGAAGAGCTCCATATTATGAACGGCAAAACGCACTTAAAATGTTTGAACATTAATTGAAATAACGTTATATTCCTTTACTTGTGTTGTGTATATCTTCATTACAAAAAAAGTCTGATTCACTTCAATATTTGACGAAAAAATGTAAATAAAACAAATAACACGCTGGAGTTAAAGTATTGATCAAAATATGTTAAATATAAATAATTTCACTACACTTTTGCCTGATATTAACAAGTCAGTTATTTTCTACATCTATCGATGGTTTCAGTTAGTGAAATCTCGTAAATGTGTTTTCACACTTTTCCCACTTTGTGCCTTAATACTGAACTTTTAAAAAGCCACACAAAAAGAGTACAGTTTGCGACTTTTTGTAGCTGGTAAAGGCGTTTCCAATAAAACCTGAATTTCCCATCTACATACATCATTTGAGAGCTACCGTGAAGGATTTCATACAAATCTCAGAAAAAAAATGCTTTCCTAAAAGGCTTTCCCCAGTTGGATTCAAAATCAAGTGTTCAAAATATGGAACGCAGGTTCGCTTTCTATATAAAATTTGATTCATTATACATTTAGATTTATTTTATAACATGTGGCTTTTCCCTGCTCCCGTTCCCTGCAAAAAAGAAGAAAAAAGAAGATGAGCAGTCTACATGACTATGAGAGGAAATACTTTTTAAATAGCAACATTCTTTTCATTATGATCTTACGTTGAGATCTTCTTAACCGTTCAGAATACGGTGCTTGCATGGTACAACTTTGTTCAGGAAAATTAATTATTATTTACTTTATTTAACGTCGGTCTCTGTTCCGCCAATCACCGACGGATATCAATTGCCATCCATTGACGGCAATCGAATGTGCAGGAGGGCAGCTTCCACACCTGCGTAGGATATCGCACCCATTCAACGAACATGGGCCGGGACCAACGGCTTTACTTCCCTTCCGAAGTAAGACGTGACCAGAGATTTTTATGCCTGACGAAAATCCCATCAACCTCGGCTGGGATTAAACCCAGACCCATTGGGATGAGAAAGTAGTCACGCTTACCATTACACCAACGTCGCCGGCTAAGTTGTGATTTCGAGTCTACCCGTGAGTCTAGGTATACCTAGTTTTGCCCCATATGGCGATCATATCCTACTTTCCCTATATTTAATTACAAGGATTGGTGGTTGGTTGTCTTTATTAAGGAGATTTTCAGCCAGACGCTGGTTCATCTTCGGAAAATTACAAGGAAAAAGAACCGATGTACCGTGTGGTGCCCGTTCACCACTCAGTTTATAGCAAAATGATTTTTGCAACAATAGTAAAATAATTTGTATAGGTGTATAGAGACTATGTTTACACTATCTTGAAGGTTATTATCTTAGGAATACAGGAAAAATATAAAACTTCCAAAAAATGCTATCAATAATAAATTTGAGACATACACCCCTATTCTGTATTTCGTTCGAAACGAAATTCCCATACAAAAAATTATTTTTTTGTGTAAGAATTTCGTTTCGAACGAAATACAGAATAGGGGTGATATTAGAAACAAGGGTTCCATTCACCGCTCATTGCATGGTGGAAATAGGGTTACGGTATGTAATGTGGGTCTAGTCCTTTCATTCGGCCTATCACGCAAATAAATAATTAATTAAGGAATATTACACAAAAAATAAGGAAAATATTGATCACTGATGGTTGATAAATGTGTACCACACACAAATCAATTTATATCACAACATTTCAATACATTTTCAGCTCTCGTAAGTAATAAAACTGGTTGAGAATATCACAATGTTCGGAGTTTTTAGCCGCCATGACTTATAAGGTTAAGATGGGAAGGTTGACTGACGATCATCAAATGGCCTGATTATGGCATTTATTGATTGGAATTACCTGATAATACACACTAGACGTAAAACTTACAGTTGCTGTTTGAATATTTTATGTTTATTTTAATTGTTTAACAACGTTTTCACAAGTAAAACATGGACCCAACTTTAGGGACACATTTCTTTTCTATGTTCCTAACTATGGCCCATGAAATTCATTTGACAGCATATAGCAATAAGAGTAACGTCAACAATGTTGTTTTGCATTTGGATGATAAGGAACGAACAGGAAGGGAGATTTTTTCTGCCAAACCTGTATAATGAACATCACAATGTTCTGATTTAGATATTCTGCGGTCAAAAGACGATAAGCGAAATTTTTAATTTTTAATTTTTAAATTGAGTGATTTAATGTAGTTTTCGTAAAATTTTCTCTAAGAAATGTTTTGAGGAATGAAGAGCATTAAGTTAACAGTGATAGTGATAAAAAAAAATACATCAGAAAACGTTACCAAGAGCGTTTTTTTGAGGATCAAACAAGATAGGACGAAGTTGCATCCATAAATAGACCCAATTTGGGGACAATAGACCCATATTACATACATTTCCCTCGTGAGTTATTGTCTTAAAAAAAGTAAGTTTTTCAACTTTTCGTGGTTTCTGATAGCAAACGACATGATAAGCATATCTAAGCATACCATTTAGCAGTAGAATATCGTTTGCAGGTAAATTCATTGATGAGTTATGATTAAAAACGTAATCGATGGCTGCATATTAGACCGAGGTTAGGGACGTATACCCTATTACCTTTTTTTTAAAAAGAGGCGGTAAACGGAACCCTCGATTGAGGTTGGTTCTTCATTCACCCGAGCATTCACCGCTCATGTGGATGTAAACAAAACTTATATTTTTCGACAACAATCTGTGGAATAATGTATAGAACGTTACAAATCAATACAGGCAAGCCTTTTTTGCCAAAATTTGGGCTAGTTTAATCAATGTTTGAGTTACTTTTATAATAATTTGACTTTCTTTTAAGGAAGTAAAGCGCACTCAATTTGGGAAAATCGATTACCGTGAACCCTCGGTAATCTGACCGTTCTTAATCTAAACAATTTTTAGTTTGAATCCCGCTAATCTGCACGCCGAGCAAACTAAAAATTGATCAAACGTCATCCAGCACCAATGAGAAGAATTACCGAGGTGAAGCTATGTAGCTCATTGATCTAGCACATGGAATAGAGTAAAGTGGAATGGAACGCTGATGCTGACGTAGTATTGTGGTTCCGGCTTTATCATTCAGTATAAAAAGCAGTTGTCAAGTATCAACATGTCAGTTGATAGAGGCGTAAAATGAGGTTGCCCGAGCAGGAGAAAATAACTTATTAATGCCGGATTCTGACCTGATACCAACATTTGGTGTTGATCAGTCTGAAATAAGAGGTAAAATACCAAAGAATAATACCAAAAAAATTGCATGCAAAATGCTTTGTAAATAACAAAAATTGATATTTGGATACCAACAGAATAATTGTAAGGTATCGTTTTGGTATTTCATTTGCATAATTTGCTATTGAAATCCCTAATAAAAATTATCATAATCGAACGATAACCCAAATGATTGAACTATTCCACAAATGGTTTGGACGATACCCCGAACACGTCGTAAAGCAAATTAATCGCAACATTTTTATTAGGGATGGTATTGTGGGAACATGTTTTTGATATTTTACCTCTTATGTCATGCTAATCCATAACAATTATTCATGGTATCGAGATATTCGTTGTTGCTCGGGTGACTACGATTATTTCGGGAAGGCAATAAAGTGCGGGAACTCTGTGTGTTAATAAAGAGTAACTGTTGCAGTAAAGGCTATACGTTCCTATTATGATACGTAGGGTAAGGTGTGGAAATATGGGTCTGTTGCTTAATGTATTTAGTTATTTAATTGTCAACATCAGCAGGTACAATTTACCCCAATAATTGTTTGACAAATTAAACCACCATTGTGCTAAATTAAACCTGCCGATGTTGATAAACAAATAAATACATAACTCAAATAACTGATCTATCTTGTCCCGCGACCCATCTTGCCTCACCTAACCCTGCATATAATGTCATACTAAATTCCCATAAATCATAATAGGGTCTGTAGCCATAACTGGTATACCCTTTAAACCTTACGCTATTTAATATTTAGGTTAAACGTAACCAAATCAAAAAATTCCCGCCAGGGAATTTGATATTAAAAAAATGTTAAAGGGAGATACCTATTACATTTTTTTTTCATTTCAATATGTAATACCGTTGTTTTTACTGTAAAGGAAAGTACTCTAATGTTAGTCTGTGAATACAAAAAAAAACGATTCATCGCTAAAAATCTCATGTTCCCATATTTTCGGTTTTCGATGATACATGCTATGCGACTATGAATGGTACAAACAGTAATTTTTGAAATATGGTTCTCTTTTGTTTTTGCATGAGCTTATAATATTCGCTTAGGCTGATATAGAGGACATCTACCATTTAAACTTTTTAAGTAAATGAAGTATATTTATAGTAGTTTTAGGAATAACGCCATCGAGCTTTAAAAAGTTTATTTTTCTTTGTAAAAGTGTATTTTAACTTTTTTGTTTGTTTTAGCATCCACATTTAGTTTTACATTCCAGGTTAGCAAATTATTTCAATGTTTCATGAAAACAAAAGTCTGATGTATGTAGGAGAAGCATATAAACAAAATGCTAGACGAAATGCTTGTTAATAATAAAGTTAACAGAACATCTAAACGGTATGCCTTAAAGAATTTGGAACAGTAAATTCCCTGTGCTTAATCTTAATTTTAACATAAAAGATAAGAAGCCTTATCCGCTTTTTGACTTTTTTATTTTCTTTAAAAAAAATGGCTTTGTCATTGAAACAATGTATTTAGCGCTAAGTAAGTAAGTACCTAACATTGTTTAGGTTGAAAAAATTCAGATCACACATTTATCAACATTATAAATTCATGGGAATTAATCTTGTACCTTTGTATTTTAGTCGTTTTAACCAATATGTTTACTGTAAAATACTCCATTTTTTAAGATACTTTGCAACAGAACATTTGCAATTTTAACGAAATCAGAAATGAAAAACACGGTCGTAAATTAATGGCACTCAACGCACTGACACAGATATTATTTTTACAGGCTGGGCAAATGGTGCCATAATCTCCCAGCATGCCAAGTTTGATAGCTCTCTTCCGAAAATTATTAAGAACCTAATTGTGTGATTTACGGTTATATGCAGCTACATATACATTCCACTGTCCAATTAAGTTATGATTGACTTAGAATTCCTCTTTCTAGAATTCCTAAAGTTTTAATATTTAAAATGATAATTTTAAAGTTTATTTATCAGTTTATCTATATATAAGTTGAGTATTAAGCAAAAAATGAGATGCATTTTGACTACAAAACGAAAGTGAGATTATAAAGCATTCATTTTAGATAATATGGATTTTATTTTGATGCAAAATAATTGAAAAGCAACTTTTACATGAATATAATTAAGCTGCCCAGTGAAAGATTTGTATGTATGTAAGAAAAAAATAGAAAAGACAAATATGACGTCTGTCTGATCTTTATATAGTGTGAATTTATGTATTCCCAAAATACATGCATGTGTTTTATGTATACATGAGCAATATTTAAAGAAAGAAAGCCCAATAAATTCTTATACGATAGTTTCTTAACCCTTGGCCCTTGATCGATATGGATCGACCTTTTTTTTCACATTTCGTCCCTGTAGTTTAACCTGCTTAGAGCAGGCTATCTAACAGAGACCCGTACAAAAGGACGAACCACTAAAGGCCGAAACACAAATGGCCGAAAATATTCTAAGGTACCACAAAAGACCGAAAACCAAACAGGCCGAAAATTTATTGATACTAAATTTGTTGAAAATTGCTTCCAAACAATCTGTTAGCCTTTCTGCTCGCACAACTGACATGGCTCGTTAAATGGTTTGCAATCACAAAAAATGAAGCCAAGATGAAATTAGATATAGCTGAATTAGATTTGCTGAATCCTGATGAATGTGGGCGTCTTAGTGGAATACCTGTATAATGAGAGAGAGAGAGAGAGAGAGAGAGAGAGAGAGAGAGAGAAGGATTAGTAATTTCCATTTAATTCCACTACCTTATTTGCTTATCCTTGACAGATACGAGGGGGACGACTCTATCTACGATGCAGAAAAGATTGTGTTTTGCTGTGGCTAGCTGCACGCACGCGGAGTAGATAGAAGGAAGATTTACGTCTATTTTAAGATTTCCTGCAAAAAGATGAAGCACGATGCAAGTAGATACGAGAAATTAAAGATGATTTTTCGAAGATTGATTCACTAGTGTGAGATTTTTTGAGCATCTAGAATTGAGATTTAGATGTGTCGCCCCCCTCGGACAGATACGTGTATTTCGTCAACAATGTGCAGACTTCTTCAGTGTCTTGTAATAATACTCGTAGTCGAGTATTAGTACAAGACAGTGAAGAAGTCTGCACCTTGTAGACGAAATACGCGTATCTGTCAATGATAAACAAATAAGGTAGTGGAATTAAATGGAAATTACTAATCCTTCCCTCTCTCTCATTATAGATTTGCTGACGTTTTGGGAAAAACCAGTAAGTGGTAAGCTGCGGGTAAGGAAATGGGAGATGCGATAGAGGTGAACGGTTTATTTACACATACGCAACATTCTGATTGGGTAGCGAGTTGCGCAAGAAGTTGAATGTGTGTAACTAGAACGTACAGCAAAACGGACCAAGAGCAATATCGCTGCTAATGACGATTTTCGATTTGAGAATACCTCCCATCTTGAACGAAGCCATCATCGTCATTGAATACTCAAATCGAATGGCTATTAGGGCTATGTTAATGAAATGGTGAATTTTCACTTAAATTTAACAGATGGAAGATTTTTAAATAAAACCTGATATCGTACCAGACTTATTTCTGACAGACCAGGGGCCTTATTACGGGTGTCACTACACGGTGATAAGCAAGTGATACTCAGAATAAGATTCGTGATTACCGTACAAATCAAATGGGAATCACTTCACCGTGACGACAAGTGACAACTTTTCACCGTGAAGTGACATCCGTAATAAGCCCCCAGGAATAAATTTGGACAAACACCTTCTCGAAAATCAGATGATCAACAACAGAAGGATTTTCGAACATCATTATTTCAGTGCCAACATTTCAAAGGGGCGTAATTGCATTTGTAAACAATGGCTTTAGCCGTCAATTTCTTGTAAATAAAAGCTCACTCATAAAAATTAATTGCACCAACAGGTAGAAGAATGTTTCCTCTACCAGCTAGCATTGTTAACTTGGAAAAGTAAGCTTTTATTTACGAGAAATCGACGGCTAAAGCCATTGTTTACAAAAGCAATTACGCCTCTTTGAAATGTTGGCACTGATTTATTTTAGAAGCGTCAAATAATGTAAGTGAAAATTCACCAAATGGAACAGAGCTTAGGTAGCTTCCATTATATTTTATTTCGAAGATGCTGTTCACACGCCCAAACGCGAACGAGTGTCAGCGAGTGTCGTGAGCCCCAACCCTTTGTTAAATTTCTCGCAACCACCGATCGAGCAAGGTGACGACCAGAAAAAGAAGAAGAAGCAGCACGATAGTATATAAGCGATGAAGCTAGTGACATCATCATCATAGCTGTAAATAGTAGTTATAAGTAGACTCCTTTTTCCAATTCAAATCATACCAATCCCACCAAGGTGGTCATACTTTAAAATATGCCTGATAGGACTAGAAACTGTAAATAATAATTAAAATATCACTGTACTAAAGTTGAAAAGACGCATCTGTGTCACTTGAAAAATTCATACATGTAAACCACACAAACACAAGAAATAAAGATCATTTAACTGTTAACTGACATCATCATCATTCAATTCAAACTTAACACCCCCCTCTCGAAGGGGTATTCTGTAGACTAGTAGAAAAACGTGAATACGTAAATGAGAATAAGAAATTAAACAAAGATGAAGAGCCTGATAGGCTAATAAATTAAAATGTTAAAACAATGTAAAATCATAATTAATAGAAATAAACGTAATTTTACTACTAGCTACTGACATCATCATCACATCAGTCGAGTGTTGGATAGCAGGCCGTTTAGATGATTTTATAGGGTAGAGAGCTACTTCGTCGTAATCGCCCATTTCCGTTCTATCGAACAAGAAACATCAATAATATCAATGATTTCACCGTGCAAACATCAATAATAGGTTTGTTCCTATGCGTTTGTTCATTAGCTACAGCATAAATCCTGTTAGAGCGCATTGTATGATTATTTACGCTCATTGTTCTCAAAACAAAAGAAGCGCTCCTAGCGAATCCCCTTTTTCTACGTTTATCCGTAGAACGAAGAAAATCTAATGGCGTTTCAATGCGTTTTGACGGAATTGAAACTCGTAGAACGAATCAAGAATCAAGAAGCAGTATTAGATTTTAAACAATATCTCAACAATTTGTGACTCTTTATCAAATCCAACGGTACGTATGGGAAGGTGAATAAATTTAGAAGTCATCATTGACAGAAATTTTCTTTTTTTTTGTTTAAACTCGTTCAGAAAAGAGAGGTAAAGCGCGGGCTGAGCTTAGTAGAACAGAAATTAGATCAAAAACTGTCGGTGCTTTTCGTGATTGGTTTCTTTTGCCGGTTGTGAGCAGAACAAGAATGAACTAAAGATATAAGAAGGGACGAGAAGCAGTTCAACAGATGGCGGCGGTGGTTAGTCCTGGGTTGGACCCAGGAAGCCTTCCTCCGGATGATGGAACCGTTCATTGATGGATGAATAACGGTAAATTCGTTCAGCTGAATGGGTTGACAGAAACTCAACCCATTCATGGTAGGAAAATCATTAGTTAGTCTATGAAATCGAGGGAGCTAATACCGAAGCAGATGTCAGTAAATTTGTGCTACGAGTACGAAAATAGTTCGAAATTCTATCCGCCAGACTATGAATATAGTGTAAGGAGAAAGCATACTGCCGAAACTGCAAAGGTGATCACGGACCGTCTAGCAGGAAGTGTCCAGTATACTTGGCGGAGAAGGAAATCTCAAAACTTCGAGCCACCAAAGGAATCAGTTACGAAGAAGCATGCAAGCAATTCAACGCGGGGGCCGGATCTTACGCCGATGTCAGTAAGGTTCAACAACGATTGAGTGTTCATCAAAACAACGCAATTGGAGCAATGCTGAAGGAAAGGATGCCATCATCAAGCAGCTGATCCCGAGCAAAGTTGGATATCAAAACACTATCAAAATGATATCTAATTTTGTTTTAGAAATCATGTTGATAACATATTTTGATATGCTATTTTTTTTAAATTTTGGTTTATTTGGTATATTTTGATATTAATTTGAAAAAAATATAATTAAAAACAACATTTGATATTTTATGAAAAAAGCATCCACATTTATCACTGAAATCTACATTTATTTTTATTTTTTCTTCTTACGAGTCACAGGATGCTTGACACAACAATTATGATTTCATTCCTCGCCGATAGCTTGAAGTAGCCGGACGTAGTTTGTTCGTGTCTCCGTTGCGGGTATTGGTTTCGTAGCCGGTGGAGTTTTTTTTCCCACCATAGTGGTTTTTTTATATCGCGCGTTTTACCTACCGTGGACGAAGTTCAGTGCCCAAGGCAACCGCAGTCAGCAGAGGAAGTAGCCACCTTTAGCGACGCTATAGGTGGACTATCATATCACCGTCATCGTCTCATCACCACTCCAAAGCAGCAAGCAACAACAACAAAGCAGCAAACGGAGTGGCTGCACCAGCTCACACAGCCGGCACCGGCCGGTGTTAAGTATACTATACAATAGTCTTCTCTAGCCCATTACCGCGCTTTTGTTATAAAATTTTGCGCGTGGCTTTGCCCTCTCCCCTGATAGGGTTGTAAGGGCTATAGTGGTGCAACTTCTTGCAACTAGTGAAAGTTTTTTTTTTTTTTTTTTTTTTGATAATTTTGTTTTTGTTTTGCTTGGTTGTTTATACACTGGGCAACAAAATATTAACATGTAGTAGTTAAGTAGTTTAATTGGCGAAGGGTTTTTTTTTTAGTTTTTTTTTCCTTTCCTTTTTAAGCGGTTGTGCACCGCTTTTGCGCAACACTCATGGCGTCTTCGGATACCTACGTTGCGCGAACTAGATACTACCAACCGTCTTCGAAAGGACCATGGGTTGTCTTTTTTCGGCCTAAAAATAAATCTTTGAAAACTCTCGACATTTCGAGAGACTTGCTGCGGAAGTATCCGGGAATCTTGGTACATAAGGAGAGATTCAATAAACTGCGTGTAGAAGCACCGACTTATGATCTGGCAAATAAAATTGCTGAACATGAGCTGTTTAGTGTTGAGTACAACATCTACATCCCTTCTCGAGATGTGGAGATAGAAGGTGTGGTCTCCGACGCGAGTCTGAGTGTCGAGGATTTAAAACGAGCATCGGGTTGCTTCAAAAACTCGAAAATCGGTCAGCAGGTACAGATACTGGATGTTAGGCAACTGCATTCAGTATCTTTGCAAGATGGCAAGAAAGTTTATCAGCATTCAGACTCGTTTCGGGTGACTTTCGCTGGTTCAGTTCTCCCAAACTTTGTCAAAGTTGATGGTGCTTTTTTTCCGGTGCGGTTGTTTGTACAGAGGGTATATAATTGTACCGACTGCAAAAGGCTGGGACACTCAGCCAGCCATTGCGGCAACAAAACTCGTTGTGGCAAATGTGGTGAAAACCACAAAAAGGATTCTTGCCACAAAGAATCAGTAAAATGCGCTTATTGTGGCGAGAATCCTCACCCCTTGCAGGAGTGCCTGATGTACAAGCAGCACTTCGATAAAGTGCAGCGTTCAATCTCTGGACGCTCCAAGCAGACATATGCACAAATGGTGAAGGCTGCATCAGCCGTCCAAGATGAAAATCAATTTTCGATTTTGTCAGCTGAAGAATCGGACTCTGACTCATCCGATGAGGGTGACTCAACGGTGGTACACGCACCTTTGAAAACGAACGGATCCTCAAAACGAAAATGCTCCTCCCCGAAAGTGCGCCGTAAGAAAACTAAAGTCACTCCCAGAGGGTTGCAAAATTCCCAGGGTAATGGGGATGAAAAAATTAAATCGAAGGCTCCTACTGCTCCACTTCCTGGCTGCAGTAAGGATTTTCCGCCATTACCCAACAAAGAAAAGAAAAACAAAAAAGCTGCTCCTCAAACTTCCCAAAAGAAATCCAAGTTCGAACGCGGTTTGCTAGCTTTTTCGGACATTGTGGAATTCATATTAAATATGTTCAACATACAAGACCCTCTTAGAAGCTTAGTTTCTGCCTTGCTTCCAACATTAGAATCATATCTTAAGCAATTGACTGTTTCATGGCCCCTCCTTGCATCAATCATATCTTTCGATGGATAATTCGTCGAACGAGGTTGAAGATATGATCACTGTGCTACAGTGGAACTGCCGTAGTCTAGTGCCTAAACTAGACTCGTTCAAATTTTTACTTCACAATTCTGATTGTGATATATTTGCTCTCTGTGAAACATGGCTTTCTTCCGATAAAGAACTCAACTTCCACGATTTTAACATTATACGCCTGGATAGAGACGATTCTTATGGAGGAGTACTTTTAGGGATCAAAAAGTGCTACCCTTTCTACAAAATTTCCCTTCCTGCTCTATCCGGCGTCGATATCGTTGCTTGCCAAATAAATGTGAAGAACAAAGATCTTTGCATAGCTTCAGTATACGTTCCACCAAGAACCTCCATTAGCCGTAGTCAACTCTGGAATCTAGTTTCGATTCTTCCATCCCCAGTATTAATTCTGGGTGATATGAACTCCCATGGTACTGGGTGGGGCGATCTATATGACGACAATAGAGCGGCTATTTTTTACGATTTATGTGACGATTTCAATTTGACTATTTTGAACACTGGTGAAGCGACACGTATAGCAAAACCTCCGGCTCGAGAAAGCCGACTCGACCTATCTTTGTGTTCAAGATCGCTATCATTGGATTGTCAGTGGAAGGTTATCAATGATCCCCATGGTAGCGATCATTTGCCAATCATCATTTCAATAAAGTGTGGCCCTCACTCTGCAGAACCATCTCGGGTTCCATTTGATCTTACAAGGAACATCGACTGGCAGAAATATGCAACGGCAGTGACAATCGGTGTCGAATCAATAGATGCGCTTCCACTATTGGAAGAATATCGATTCCTAGCCGATTTGATTTACAAAAGCTGACTGGAAGCACAAAAAAGAAAAGTTCCAAGTGCACCCTTTAAAAGGAGACCAGGCACACCTGGTTGGGACGAAGAATGCACAAAATTGTATGTAGAAAAATCTGATGCTTTCAAAGCTTTTCGTAGACAAAAAACCTCCACTTACTTCGAGGAATATTCAAAGCTTGAGACAAAGCTGAAACAATTAATCAAAGCAAAAAAACGCGGTTATTGGCGCAATTTCGTCGAGGGACTCTCACGAGAAACCTCAATGAACACCTTGTGGAGGGTGGCTCGCAACATGCGTAACCGCTCATCTTTCAATGAGAGTGAAGAATACTCCAACCGATGGATATTCGATTTCGCTAAAAAGGTCTGTCCGGACTCAGTTCCAGCACAAAATATTCTTCGAGAAGCGTCTCCTAGTGGCGGCTCTCTGGATAGACCATTCTCAATGCTGGATTTCTCTATGGCTCTTCTTTCATCGAACAACTCCTCACCGGGAAGCGATATGATTAAATTCAATCTTCTGAAAAATCTCCCAGATATCGCTAAAAGACGCTTGCTAGATTTATTCAATTCCTTGCTAGAAAACAACATTGTACCGCCTGAATGGAGACAGGTCAAAGTAATAGCCATTAAAAAACCTGGCAAATCAGCGTCTGACCATAACCGATTGCTATGCTTTCGTGCATTGAAAATGATCCTTCGGAGACTCGATCACTGGGTCGAATCAAATAACTTGCTATCAAATACACAGTTTGGGTTCCGCAAGAGCAAAGGAACAAACGATTGTCTAGCGCTGCTTTCCACAGATATTCAACTGGCCTTTGCACACAAGGAGCAATTGGCTTCAGTATTCTTGGACATTAAGGGGGCTTTTGATTCAGTTTCCATTGAAATTCTGTCAGACAATCTGCACAGATGTGGACTTTCTGGAATTTTAAATAATTTCTTGTACAATTTGTTGTCAGAAAAGCAAATGAACTTTTCCCTTGGACAACTGACAACTTCCAGAATTAGCTACATGGGCCTGCCCCAAGGCTCATGTCTCAGCTCTCTTCTTTATAACTTTTACGTCAAAGATATCGACAACTGTTTGGCAGAACAATGCACGCTAAGACAACTTGCAGATGACGGTGTGGTTTCCGTAAGAGGTCCACATGCCGTGGACTTGCAAGGACCATTGCAAAATTCCTTAGATAACTTGTCTTCTTGGGCTATGAATCTAGGGATCGAATTCTCGCCGCAGAAAACTGAACTGGTAGTTTTTACTCGAAAGCGGTACCCAGCCCAAATGCAGCTTAATCTTTTGGGCAGAAACATTACCCAATCATTGTCTTTCAAGTACCTTGGGGTCTGGTTTGATTCAAAGTGCACTTGGAATGCCCATATTACGTATTTGAAGCAAAAATGTCAGCAGAGGATCAACTTTCTCCGTTCAATTTGCGGCACATGGTGAGGTGCTCATCCGGGAGACCTCATAACGCTTTATAAAACAACTATTCTCTCTGTTCTAGAGTACGGCTCTTTCTGCTTTCTCTCGGCAATAAAAAGTCACCTAATAAAATTGGAACGAATTCAATATCGTTGTCTGCGTATTGCTCTAGGCTGTATGCACTCAACGCATAACATGAGTCTCGAGGTTCTGGCAGGAGTAACACCCCTCCAGAACCGTTTCTGGGAACTCTCTCTCAGAATACTAATCAAATGCGGAGTGACGAACACACTTATAATTGCTAATTTTAAAGAAATTCTTGGGCTGAACACACAATCTCGATTTATGAGAATCTACCACCACTACATATCATCAGATATGTGTCTTTCTTGTTATACTCCAGACCGTGTTCACTTCACCAATCGCAGTTCCTCATCTTATTTCCTTTCAAAGGTAAGGGAGCAGATGTGTGTGCTGGTCGAAAGATCATATATGATTACCTTTGTATGGGTCCCCTCACATTGCTCAATCCCAGGCAATGAGAAGGCGGACTCTCTCGCAAAGGTGGGCGCGCAGGAAGGTGAATTGTATGACAGGCAAATTTCACACGATGAATTTTACCATTTAGTGCGTCAGAGTACCTTTTCGAGTTGGCAAACCGATTGGTTACATTCAATTATTCCTAATGTTTCTTCGAGAGCGTGGTTTAAAGGCTTGGGCTTAAGTCGTGACTTCATTCGCGTGATGAGTAGACTTATGTCCAACCACTACTCGCTAGATGCTCATCTCAATAGAATAAACCTCGTGGACAGCAACATCTGTCGGTGTGGAAACGGTTACGATGACATCGATCACGCAGTTTGGCAATGTACGGATAATGACGCCGCCAGAGAGCAACTTTTGAATACCCTCGAGGCCCAAGGAAGACAACCCTATGTTCCTATCAGAGACGTGTTGGCAACCCGTGATCTCTGCTATATGCAGTCCGTTTATGTTTTTCTTCAAATGTCTAGTATAAGAATTTAATTCCTTTTGTCTTTTGTCTCTCTTTATTAGTTTTTGTTTGTCTTGTCCCCCCGTCTCGATGAGTCTCATCGTCGCCCACTGGTCACCCACCATAGCCGGTCGAACTCCGGACGAAGCTAGAACAGCACTACCGTTCATACTGGCGACAACGCTCTGATGAGACAACGAAACCCTACCCCAAGCTTCTCCCCTGATCCTATCCTTCGAAAATGTACCCTTTTAACCTCGAGAAAGTCGCGAGTAATCGGCCCAACTCCTACTAGACATAGAATTAAGTGAATTTTGTTACACACAGTGAACAATGAATTATCGGCTCCGTAAAGCTAACGCGATTGAGCCTTCCAAATAAACGAACTAGATAAAAAAAAAACAATTATGATTTTAATAGTGTTGATTTACATCATTTATTGATATTAATTTACCAGCGAATTGAATTTACAAATCGATATAAAATTGATTTCGTCCTGTTCGTCTGTAATACTTATACTAATACATTATCGAATATTGTAATTTAACTTTCGTAGGCTCAGTCGATTTCTTAGCTCATATTTAAACATGTTGTCATAAATCTCATTAAGTATCAGTTCTCTCCCAACAAAATAAATATCGTCATTAATGGCTGTTAAAATATGATCGATGCGAAGGAACTGATCATTCATAATAATATAGGAATCTTCGTAGACTAAATTCCGTTATAATTGCTTATCTTTTGACAGATACGCGTATTTCGTCTACTACTTGCAGACTTCATCAGTGCCAAGTATTAAACACCAACTTCAGTGATGTTGAGTACTTGTCACTGATGAAGTCTGCAAGTAGTAGACGAAATACGCGTATCTGTCAAAAGATAAGCAATTATAACGGAATTTAGAGGAAATAAACCAACCCACTCAAAGCTCTTCATAAAGGGATTCCGTTAAGAGGTTCGACAAATTTAAAGGATTCGTAGACTACATAGACTACGTAGACTACGAGTTTTACATGATTCGTGTGTCCTATTCCTATATTGAATTTAATTCCACTTGAATTTGTCATGAAAACGAAACTCTAAATTTAAAAACTTCACATCGTCTATTTCTATGCTATTTGATCTAATAAACTTCTATCGTTCGTCATATTTTAACTTTTGTTATTTGTCTATAATGACAAAAGCGATTCATTATATATTTTCTTGTAATTTGTACCACTGGATGATTATTTCCAGTTCTGTACTTTAATATGGCACCATTCGCACTTTATTGACATTTTTTGTATAGGTATCAACCAATAGACTTCAATACATTCAGATTACTAAATTTGATATCATGATATCAAAATAATAACTATTTTTTTTTATTCTTACCATAGTTACAATAACATATTGATTACTTATTTTGTTTATTATTGACGAAATTACTAATATCAAAACGCATACATAGATTTGTTATCTAAAAAACATAATTTGTTATCTTTTTAATATTCTTCATATACCATTTAGATCTAATTTTTGTTATGATTACTGTTAACTCGACCACATGAACGCATATATCAAAATATCAAATTTAGTTTTCCATTTTGTTTTCATTCTCTGCTCGGGATGGAAACCGTCGCCAAGCTTTCCAGTAGAATCGAAGAACTAGAAAATGAGAAGCAAAAGAAATGCGCAAGGAAGCTCAACCGAGAACAGGACAGGATACAGGATACAAGAAGACACGTACATGGAAACCGACTCCAGCCTACAACAGACCGATAAGGTAACTGACAACCCCTCCAATGCTAAGTTTCTATGCTATGCTCAAAAAATTCCCATAAACGCCACTACACCACTGAAATAACCCCTTCTTCCATTAAGAAGCCCCCAGAAAATACCGTTGATGATACTTACAGAACGGTGAACCCCCCCGAAACCTCCAACTCTTGTCTTACCCCTCTAACTACCTAACAATGGCCAGCTCACCCAACCCAAACGATAACCAACTTCCCTCTTGTTCATCTCCCACTTCAACAACACTCGCCATTCAATGGAATTTACTTGGTTTAAAAGGAAGAATTACAGTTACCGTAAAATGGGGTATCTTTGATAATGCGGGTAACTTTGATAGTAGAATATAATAGGGGTATTCACTGTGCGCATCGTAAACATATACACTATCGTAAAAATAGCAGGGTCAATTGGAGTGTAATGGAAGTTTACGCATTTACGAGGGTTTATACGTTTACGATGCGCTTTGTGAATACCCCTAATAATTTTATTTACTCTCTGCATTTTTCCGAATTAGAAACATTGGTTCCGTATTGTAGCTTTAAATAGTTTCTGTTACATGTTTGCCAAACATATTGAAAAACAATTTTCTTGCTTTTTGCCTGTTTGAAAAAGCACTCAAACCATCACTTATGAAATGTATTTCTGATATAGCCATCACAAATTCAGTGTTGTCTTATTATTGCTTACACACTTGGAAATAATTAATTTTACACGAGACGTAATCCATATTGGACGTAAATCGTGGAACGTAAACAAACATTTCATGTAAAATTAAGTGTTCTCAAACCGAAACATAAGCAAATCGACGAAGATAACGTTTCATTGCATTTATTTTCTCGTTTCTTTCAACTGATTCTTATGTCAAAAGGGCCGCTTACATGTGTCGGTCTCAGGGAACCGAAATTTACATGACATTTTCGTAGTGTGTATGATGTTTCTGATTATTTACTCATACAAAATGTCATATTTCTCGATCTAAATTGTTTGAGATTCACACTTGTTTTTCTACATTCATCGAGCATCATCAAGTAACCCCATATCAAAATACTGATGTTACTTTTTTTTTTCCTTGATTTGTTTTCCGTCGATTTTGTTTTCCGTGCTGAGCACCAATGGCTACCGACGCCAGGAAGGCAGCTCCCACACCTGGACCCTACCTATCGACCCATCAACTCATGAACCGGGGACCAACGGCTTTACTTCCCATCCGAAGGAAGGCGTGATCAGAGATGTAATGCCTCAGAACATCCCGGCGGCGCCGACTGGGATTGAACCCAGGCCTGCTGGGGTGAGAGGTAATCACGCTTACCACTACACCACCGGCGCCACTAATACTGATGTTACTGATATAAGACTAAAAAAATAGCGCAAATGCAATAATTTTCGTTAGACATATTATTAACGAATGTACTCTAGGATCCCCAGTACTTGCTTAATTTTTTTTTTGAGAAACATTAATTCAGTGCTAACATTTGAAAACGGCACAAAAGCCATTTGTAAACAAATGGTTTGTGGGCCCTTTACTCACTACTTGAAGTACACCCACGCGACACAACAGCAACATCGGGTAGGGGAAATTTTCCCCTTCCTGACGATGCTGTTGGTTTGCGTGGGCGTGCTTCGGGTAGCGAGTAAAGGGCCCACAAACCATTTGTTTACAAATGGCTTTTGCGCCGTTTTCAAATGTTAGCACTGAATTGATGTAAACAATATTTAGAATATACTTCAAAAAACTATCAATGTTACCCCGTTTTACGGTACTTATTTCCCACTTCAATCCCATTGTAATAGCTCTACAGAAAACCCTAGCCCCTGAATCAACTTTCTCTCTGAACTATATTAAAGGGTATAACCTGTATGTTCAAGAAAATTTTAATATACCTAAGAAATCTGGTGTAGCAATTGCCATAAACTTTGAAGTCCCTCATCTTCGATTACCAATTTCCTCCAAACTTCAAGTAATTGCCGTAAAAATTGATTTCCCCCTCAAAGTAATAATAGTCTCAGTTTACATTTCTCCCTCAAAATGCAGAACGTATCAACCAATTGATGGACCAATTTTCTTCCTCCGTTCTCTTATTGGGTGATTTCAACAACCACTCCACCTCATGGGGTGGCCATCGTAATTATTTCAGAGGAAACGTGCTGGAAAAGTTCATTAAAGAACATAACCGTATGCTATTAAACGATGGCAGCCATACCAGTCTAAACCCTGCGAATGGTAATACATCAGCTTTAGATCTGTCGATTACTTCATGGAGCCTATATCCTTGGTTATCTTGGAAAGATTACGACGACTGTTGCGGTAGCGACCATTTTCCTATAATTATTTCCCTTAACAGGCCTTTTCCAGTTACTGCTGTTCGGCCCAGATGGAAGTCTGAGTTAGCTAACTGACCCAATTATCAACAAGAAATAATCGATCGTTTCTACGACAATCCTTCTTTCTTCATCTGAATCCTTCGCAGTCATTCTTTTTGAAATTGTCCAAAACAATATCCCTAGAACTAGTGGCCAACAAGAGAAAAAAATCGGTGCCTTGGTGGAATTCCGAAGTTTTGAATGCGATTAAGTTGAGACGTAAAAAACTTCGAGCTCTCCAAAAAGTACCAAAAGATGATTGTCAGCAATCGTCCAAACTTGTTGAATTCAAGGAAGCAGGAACGCTGCTAGAAATACTGTCAAGCCAAGAAGGATAGTTGGAACAATTTCATCGCAACTATAAACCCTGAATCTACATCCAAGGAGTTATGGGATAAAGTTAATCGACTTAGTGGTGGACGTGGCAAGACTCCCATAAAAATTCGTGTTGATAATCAAATCACTGATAATCCTTCCACTATCTATGAACATTTGGCAGATAGCTTCTCTTTCGCTTCCTCCTCATCTAGCTACTACCAGCAATTCCTGGCACGGAAAAGAGAATTTGAGGGCTCTCCCCCTAGCTTTGATACAGATTTGGATCTTGGGTTTAATAAGGACTTTAGTTATGCAGAACTTGAATGGGTTCTTCGCAGGTTAAAAGGCTCAAAAGCCGGATCAGATGATGTTGGCTATCCTCTTCTCAAGAACCTTCCTTTAATTGGAAAGTCACTTTTTTTTTATCGCTGTACAATGCCATATGGGATAATGGCGTGATCCCTGCTGACTGGATAGAGGGTTTATTGGTACCAATTCCGAAACCAGGTAAGGATAAAAGTGTTACTGACAGCTATCGACCAATCACTTTGGTAAACTGCATAGGAAATGTTCTTGAGACGATGGTTAGACGACGGCTATTGACTGAGCTTGAGTCACAAGGATTACTCGATAACAGACAATTTGCTCAAAGTTCTGATGACTACTTGACTGAGCTCGAAGACCTTATTGAAAAACACTTAGATCGTAGTATGCATGGTGACTGTGTATCCCTGGATTTATCTAAGGCATACGATCGTGCGTGGTGTTTTCCCATCTTACAGTTTCTTGAAGAATGGGGAATCAAAGGTCATCACTATTTGAAACAATTCCTCCCAATGTATATATCCTCGTTTATGCTGATGACATCACATTAATCTCCTTCCATAATTTCAAATCTCTAGCCCGTAAAAGAATTCAATCCGCTATAAACATAGTTGCTCACTGGGCAGATGAAAGAGGTTTTGTTATCTCTGCAAAAAAAATCCCAACATCTTCATATTAATACCAACAGAAAGGGAATAAGTAAACTTCCTGACCTGAAAATTAAACAAACCACCCGAATATTAAAATTCTTGGTATCTACCTTGACCGCCGTCTAAACTTTAAAGATCATGCTGACGCCGTTAAGACTAGTAGCAACAATCAATACGAAACTAACGATTTTAAATTGGCTCACCACTTTAGTAGCCTATTGGTCCCAAGCAAACGATTAACGTAACCTATTCTAGTTGAAATTCTATTACTACACTATGTTTGTTTTGATTCGCTATGAAAGTTTGACAGATAACATCAGGGGTGTGTGAATTCATGCAGAACATGCAGGGGTGAGTGAAATAGCTTGGGACTGCTTAGGACCGTTGTTCTGGTACTGAGTGAGCCAAAAATAATAATGATTTTCTTCGGGACCCAGTGGTCTTAGAGTTACCTCTATGCTAGTAGGTCCCGAAGAAACGTGCTCAACTTTTTGGCTTAGCTCTGGTACTATCTTCGATCCCAAGCAAATCGATTCACCCCTCGAAACATAGGAAAATCCACTAACCCCTCATATTATCTGAAACTATTCAAATTTTCATAGCGAATCAAAACAAACATTGTGTAGTACTAGAATTTTGACTAGAATGGGGTACGTTAATCGATTTACTTGGGACCAATAGGCTAGTCAAGTAGTGAGCCAATTTAAAATCGTTAGTTTCCATTGGTTCGATCAGAAACCTACGAAACTGAACCACCAGATCAACTATCGGATGAAGAATTGCCTGAATTGAAATTAACAACCTTCGTTTCTGCAGCTGCATACAATCCCGCATAAACAATAATTATAAGATGCGCCTAACCACCAATTCGGGTTATCATCCCAACTTTATGTGGTATGGTCGCACCATCTAAGATATCGTCGGTATATGGTACCCGTTTATTAGGGATGCTGATAACCTTCCCGTTTTTGCCAAATTTGGCTACTTTCGGAAGCATCAGAGAGTGATCGCATATGTACGGCACTTCATCTCAAACTGTAAAATCAAGGACTCGCGTCTTCCTAACTTGAAGTGTCACCTCACAGTTCTTGAATTACGAGGATCGATGGATGTAATTATCAAAGTAGTTCAACATTAAATTTTGGGAGACGAAATCAATAAACCATGTAAAAGAATTGCTTATCTGAACCCTAGGGGTTATTCCGAGAGTCGAAGTGACTTTTGTCACTAGTGAAGTGAGAAAAGTCACGACGTGACTTTTCTCACTTCGCTGTTCGCTAGTGACAAAACTCACTTCGACTCTCGGAATATTATGTCTACACATAAGAACTATGTGTCCGAAACATATACCTATATCAGTTGTTTATCACATTGCAAAAAAGTCATGTGTGGGACACATAAAAATTATCATTGAATTTTTATAAGCGTAGTGGATTTCTACGTTTCTAACCCCGTATACATGACCAAATTTATTGGAAATATTTTATTCGTTTAATAAAAGCAGTTTAAAATTATTCTCCCATACCTCGCCGTGCAAAATTATGAAACCATCATCATTTTTCTAGTTTTTCTATTTCCGGAGAACTTCGAGATTAAGGCGTAATTGCTTTTGTAAACAAACACGTCAATCACCGAAGCTCAATCTGTAAAACTAAAAACAAAAACAGGTAGAGGAATGCCTCCTTTATCATTTGGAATAGTTTGTTTTCGAGATTGAGCTTTGATTCGCGAGAAATCGGTGATTGCCGTGTTCACACAGAGTTCAGATTACCAAAGTCGGTAAAATTTTACTGGGTTCTTAAACAGCTGAGTTTTCAGTAATCAATCCAGTAGTTTTTACTTTTACTGAAAACTCCGTAAATTGCAGAATCTCTGAACTGTCAAAAATTACTGTTTAACTCAGTAAAATAATTGCTGACTTTTTCAGTAATTTATTTGTTTGCATTTTTTTTGCTTAGTTTTTCGGTATTTTTATTTTATTTTTTTGGTGAATAAGTCAGTGAATTCATCAAAAAAGTTCCATACAAAGGGAGGATGAAAATTTATGTTTTTTATTAGGGGACTGAGTTTCAAGTTTAACGCTTCATCATGGTGATTCAGCCGGTTGGTTAGTGGCTCTCTCGGTGTGCCGGATTGCATGTCCATGCATGGAGCTAAAAGGCAATGTTAGTGAGTGTTTTTCCTTCAAAATTATTGAAACATCTAGAAGTCGATGCGGGAGTGCATAAACTGCGCAATTCCGTGGTAGTTTCTGCACTCCTGCGTTGGCTTCCAGATGTTTTACTTATTTTCTATTATAACACAGCGAATTCCGGGGTCAAGTGCGCGAAGTGATACGGAGCAGGATGATGCAAACAAGTTCACTTACTGGAGAGATCAGCAATTTTGAATTTCATTTGATGATCATTCAGTAAATCATAATGAATACTGAAAACTCGGTACTCTATTTTACTGAGCTGTAGTCATTCCCCGTAATTCTGTTATTTTACGGAAAATTCAGTACGTGCTATCACCGTATTCAGTAGTTAGTCGCAAAAGCTACTGAACATCAGTAGTTTCATTGAGAATAGCTGTATGTTCGGTATTTTTTGTGATTTACAGTTCGAAAACTGTAAAACAAATTACCGAACAGGAAAGCCATGATTAAGTGTGTTTGTTTACAAAAGCAATTACGCCCAAATCTCAAAGTACTCCGGATTTGCCACAAGCGGCGCTTTATGTTATCGTTAGATCGTTAGATTGCATCACCCCCTGTCGGTGAATTTTTGCCCGTTTTCAAGTAAGGAGTTATCATAAAACTACAAGGAACAGCCCTATGGGGTTGTACCATAGAGGTAACTCTAAGACAAGTAGGTCCCGAAGAAACGTGCTCAACTTTTTGGCTCACCTCTGGTACTATCTTCGGTCCCAAGCTTGTCGAATCACCCCTCGAAACATAGGAAAAACCAATAACCCCTCATTTTATCTGTCAAACTTTCAAAGCGAATCAAAACAAACATTGCGTAGTACTAGAATTTCGACTAGAATAGGGTACGTTAATCGTTTGCTTGGGACCAATAGGCTACTAAAGTGGTGAGCCAATTTAAAATCGTAAGTTTCGTATTGATTGTTGGTTGTACCAACCGGTGGAAACCTGTGGAAACTAACGATTTAAAATTGGCTCACTACTTGACTAGCCTATTGGTCCCAAGCAAATCGATGAACGTCTCCATTCTAGTCGAAATTTTAGTACTACCAGTACTAAACTATGTTTTTTTTGATTTTCTATGATAGTTTGACAGATAAAATGAGGGGTTCGGGGATTTTCCTATGTTTCGAGGGGTGCATCGATTTGCTTTGGACCGAAGAGTGTACTAGAGCTGAGCCAAAAAGTTGAGTTCGTTTCCTCGGGACCTTCTGGTCTTAGAGTTACCTCTATGGTTGTACGCAATGGTGACGTAGGACTACGTGGTCTTATATAATAAATCTTATTTGTTAACTGCAGCAAGAGCTTGTTTTTTGTGTAGGAATAGGAATTTGAGCGGGGTTCTCTCTGTGTATACTCTTTTGCATGACGCGCTTGACATAGATGGCCCACAGCGACTCACGAAGAGCTACTGATCCCCATCAATAGCGGTGCGGCTTCTTCCTCCTTCTATGGATGCTCATGTGGGTTGCAGCCTGCTGCTTGCAGGCAGCCTTTCGTTGTGTACTGGAGAACAATGTCAACGCCACGTACCGAAAGCACTGCTGCTGCTGATGCCGACGACTGGACACCACAACACACGGTGATTGGAAATGAATTCGATCAGCGGTTGTGGGCAGCCTTGATAGCTAGCTGCTTGCAGGCAGCTTTTCGTTGTGTACTGGAGAAGACCACCACTCACCACGCGGTGATTGAATAAACACCGTATGGTGAAATCCTTGTTAGGGAAATCGCTTTTCACAGGTAATTGTTGATAATGTTAATTATCATAGCAACAGTTGCACATTCGTGCAATTTTCAATAGTGACATTTGGAAAAATGATGAAATCTTAAATTTAACAGATGTGTATTAGTATTTCTGATCGATTGTTGTTAAAATTATTGAAATTGGTCCAGTAAACGTTCAAAATCTTTCATAATTTTGTTACATGTTCCATTGTCGGTTTTTACAAAGTGTACCCCCATATAGAAATCAGACGTAGTCATACGTCAAAAAACAAAACGCCAGCTGATATTTCCCGGTAACTTTACAAAATAATAACTTGATTGTATTGTATAATCATCATGCAAACATAGCTACTTAAAAGTTTTTTTTTAGTTCATATTCCCGTAAAACAAAATCCAATAAAACTACAATGTTTTTCATTGTCATTGTAACCATGATATTTACTCGGATATTTACCATAAAATCACGACGAAATTCATGGTTCACAACAATGAATATCATGGTATTTGAGAAATTTACAGTAAAAAAGGGGGTTGTGGGGAAGTTTACCGCTCCAAGAATAAAAAAATCGGCACATTATTATTTTTCTAAAAATATTGGTTAAAATTATCAAAAAACCAAGAAAATCCATTTTTCCCTCGTTATTTCCTTAGATTCCTGGGAAAATTTACGTTTAAAAATATTTGTTTATATCATCATGAAAAAAAATGGACCCTCAGCAAAACCGGATAGTCGATGTTTTGTGTTTTTTGAGTGCAACTTTATGCCATGATGAGTTATAAAAAATGTTGCCGTAAATTTTCTTTGAAAAATTATAAAAAATGCGATTGTTGTATATTTATGATATACTTTTTCCAATATTTAAGGATGGTGTATGGTTTCTTCGTAATTATTGATTTAAAACAGCCATAAAAATTTGTGACGTTTTCTTAAAATGCGCTATGCGTACGTTCGGCTGTTGCAGTGCACTCAAAAAATATTGAAATCTTAATAGTATAATAGTTACGCTACTCTCCGTACCGACGCAAAGGTCGGTATAAATTTATGGTGTACGAGAGAATGCAAACTTAGTATAAAAATGGATTATGCGTGCCATAGTATAAAATCGAAATATACTCACAATGCATAGATACGGTTTATTCAAGAGAATGTATTTTTCGCTTCTTTATTTCATTTATGATAAATATTATTGTTTTCAAATGAAAATAAAAATTGTCTCAGGAGCTTTTTTCATTAGTTTATTTTTTATTAATAATATTTAAAAAAATACTTACAATTTCGATGCTGCCCAGCAGATTACAGGCGCAGTAGAAATCCGCTGGGACAAAGTCCTTCACCAGCTCGAAGCTCCGAAGGGAATCCAGATGTTCTTATTCCTGTCATTTTAGTAAACACTGATCGAATTCCACTTCGTTATTCGGACTTAGTATAATTTTGACGAAAATTTTAATCGAATCAATGTATAAATTTTGAATAACCATAAAATGCATAAAATTTAATCTATATTCGTTTTGTAATATTTTTGAGTGTGGACTACGCATATGAAAATTTGGTAGAATGTTATTGTAAATGTTGAGCAACATTCTAAACTTTTGATTACCGCACATCTCCTGCGCCAAAAGAAAACATAACTGCGGAGATGTTTCGTGGTATCGAATATTGCTCAGTCTCAGCAGATAACACAACGAGAGACACCGAATTGGCGAATTCTGAGAGCGGAATTACAACAGGTGGGTTGGCTTGTTTGACAGCGTTCGGTAATTCTTGAGTAAACCAATGTTCGGTTATTTCTGCTTTAATTTATTTTTCGTCAACCGAGATTTTCGGTAACTTTGACAGATTTTAGGTAGCAAAAAGAACTAACGACAGCTCGGTTATTCCTCTTTGAATCGAACAGACTACCGAGCGTTCAGCAGATAAAAACTCGGTTGACATCAAACCAACCCGCATAAGCGCGAACCATAAATTGACCTTACCTAAAATGGTTATAAATTGTTTATAATCCCTGCTAAACTTCAACTGAAATGGTTATGGAACTTTACATGAACGTTTAATGATAAAGTTTTAACCTTAAGTATTATAGTTTTTTGGAAGTGGACCTTACAAATAATGGGTTGTTAAGAACCATTACCATTCAAAATTCTTGTTTTCTCCATACATTTTCGGAAAGAAAACTATACTAAAACCTTTTAACTTATGGTTTGAGAACATTAATGGTAATGGTTATGGTAACCAGTAAGGTCCATGAATGGTTTTGTAACATCGATCAACTTTATGTGGAATATATCGCGAATTGGTTGCCTGTAAATTACTGATTACCAATTCACGATATATTTCACGTAAAGTTGAGCGATAATACAAAACCATTAATGGACCTTACTGACTACCATAACCATAACCATTAATGTTCTCAAACCATAAGTAAAAACGTTCTAATATAGTTCTCTTTCCGAAAATGTATGGAGAAAACAAGAATTTGAAATGGTAATGGTTCTTAACAACCCATTATTTGTAAGGTCCGCTCCCAAAAAACCATAATACATAAGGTTAAAACTTTATCACACAAACGTTCATGTAAAGTTCCATAACCATTTCAGTTGAAGTTTAGCAGGGATTATAAACAATTTATAACCATTATCGGTAAGGTCATGTGATGGTTCGCGTTTATGCGGGAAGTTCGGTAATATTTTCTAAGTGTACTTTTAAAACGAGCAATTTCGATTCGACATCGTCAAGACACTTTGCGACTGAAGCAAGGACTGGAAGATGTTATCTAAGTTGCTTTTCACCTATTAATGAGTAAAAAAGTACTCATTATTTTCGCCCGAAGTGCTCTGAGAAATGGGTAAAAGAGTACTCATTAATTGACAACCTCATATAGTCATCAAAAATGGGTTTTTACCCATTAATGCGTACATGGCAGTTACAGTGTACACTATATTTAAAAAACAACCCAAATTTTGGTATAACCCTACACGGTTAGAAAAAAGTACCCAAAATTAAGTTCTTTTCACTCATCTCGGCACTATAGTGCAGGAACCCAAAAGTAGGTAAAGCGGGTCAAAGTAATTTTCATTTACTTGTGTGCAGTTCGTATGGAATTTTCCACTGGCTTTTTAACCAAAAGTAAGTTAGTTGTACCCAACAGTAGGTAAATATGATTATACTCAACGTTGGGTTCCCACACTTTACTACCCCTGTTGGGTGGTTTTGCCCCTCCGTTTTTGACAACATTAGAAGGAGAAAAGGAGACAAACTAGTCAAAAGTAGATAAAAGTGAACTGGCCGTTGGGTACTTTTTTCTTACCGTGTAAGAGGAAGGGGTGACAATTGGCTTCTTACTCTTTTATTTATATCTCTATCTCTATCTTTATCTATCTCTATCTTCCAATCAGGAGCTGGTTCACGTTTGACAGAAAAGTGGTTCATTTTCGCCCCCGTATTGTCACCTCTTCTCTTAGGTACAACCACCCAGATTGGTCAAAACTGAACCTACCCAAAAATGGGTAAACTACACAGAAATAAAAAATAACCCAAATTAGAGTTTTTTTTGACTCAACCTCGAAGTTCCGTACGAGAAGCTAATTTTGGGTAAACATGAAAAAAGCTAATTTTGGGTAAATTATCGAAAAAACTGCAGTGGGTAAATTTGATCAATAAGGAAAAACCTTATTTTGGGTAAATTTAGCTTAACGATTGGTTATTTTACCGCACAGAAAAAAAAAGTTGTTGAATATTACATGCACAGAGGTCATTCCGCCGGTTGTGCAATATTACGTTGTACGATGTACATCGATTTTGCGAACAAAATTACATCTATTGTTGTAATATTGTATCTGCTTTTTGCTATAACATCATTATTTCATACATCAGCTTGAATTACGTTGATCGATATTACATTTTTTTTTGCTGTGCGGGTACTTTTTCCGAATAAAATTCAAGAGCAAATTTTCATTATGTCGTAAGTAACATTCGCATCAATCCGAGAAAAATAAAGTTTTGTTTTGATGACCGAAAAGTTATTCCTATTTCCAATTAAACACATATAATCTCATAGTGATAGCAATGTTTAACATATTTAGCAGGGTTTTAATCATACAAATGCAAATCGCTAGCTTTCATGCTAATATATACTGGTTTTTGAGTTAAAAGTTATTATACGTCGTTTGGTGGCCCCTATTGTTACTTAAGTCAAAGTGTATTTACCAGGATATTCGGGAGAATTATCAATTACGTCTCCTTACGGGCAGCCCATTCATCATTTTAGGACCACCGAAATCATCTTAGCAACAAACAGTTCGATTTAAATTCCTGCAAGCAGCAAGCGTGTTTTCCGAAATCGAAAACACTCGGCTGCGGTGTTTCCCGAAGTCAGAAACACTCGGCTTTGGTGCTTGCCGAAGATCCATACACCGGTGCAAACAATTATGCACGGGCACCGGTACCGGTGCCTTGTTTGCTGCTTTTGGTGTTTTCTATCGAGCACTGGTACGGAGCGTACAACTCAATGCTCTTGGTGGTGTGTAAAAAAGGCAGTACGCAGTGTAGTGTTGCGTTTAGACATGCCTGCTGTGTAGTGAAATTCTCGTGCATTTTTTTTCTAGATATTGATTTAAAATACAATAGAAGTAACCTATGATTTCGATACCTGCTATGGGTCGAAGAAAGTCCACGTCTGCTGGTGCAGCTCCACTCTGTTATTGGAGTGAGATCATTCCTTTTTATTTATTAAACAGTAACCCCTCCCTATCTTTACACTCAAAAAATTTCACACTTTTGATCGAAGTGTTTAAACACTTGATTTTTTAAATGCAGAATCACATTTACTTTAAGTGTATTTCACCTTGGTTCAATGTGTTATACACATTAATTTATAGTGTTTCAAACTTTGAAATGTTGAAATTTGTTCACTATCTATTTAAGTGTATTGCACATTGAATCACGCTACTGTTCAAAACAGATGGATTTAAAGTGTTTTGCATTTCAATACGATGTGAATTGCTTGCTCAGAAAGGTAAACATCGAAAACAAGAGTTGTGACTTTTTCCTATCAACCCGCCTCATATATGAGAACAACCGTGGCACAGTGAGATCGAACGAAGACTCTGGCAGCAGCACACCCCAACAGTTCATGATCGAATCCAAAATCAGACCCATTAAAAAGATATGTGAAAGCTCTGGCCTCTGGCAGTTTTGTTTATATATTTGTCGATTCATTTTTAGAGTCGGTAAAGTAGAAGTCGATAAAGTAGAATATTGTAGAATATTGAACTATGGTGTGCAAAGCTATTGATATCACCATATGAGGCACATAGAATCCAAGTGTGTCACAATTCAAATCCATAGTGTTCGGGCATGGTTCATAGCATTGATGTGTTTCACAATAAGCGCAAAATTAAGTGTGAGACACATGATGATGGCGTGTGGAATTTTTTGAGTGTAGGACGTCAATTCAGCTTATCGTTTACCAAAACGAACCCTGCTGCAAACCCTACCCAAGATAAGAATCCAACATCCCAGTGATTCCTCGTGGAAGTACAGAGGATTTCTCGGCTTCCATCAAAGCGAGTGTCACGTCAACACATTCCTACCCATTCCTTTCTTGAACTGCGTTCGGGCGCGGCTGGTGCTGGTATTGCCCAGTTTGAGATCACCAGTTTTTACACATTGAGGATGCAAGGATGCAAGTCCCAAGCATCGTCTATTGGTTCTCTGTGTAAGTACAGCTGATCTGGCAATAACAGAGTAGCAACCGTGGGTGGTCAATCATGCTCATGCTCAGTAGAAGTAACCTATGATTTCCGTCCTATGTACATATTTTGGATTTCCTACTTAGTAAAACTTGGTTAAATTCAGGACCTCATAAAATGCGAATACATATTCTATTTCATTTGGTTCCTAAATTACAATCAGATATGAGTAAGGCTTTCTTCAGGTGATTCATTGATGCGTCCAACAATGACCGTCATGATGGCTGATATTCCCTATCACTTCAAGATTTCTAGGACATAAATCTTGGACGGTTGCACATAACATATGTGGAACTTCATGCTAATTAACTGACTAAAAGGTGACCCCTTTTTTGTGTTGTTGTTGTGGTATAACTGATATAGTTGGCCATCGATCTGTCAAAATACAATTTTCGCGAAACAACTGCTTCTTTCGTGAATTTCTCGTAGTTCAAACTCAATCCATGAAAGCCACCAATTCTATCGGAAAGGGGGACTCTCCCTCTACACAATCATCGTGATGGTTTACTTGAGTGGTTTTTCATTATCGAGAAATTCGAGGAAAATATAATTGTTAAACGTTTGCGACATTGGCTCGTATGAAAGAAAATCAGATATATGGTTGCATGCTCAGTAGGCATTGACGTTGACGACGACTCTGCAGCTCTTCACTCCTATGGTAAAATCCCATAAGCATCGGACAATCTGTACATGAAGTCTAGCGGACTTTGTCTTATCTCTTCACTCCACCATGGTACCAGCGAGCCCTCTTCTTTTCACGCATAGATTGATAGTATCTTATGGGATTTTCATAGGAGTGGAAGGGTAAGGAAATGTCCACCATGTTTCACGCACAGATTGACGTTTGCTGATAGGATTTTACCGTATGAGTAAATAGTTACAAAGTGGCGGAAGAGGTGAATTATAAATTGTCATGGTAATGCGGCCATTCTTTTTTCGACTAGCTCTACGGGGGGCTTATCAAAGGATTTTTTAACTAATATTTTCAAGTCGGTCAGAAGCCAATCAAGAGAGCTATTAACCAGTAATGTTGCTTATTTACAGATGTAATTGCATTGCATTAATTACGGAAATTACGGTAATTGAATGTAACTTACTGCAACCAATTTGAAGATTCAATGATTGTTGTATGTTGCAAAATTGTTCACTGTTCTTATCGTAAGTCAACATGTGAACGTTATGATTACATTCTGAAATATTCTGTTGATGGATGTTTACGTTTGTATTAAACAAAAAGTTGATTTTTTTCAAAAAATGCTAGAAATAAACTAGGGTAAGTGTTCCAGTTGTTGGTCCCTTAGCCTTTTCTGGTAACTTTGGGGCTGCTAACTGAAAGTCCCAGACTGGGACCTTAGTCATAGTGGTCGAAAAAAGCTTGTTAGGATCGCCTTTTGGCTTTTCGATCAATTTTTCCACGTTTTTTTAGTACAAAGTAATTGAAGTAGATCTTGGGTGTTGGGATTTGAGCAAAAATGTTCATTTGGCCGCAGTTGAGAAACATATCGAAAATTAAATCCTTGAGTATTACAGGTCAAAATTCTTGTGAATGGAACGATGGTCAGCATATTTCCCGCATAAACCGCAAAATTTTGCTGCTTTTTGTGCAGTTAACTCCTAATTTGCGCGGTCGAACCCAAATTAAATTAAAGGTTGATGCAATTGGTTCCCAACAATGAGGGAAAGTTTACGAAACCTATTTTTGCTGTGAAGCAAGGTGATGAGTTTGTCCTATAGTTTAAATAAAGTACATACATAGTTAAGGGAAAATAAAGACATAAGGTTATAATAATTTAAATGCAATCGGCTACCCCCTTGATCCCGTTTCTCAATTTACAGCTGGTATAATCAATTTGAGAGATGGATGGCTTACTATACCACTTGAAATTACTGAAATGGGGTCGATTTTTGATGATCGAGTTCCACATATGTTATGTGACGGTTGTGACATCACTCATGAAATTGAAACTCCTTGTGTACTGGAATGCAACAAACGTGTAGTTCCAGTTTCTTTGATATAAGTTTTGTGAGAGCTGATATCTGTACTCTTGAAATTTTTCTATGGCAATGAGATTGATCCTCAGCGATTCAACTTCAAAACGCTAAAAATAAATGCACACACAAAAACAGAGTGCACAATTTTGCATCAATGTTATGCAACATTTCATAGTTGATCGAGATGATATCAATTAACCATGAATCCCTCCAATAAATTCTCGGTACATATTTTATCTACCGATTGAACAAATAAAAAAAAAAATACTAAGGCTGTGTTCCATTTGGAAAATTTTCACTTAGATTTGACACTTCGAAAATAAATTAAGATGTTCGAAAATCCCTCTGTTGTAGATCGGTCGATTTTCGAGAAAGCGTCTGTCAAATTGATTCCTTTTCTGTCAGAAATAAGTCTGCTGGAATAGCAGGTTTATTTGAAAATTTTCCATCTGTCAAATTGAATGACTTTTCTTATGACTTTGACAGACAATCGACTGTTCCTATTTTGACATGTCGTCTCTTTATAAATTCAGGCTCTTTAGTCCCTATGTCAATCATACAAGGTCTGGAACAAGAGGCAGCTTGCTGGTGTTAGAAGCAAAAATGTTGTAAACATTGCTGAACAAACGAATGACGATGTCACGGCAGCACAACATTCCATACTGCGAATGGCAGACGTGTCGTCACAGAAAACAGCTGTTTCGTGTAAAAAGATATACATTGCGATGAAATACGAACACAACTAAACATTTCCACATTTCACTAATACCAATAAGCCGGTTGGGCCAGACCTTGTATAATTGACATCGCTTTACTGCCCATAATCGCAAGTCAGTCCCATCTGTAAAAAACTGGAAATGAGAAAACGGCGTTCAAAGATTTTACAACTTTTCTGATTTGACACTTTTTTTGGAGGGATAAATTTAAAAATAAACGTACAATGTGATAGAATGCATCTATGTTTACCATAAAATATAGAAAAAAATATCGTGAAATTTTTATTTTATGGCCAAAATCTGAATGGGACTGACTTGCGGTTACATTTAACGTCAAAGAGAAAAATAACCGCAAGTCAGTCACAATTCTATGACGATGCTGCATTAGTTTAGCACAGTATTGAACAGTAGAAAGATACCATGGTCCCATAGAACGTTATTGAATGTTTCTGGATTTGTTTTGCTGGTTCCAGAGCAAAGGCCGGAACGTATTCCGGTGAGTATGGGTCTTCATCAGACCAGAGCTTTTCATAAACGTGCCAAACCCACCATGCTATAAATCAATTGATTATTCACATAATTCACATGAGAATTCAAAAATAAGATCGATAAGAGTCATTATCAGTGACCAGCACCATGTTGGCCAAACCCGGACATGTTCCGGGTATACCCGAGGAAGTGGTAAATCCTTTTTAAATCAAAATCCATCAAGCGATACATCAAATCACATGAGAATTCAAAGCCATCCATTGGCGGTCAAACTGAGTATCGTAAGAGCTATATTGGCCACATCAGGACATGTTCCAGATACCCTAGGGGAAGTGGACAAAATCTGTCTTGAGACAAATCTCATGATGCGATGTGTTGTCTAACATTTCTAACATATTTTTCTCTAATGGGACTGACTTGCGGTTACTTTTCGGTGTGGGACAGTTTGACTTGGTATTGTTTTTCATTTTTCTTAAACAAACCACCTTTTTTCAATAGCACATCTCAAAAAACATAGAAAGATAAACTGAATAATGATGCTAACTCAAAATTGATTAAAATGCAGATGGGACTGACTTGCGATTACCGGCAGTTTAGTCCAACCCATTTTGTATGGTGTATGCTGCTATCTTTCAGTGTTGCCCAATGATTAGGGAACTTTCATAAATAACGTAGTAGTTGAGGGAGGAGAGGGGTTTCAGAAGTTGGGACCGGCCATGTATTAGGTGTATTGCAAAACACGTTCACGGGGGAAGAGGGGTTAATTGGTCAAAAATATACGTAATTTATGGATGGCCCTAATTTTACTTTCAATGCTTTGTCGCAATGGGTGAGTTGAATTTAACTCGTGGTTAAAAGTGACAGATGAGTTATCGAATAACCCTGTTATACGAGCGTGGTTATTTCGGACCGACTAGAAGTTAAATTTTGGTAACCGTGGCTGAGTTCTGTTTGAAAACTGATCAATTTCCGGCATTTTCGAACATTGAAAATAACTTACGAAATGTCACGTTTAACCACGAGTTAAATTTAACTCGGCAATTTCTCGATTACTTTTTCGAAGGAACGTATCAGCTTTTTTTAAACAACGCATTTGATTGTCGATTTGGCGTAACTGGTAGCTCGCCCACGCATGCTAGTACTAACATCAGATAGGGAACAAAATTCCCAACCTGTTAGCGGTGTTAGTATGTGGGGCGAGCTATTAGTTATGCCAAACCGACGATAAAATGCGTTGTTTACAAAAGCTGAAGTAATCGAGATCTGTAGTTATCATTCAGGCAAGGAGCGCTTGCGCTATCGAGGCGACGCCGCTACCAGCAGCCAATGATCTCGACGGGAACGACGCGCAAAGTTCGAGGTGCAAACCGCCTTCCTACTGCTTCTGCTGTTGCTGCTGCTGCTACTGGTGCAGCTGCTGCTGCTGCTGCTATCTGCTTACCCGCCGTCCGAAGCGAAAATGAGTTGAGACACATTAGCAGCGCTGTTTAATAACTTTTCTGATTCAAGCAGCACGATGTGCAACCAAATTGTACTTGATTATAAGAACTGGGTTTGGGGAGAACGTTTATTTCATGAAAGCAGTGATAAAATTATCACTTTTTATTTGTCTATTTTTAAAACAGTTTTTTTATGAAAAATTGATAAAAAGTTTATTGCAACAGCTTACGAAAGCCATTTCCTATCGATTGGTGTATTCGGGTTTTAATTTCATCTATAAATGACAAAGCTTATAGCGTTCAAAAAATTACACCTTTTCGCGACGGTCGCAATTTTAGATTTTCGATTTACCCCCAGTACCCAGTAGTCTACGTCAAAATACACATTTTAAGAATGTAGTACCAGTAAAAAAAAATATGTATTTTTATACTCATTAATGGGTAAAAAAACTACAAACTTTGCTGTATCCTGCCTTGTTTACGTACGCCATATGTATATATTTCAGTGAAGTACAACAGGAAAATGAAGGACCTACGGTCCCAGCTGGACAGTGCAACGATGGCCATACTAGAGGGTAGGTGATTTATACTATTTTCATAGTTAAGTTTTAGAAAAAAAAATCATATTCAATGTCCGGTGTCTCGCTTGCTTGCTTCATACTGATTTTTGTTTTTTTCCTTGATTTGTTTTTCACCAATGCTACTGACGACAGGAAGGCTCCTACACCTGGATCCTACCTATCGATCCATCAACTCATGAATCGGGGCCAATGGCTTTACTTCCCTTCCGAAGGAAGGCGTGATTCTCGGCGTGATCAGAGATGTTATGCTTCAGAACATCCCAGCGGTGCCGACTGGGATTAAACCCAGGCCTGCTGGGGTAAGAGGTAATCACGCTTATCACTACACCACTGGCGCCGCTACTGATTTTTTTTGATGGCATTCCTTTTTTTTAATAAAATACTGCTGTATTCGAGCTATCTTTATTTTATCATTGACACAAATGAGAAAATTCCGAAGTTAATAAAAACCATGTGCAGCATTTAAGTTCTAGAAGTGATTACTTTTTACACATTTTGCTGTAAAACCGTTCTTGAAAAATGTGTAAAAAATACACATCTATTGACGTTTGCTGGGTTTACACATAAATGTGTAAACACAGTTTACATATTTTATTAAATGTGTGAAATTTTACACATTTAATGTGTTTACGCTGGTTACCGTGTAGCGTTGAGTCATATTAACGCAACCATGAGTTATTTTACCGGGATTTTTTTCTGATAAATAACCTATTTTTTGAGTAAAATTAACCCAACGGTACGTTATTTTACCGGGGGAAAAGGGACGCTTGCAGTATAACGAGCTAGTAATTATTCCTAATGTTAAAAATCAAAAACAATAAAATCTGTGGAGACAATAATAAATTTATTATTATTTATTTTTCAACAAACGATGGTGGCGAACGAGGTGGCGAAGGAACCGGCTCACGGGAGAATAACGGAACGGTTCGCTTCTACGGCACACCGGGGTCACTACACAGAAAAAAAGTTGTTGAATATTACATCCAAACTGCTGCAACCAGGTCAATCTATCGGTTGTGTAATATAACGTTGTACGATGTACATCAATTTTGCGAACAAAATTACATCCATTAATGTAATATTGTATCTGCTTTTTGCTATTACATCATTATTTCATACGTCAGCTTGAATTGAATTACATTGATCGATATTACATTTTTTCTGCTGTGTAGAAAGAATCATATCAACAGTCATGGTGCAAGCTGCAAGTACTGGATACCGTAAAATACGAAAGAAACGAAATTAATTATTTATGTGCTGCTCCACTAGCGCTTTAGATTTGCAACTCACCACACAGCAAAAAAAAATGTGATATCGATCAACGTAATGGATCATTTTAGATGGCTGAGTTTTGAACCCACCACAGCTTTCATTTGGCGTTACTGTATACGGACGAACCAATGTAAAATACTGTGGTAGCCACAGTACGATGCTGTCAAAACCTCAGCATCTTCAATTATCCATTCAAGCTGATGTATGAAATAATGATGTTATAGCAAAAATCAGATACATACAATATTACATCAATGGATGTAATTTTGTTCGCAACATCGGTATACATCGTACAACGTAATATTACACCACCAGCGGAATGACCTCTGTGCAGCTGTTTGGATGTAATATTCAACAACTTTTTTTTTCTGTGCAGGTTACGTTGTGTTCGGAATCGAACAACCGATGGTCTCGAAGGAACCAGTTCACGGGAGAATAACGTCGGGAATAACAGAACGGATGGCGGTAGAAAAACTTTCGGACGTCACACGCGTTTAACTTCATTGTAAAGGCCTGTATAGAGATCGAAGCGAAGCGAAAATCTCATACAAAATACTGCATTTTTCACCTGCGTGAAAAACGCAATTGGCAAATATTTCGCTTCGCTTTGAACTTTGAAGGCCTGTTTAGAGATCGAAGCGAAGCGAAAATCTCATACAAAATACTACATTTTTCACCTGCGTGAAAAACGCAATTGGCAAATATTTCGCTTCGCTTTGAACTGTAAACAGATACGATCCAGCGAAATGTTATTTTGTGGATGGTATCTCGCGTCACTTTTCAAATAGACCAATGTAACATATCCACCATTTTGAGAAAATCGAAGTTGAAGTTCGACAGATTATTATTTTAACTGTTTAAAAACAATACATTTTGCAATACTATTTTTAATGTAGTCAGTGTATAATAACGTTGAAAATTCAGAAGAAACGGTAAAATCACAATTTTACTTTGAATTTCATGCTACAACATAGAAAAAACCACATAGGACGTTTTGACAAGTCGAGTTGTACATCGGACATGTTACATTGGACGATTTTTCTCAATGACATAATCAATGAGTGTTACATTGGACGTTTTGTCTACATGATACTAGATTCCCTTTCACAGATTTCAGAGTATAGTACCTAACTTTAGATTGGCCCCGCCTTTGGAAAATGAGCACCAATCATGTTAGGCAGTCCGAATGACCGAAGTAACAATCATGTATCCATCATTTCAATCTGTACATTGGACAATTTTTGATCAATGATTATCTTAAATAAATGAAAGTAAATTTGGATGGATGTTTTTGTATCACATACAATGACAGAACAGCAATAGTTTGTATCGCTTAACTCGATTTGTTTACATTTGTTACATTGGTCTATTTGAAAAGTGACGCGAGGTATCTTTTTCGCTTACGTTCATTTTTTTTTCGCGCATGCAGCGCTAGCGAAAAGAGCAGCAGGTAAGCGAAAAGTTGACGTTTCGAGAAAGAGCGTATCTGTCAGAATTTCACTTCACCGATTTCGTTTCAGGCTGCGAAAAAAGGAAACTGGAAAATGTTCCACAAAAATTTTTTCACAACCTTTTTCGCTAGCGAAATTTTATGATTTTTCGCGTGCTTCAATTTTTGTTTCGCTTCGATCTGTATACCAGGCTTAAACAGATACGATCCAGCGAAATCTAATGTTGTGGATCGCATCTTTTTCGCTTACGTTTATTTTTTTTTTCGCGCATGCAGCGCTCGCGAAAAGAACAGCAGCTAAGCGAAAAGTTGACGTTTCGGGAGAGCGTATTTGTCAGATTTTCACTTCACCGGAGGTGTAAACTATAGTCGCTATATATAGCGACTATAGTGTAAACTGATCGATTTCGTTTCGCATGAACTGTAAACTGCGAAAAAAGGAAACTGAAAAATGTTCCACAAACATTTTTTCACAACCTTTTTCGCTAGCGAAATTTTATGATTTTTCGCGTGCTTCAAATTTCGTTTCGCTTCGATCTGTATACTAGGCTTAAGGGAGCAAAATCACAAATGGCGTGGTCGTGGCTTTTTTTTCATCCAACTCAAAGTTATTTCCACTCCACGCAAGCTTTATAGTAAGTTACTCAGCGTTGAGTAAATTTAGGCCCACCAAATTTCCTTTTTGTTTTTACCCATCTTAGGGTAATATACGTATAACTTAAAGAGCCTAAATTTATAAAGAGGCGACATGTCAAAATTGGAACAATCGATTGTCTGTCAAAGTCATAGGAAAAGTCAGTCCAATCGAGCAGAAGACCTGTCAAATGGATAAGATGTCGTCTCTTTATAAATTCAGGCTCTTTAGTATAACTCAACCGTTGAGTTAAAATTAACCATCATTACACATTGATGTTTACCCAATGGGATACTTAAATTCGGGTTATTTAAACTCAAGCTTTGGGAAAGTGTCATTTTCTGTGTATGTTGGGAGTGACAAGTTGACAAAAATGAACAAAGTCGATCGGATTCATAACAGTGCCAACATTTCAAAGGGGCGTAATTGCATTTGTAAACAATGACTTTCGTCTTCGATTTCTCGCGAATGAAAGCTCACTCATGAAAATGAATGACACCAGCAGCACGCAGGAAAATCTATTGTCGAAACAAACATATTTGAGGTAAATTTAAACGTAAACTCTGTTTGTTCTGGCCACAAATATAAAATAGGTTCATTTCAAACGTATTCCATGTTAGAAGTCATGCGTGATATCGATGTTTAAAATAAAAATAATGCTACGTTTATTTTAAAAATATTCGTGTTGAAAATAAACGTAAATATTTTTGTATGATTTGACAACTATGGGAACAAAAATAAATATGTTTATTTTAAACATGCTGTTCATTTTTAAAACAAACATACATATACTATACATTATAAATTACTTTAGAAGTTATTTGAATGTGCTATAAAACAAAATAATTCGGAAACATATCTGCAGACTGGTGCATCTAAATTCCAGCCAGTTTTCGGAGTGGATTAAAGGTGGTCTGGAGGTATGGTCATCCTGGTCGGGGATCAAATATGGTGCCTCCAAAGTATCAGCTTCTTTCTACGGGGAAGGGGGAGGAACCGGAATAGATTCAGAATCCATTTCGGGTTTTCGTTTTTTTTTCGATGTGATGGGGGAGAGTCAAATGACGATCGGCGAAACGATGGAGTGACGTTGAATTGTGGGGTTTCGCCTCGGGCTCTGCTGGTTTTGTCGAGCTGGAACATTATTTGGATGATTGCCTAGATGGGTTTCCTGATCGATGACTTCGGTTTCGCTGCTTGCGGGTCGTTTTCGTTTGAGTTCCGAGGAATTAGGTTCTGCAGCGTGACGTCACGAATGAACTCAGTGTTAATCGGCTGAACCTTTTTGACAGTTCAGTGGTACTGTTTACAAGCACTTAGTCGTTTTTTCGAAAAAAAAATTCTAAAATTTCCGAATTTTAACTTAAAAATTGTCGAGGAACAGCGCATTGCAAGGATGATGCTCGTGAACATTGCAGAAATGTGGTTTACATCTCACTGCAGTCTGAAAAATTATCGAGAAAATCCACCCAAGAAAAAATCGGCTAAGTCCACGTAAACAGTACCACTAAACTGTCATCAGATTGAGGTTAACCCCGACGGTGCAAAACCTAATTAGGTTCTGCAGCGTGACGTCACAAATGAACTCAGTGTTAAACGGCTGAACCTTTTTGACAGTTCAGTGGTACTGTTTACAAGCACTTAGTCGTTTTTTCGAAAAAAAATTTCTAAAGTTTCTGAATTTTAACTTGAAAATTGTCGAGGAACAGCGTGTTGCAGGAATGTTGCTCGTGAACATTGCAGAAATGCTGTGTACATCTCACTGCAGTCTGAAAAATTATCGAGAAAATCCACCCAAGAAAAAATCGACTAAGTCCACGTAAACAGTACCACTGAACTGTCATCAGATTGAGGTTAACCCCGACGGTGCAAAACCTAATAGCAGGAGCTAAATTCTGCCAAATGTAAACAAGAAAAAAGGTGAAGGCATGACACGCTAAAAATAGTTTCCTCAAATTATATAATTTTGAAATAAACATGCTTTTGAATTAAAATTTTTGATTAAAATACATATTTTTGATGCAAACATGTTTTCAATTTACTTTGAATGATTAATATGTTTATAGAATGAACATTTATATTTTTGATTTAAATGAACAAAATTCGTTTCCGTGAGGTATACCTGTATAGAGGAATGTTTCCTGTCCCAGCTAGCATTAAGGTATCAGGTAATTTGGAGGGGTGGGCTTTTATTTGCGAGAAATCGACGGCTAAAGCCATTGTTTACAAAAGCAATTACGCCCCTTTGAAATGTTGCCACTGAATGTCGATGTTGTCAACTGGTCACTCCCAACATAGTTTACCCATTTTTGGGGAGGTTCAGATTTGACCGATCTGGATGGACTCAACCCAAATGTGGGTAGTTTTGAAATAACGTGTTAGACTTGTTAAATAAGTGACAGTTCGTTAGCAGCAAAATGGCCGTGTGATAATTATTTTTGAGCAGATACCAATTTACTGAAAGAATGGAATACAACTGCGAAAAACATCAAAATTTAGTGAGGAAAATCAAGTTCAGTGAACCAGAATTGCTTTTGCGGAAAAATTTGAAGCTGCAGTGCGGAGTTAATAGCCGAATCGTTTTCAAAGATTTCCATCGACTACGCCTTTGTGCGAGGAAAATCGGTCCTTGGAAGAAAAACAATAAGAATAGTAAGCAGAAGGGTTTTGCTGCCGAAGGTCGCTCTCGAGAGAATTTTATGACAAATGGTTCGCCAAGGAAATACCGTCGTGAACATTGTTATGATGACGATGATTTCATACTAACGAAATCATGCGTTGTATATATGTTCTAACAACTACTGATCCTAATGTGTGGTGCGTCACTCAAAGAAGGCTTGTTAATAACGTGTGAATATTGTTTAAGTATACTCTGTAAGGTTAATCGTTAATGGAAGTGGAAATATAATCATGATGTCAAATTGGAACCAAAATACCAGAATGACCTCTACGACGGCAGGTGCATGTCCTCTCTACACAATGGGTAGACCACAAAGCAAACCTCTTCTTTCGGTGGACAGTAATTGCGTGACCAAGAATGGAGTATCGTCGAGTAGAAGCTTCAGCACAATGGGTATAGGAATTATCGGCACTATTCTACAAAGGGTGGCCAATATATTCATACCTAATGTAACACAGATGAATACATTGGAAATAAACAAACAGTCACTATCGGCTCCGGATATATTTGTCGATATTAGCATTAATACACCGATCTTCGAAGCTGCCCATGGAAAAACTAAGCTTACGATTCCAGAAGACGAAGCTAACTGTGATCAAACTAAATCTCTTACCGTTGGAAATCCTCCTTTTGACTGGTGTCCAATTAGAGATGAAGTGGATGCGATGAGGAGTACTGACCGCGAAGAATTGGGAAAGAATAGAAAGAGAGTGAAGGCTGTATGTAATCAAGAAGCATCTTCTAGTATGAGCGAGCATAGTTCCATTAGGACACGGAGGGCCGTTGATAGGTCACTTAATGTATACTCTAAACCAAAAGGATGCTACAAAAATCGCAAGGAAAAGGATCGATATAATCTGCTGATTGATATAATGGAAGATGTTCGACATATTTCCGACGATAATGAATTCGATTCAGAAACAGAAAATAACAATCCTGTTCAAAGCCTTGGCTATGAAATAAGAAATAGTATCTGTTCGATTTCGTTCTCGGCTAAGAACATGACCGGTGTTCTAGATCTATCAGAAAAATCATTTCCCGCCATCTGTTCACCGATTCAAGAAGATCGCAATTGCGTGGTTCCGGGTGATAAGCGCGAAAGTCGACCATCGGAGAGTGATAGCGAGAATAGTTTTGTTATTTTTTCGGAAAATGTGCAAATGACAACTCCATCTGCAAGCCCCCCCATGAGGAGGGATCTCTGTTCAACGATTAATAACTTCTTCACCCCGTCAATGTTAGAGAGACGACAGCGACAGAGACAAGTGTCGGAGTGCAGCGATGATAGTATCGTGTTTTGCTACGAAAGCGATCAAGAAGAAAATGTCTGTCAACATGAAACGGATCTTGATTCGGATGACGACTCTGAAGAAGAAACAGATGAAAACAGTTGCAAAGACGATAGCGAAGACACCATATCACATCAACCGGACTCCGGTTTTGAAGAGAGAAAGGTAGGTTGTAAGTAGGTGTGGGGCGATTCAAATATGACATCCATAAATTTTTTGATTTTTTTTACGGTTAAATGCTTGTTCGATGAACAACTTGCGAGTGTTATGTCTGTGTTAATACTGTCCTATTGTTGCAATTTACGATAATATATAAATGTATTGTAAACCCATATATTATGTCGTACACCAATTGTGGTAATCCTATGATTATTTGACCAATTCAATTTATTTATACTTAGGTAAACTGTCAACAATAGCATTTATTTATTTTTTTTTTTTCATTTCGTTTATTTGGCAGGCTCAAATGTTATAAAAATAACTTAGCGGAGCCGAGTAACATAGAATACCAATTATGGTACTCAAAATACATAAAAAAATATGTACAAATATATTTTATCATATGATTTTTCTGGGTGGCAATCGAAGCGGCGACAAAGCGATCTTCTCCCGTGCACGCAACTTCTTTCTTTCCCGAATTTGTTCCTCATTTTCATTGAACCCGAATCGTGATCGCTGCTGCTGTTTCTGGACATCGTTTCCCGTTGCAGCCTCTGCGCTACTCTCGTCAGTCGTCGGGGTAGTCACGTCCATTTCGTTATCTGCATTCAACATCTCCAACCCCGTATCCGTTTCCTGATCGCTAATGACAAACGACGCACCTTCCACCACTACACCAGCATACGTACTGCTGCTGTTTTGTTTTCTTTCACTTTGCTTTCCTTTTTCATTCAGTTGCTTCTCCGGTTCCTTCCGAGCCTTCCGCTTGGGACAGGAAAGCTTCCGGTGTCCGTCCGCCTTGCACAGAAAACATTTATCTTTGTTGCCATCATAAAAAATATTTCCTTTGCGATTGAAGAAATGTAATGACGTGGGGATTTCCTTCTTCACATCCATATATACACCGCGTATCCCTGTATATACCTCAAAACACAGATCGGTTGGAAATTTCTCCCGGATGATGCGTTTAATTTTCCCATATTTCCCCAGCACTTTATCCAGCTCGTTGTCGGGTACCTCTGGTGGCAAGTCATACACACGCACATATTGAATGAATTCACCAGCATGCGACATGCGTACCTTTGCCGTCGTTCCATTCGCATAATGGAAGATTAAATCCTCCGAATTGAATGTCAGAGCATGGAGCATCGCTTCCTCTGATTTGAACTTCATGAAGACTCCCCTTTCCTCACCAATGCGATAAACAGCTTCCATTTCACCCGGATCCGCGTCGAGTGCTTTGGCGAAATTTACTATCTCTCCGATGTTTGGTTTGGCATCACAATGACTGAAGCTAAACTTGATGGTGTTTTTTACTTCACACATCTTGCGCCGTAGCAACAAAAGGCACCGAACTGCTAGCAGCGAACAAAGAGCAACTATATAATAGCGAGTCTCGAAAACAGGCTATCGTGTGGTTCACAACGAAATAAAAAATCGACTGCTGCTGTAGACAGCTGTGGGACAACTACACAATAGCATTTATGGTAATGAGGTATTCGTTTTCACTCATACATTCTTGTGAGCAGTTCCACGCCAAAGGACGCATCGGAATGCATAATTGTATATGACATTTCTCGCGTCACTTTTCAAATAGACCAATGTAACATATCCACCATTTTGAGAAAATCGAAATTGAAGTTCGACAGATTATTATTTTAACTGTTTAAAAACAATACATTTTGCAATACTATTTTTTAATGTAGTCAGTGTATAATAACGTTGAAAATTTAGAAGAAACGGTAAAATCACAATTTTACTTTGAATTCCATGCTACAACATAGAAAAAACCACATAGGACGTTTTGACAAGTCGAGTTGTACATCGGACATGTTACATTGGACGATTTTTCTCAATGACATAATCAATTAGTGTTACATTGGGCGTTTTGTCTACATGATACTAGATTCCCTTTCACAGATGTCATAGTAGAGTACCTAACTTTAGATTAGCCCCGCCTTTGGAAAATGAGCACCAATCATGTTAGGCAGTCCAAATGACCGAAGTAACAATCATATACCCATCATTTCAAACTGTACATTGGACAAGTTTTGATCAATGATTATCTTAAATAAATGAAAGTAAATTTGGATGGATGTTTTTGTATCACATACAATGATAGAAGAGCAATAGTTTGTATCGCTTAACTCGATTTGTTTACATTTGTTACATTGGTCTATTTGAAAAGTGACGCGAGATTTTTCAATAAATGGTAGCACGAAAACGTCACTTTTGATCGAAATGACGTCTGAGAGAAAATTGTTGAGAACACTAAAGTCTTTCTGGGAAAATACACACGGTAATTTTTGTTGTTGTTATTTTGAGTAAAATTCCAAAAAAGTGATAAAAATCAATATTTCAAAAAGTATATCTTCAATTTTTATATTTAAAAAAGCTCATGAAAAATGCAAACTTTTGGAATATTTCAAACTACGGATACTTGAAAAAAAAACGACAAAAATTGTAGAACAAGAACTTTTGGTAAAAAATTTAGGCTTTGAAGACCCTCCCTTTTTGCGGATTTTTAATAAACACCTATTCTAATTTTTACGTATCTCTGAAACCAGTAAAACGACATTGGGTAACCTTTTTGAAGGTTTTTTCGTTTGAAAAATTTAACTGCAAATATCTCAAAATGCCCCCACTTTTTTAATTTTGATGCCGCCAAAGTGTTTAGCAGACTTTTTATATAACAATCACTTAACGAGAAAAAAAAAACAATATGTTTCGTTTAGAAGATATTGAATTTTAAATGCATACCAAAACAATTCGATATAGAATGTTGATATATTCTTGAAAGTTGTTTAAAACTATCAAATCTGAAAGTATGCTGAAGACCTAATCCTTCTTGTTTTTAGTACATACTACTAAATTCTGAGATAACCTTATAAGTTGAGTTTTGGAAGCGTTAGGAGGAAGATTGTTTGTAAATAAGAAGATAAAATATCTAAACCTGTTTGCAGTCTGCTGCAAATAGTACGAATCCTTTTTTTTTTTCCTTTAGCGGAAATGCCTGTGTCATCGGCGAACAACGATTTGTGGCAACGCTGTGGCAAATCAGGGAGGTCTGAAGTGCAAATGCTACCCTGAGTAACAGGCAGTCGATCAGACTTGGAATTTTGATAATTTACCTGCAGAGTTCTGTCAATTAAATAATTTTGAACTAGCTTCGTAAAATTGAGTGGAGAATTTTTTTTTCAATTTGGCAATCAAACCTTAATGCTAAACACTGAACGAATTAAATTATTAACTATTATGAGTTTGTAGTTGAATGCCCATGGCGAAATTCAAACTGCTCATCTGCAAACATTGAGTTCGTATTGATGTGAAATATTATTCTAGTCAAAATTATCTTTTCATCAAGTTTACTTATTGAAGAAAGCAGCTTACGGAACGGTAGCTAGAAGCTTCAGCTGGATTTTTATCCTTGAAGTAACTACTTTTGCATTGTTCCATTGATCAGGAAAGCAGGCTTGCTTCCACTTACTCGCTTTAAAAAATGATATTTGAAATTATAAAATCATTGGATGCTATAATGATATTTTTTACGTGTAAGGTTCAATAAGAGGTTGAAAAGTATGTGTTTGACACATAACACCTGTCAATTTTGCATTCAGAGAGTAGCATTAAGCGAATTTATGACTCGTTCACTCAGAATGAGTTCATGAATCATAAAATCACAGATTGCGACCCTTTGAAAACCAAAATGGCAAGTTTTATGTTTTCAACACATACTTTACAATCTCTTCTTGTAACTTACAAGTACTAATTATCATTATAACATCTAATGATTTCATTATTAAAAAAAAACAATTTTTTATAGCAAGTGAGTGGAAGCAACCCTGCAGGAAAGTATTCCAAATGGAAAGATCTGTTAAATATAATTTTACCAAGAAAGACAAAGTACTCTCTGGGAGTTTTTTTTTTATGAGTACACTGAAGTCTTTTTTTACACGGTTTTTTTTTACGCGGTTTTTTTTTTACACGGTTTTCCACGATTTACACGGTACGTTTTTAACGATTTCTCGACAACGATACAACCTATCGACTTGATTCCAATCACATTATCCGTTTCAAGCCATAGGTAATCGTATGGCATACTCAAAATAAAATCACAATTTTTGGTGTAAATACAGAAATTTTTAAAATATGTCTATATGGACCATATCATGCTGACAGTTCTCAAACTGATTGTTGCCCGATAAAGGCAGGTAGTGCCGGCAGTTCTAGTACTGCACTGCCAATATTGTATGCAAGTTGATTAGATAAAATGTTCCAACACAACGTAGGTTTAAATAGACAATGTTAGGGAATAAAAAGTAGTTAGTAAAGTTCCAACAGCCAAGAAATAAAGATCGTTTGTTTCCAATTAAATAAAGTTTTGGTGATCTTGAGTGCCTACTCCGCCGATTTTGCCGTTCCGTTTTTTGAGTGACTAGTGTCCGTGTGTGATCCCGAAATACCCCGCCGGAAAACCACGATCCTGCCCTAACACATGCTTTAATTACAAATGGCATCAAAATCCGTTTTTTTTTAAACGTTCAAGCATGCGAAAAATCAAAATATCGTAGGTTTTTTTTTACACGGTTTTTTTACACGGTACGTACATAGAGGTAACTCTAAGACTAGAAGGTCCCGAAATAACGTGCTCAACTTTTTGGCTCAGCTCTGGTACTATCTTCGGTCCCAAGCTAATCGATTCACCCCTCGAAACATAAGAAAAACCAATAACCCCTCATTTTATCTGTCAAACTTTCATAGCGAATCAAAACAAACATTGCGTAGTACTAGAATTTCGACTAGAATGGGGTACGTTAATCGTTTGCTTGGGACCAATAGGCTAGTCAAGTAGTGAGCCAATTTAAAATCGTTAGTTTCGTATTGATTGTTGGTACGTATCCCCCGTGTAAAAAAAGACCTGAGTGTATATTAAACAATCAATCATCACGTGGAGCTTTCATATTTTGAAACTTTTGACGTAGGACTACGTCTTTCATTTCTATACTGGGGGTCAGATGAAAAAAAAATCAAATTCAGACATGCAACAAAAATCCCTAACACGGACGCAACGATAGAGCGCAAATCGAACACACGATACATTGCGCATGCTCACATAAGCGAGCTCAATGCTCGGTTGACCGCTCACCATTTCACCAATAAAAGGAAGGGAGGAGAAAAGCAGCGATAATAAAAACGCTTGCCATATCGTTTTTTTTTCGATCATTTGCTTTCGAGCAACGGATGGATAAGCGTCGGACACGGCGTATGAGTGAAACAGCAATCATCGCACCAATACGAAGAAGACGCAGTGTTGCCATATTATTTCCAATTTCAATCTGTATTTTCACCGTAAAAAATCTTTTTAATCTGTTCATTCTCCTGCCGACATTCTGGAATGTCGGCAGGAGAATGCGAAACGCGTCATCACCGGTCAACGAAGACAAGGAGTACTCAGACAGTTGGATATTCGGCTTCGCGCGGAAAGTTTTCCCGGATTCGGTGTCGGTTCAAACCTACGTTCATGATCGTCCGTCGTATAATACCGAAATAGATTCCCCGTTTTCGATGGTGGAATTCTCACTTGCGCTCCTCTCATGTAACAACTCAGTTCCAGGATTTGATAGAATCAAGTTCAACTTGCTTAAAAATCTCCCAGACGTCGCGAAGAGACGCTTGTTGAACTTATTCAATCAATTTCTGGAGCACAACATTGTTCCGGATGACTGGAGGCAAGTAAGAGTTATCGCCATTCGAAAACCCGCGTCGTACCGTCCCATCGCGATGCTGACCTGTATACAGAAATTGTTGGAGAAAACTGATCCTTTTTCGTCCTGAAGCTTGCATGTCACAATAATTAATTGAAAGCTTTTTATGCCAATCAATGCATGAATCTGTATTATTACAAGGACAGTGATACTCTATGTCCAGGGAAGTTGAGAAAATTTCCAACCTGGGAATGGAACATACTACATAATTGTCATCACAGTTTAGTTATTGTATGTTTTCCGGTAGCAGATAATGAACTCCTGGAAAAAGCGAAGTGGAACCAGAGCCCGAGGTTCTGGATCGTATCACCTTAAAACAATTTATATGTTCTGCCTCCCGCTTTTCACTAGTCAGCCAAAAGATCCCTTCAGACCGATCGCGGTTGTCATAGTGGTCTTTGGGTTTTGTTCACGATTCCGTTAAAAAAAAATCTGGCACTTTGAAGTCTATGACTTGGAAAATTGGTAACTATCCCGACCAGAAGGGTATAACAATAAAATAACAAGATTCTAACAAGCCTTGTTATGGATAACTGATTATGATGTAATTAAGTTAAGGAAACTTATCACCAAGAAAATAATATAACAAATCTTAAACAAATTTAAATGCATTGATTTTTTTATGATTTAGTAACTGATTCTTAACAAGATTTTATCACAACCAGATATTATTGACCAAACCCCAATAAAAAATCAAATATATTTTTTCTTGTGTCATTCAAGCATTATATTTTCTATGAGTTTGATAATGTTTTGTATTTCTGTTAATCAATCTGAGTTTTGATTTACAAAGTGAAATATATGATTATAACACGATTTGATATAATTTTGTAATAGCACAACAGAATTGTGTTGCAAAATTTGTTATGTTTTTGTTATGAAAGTAACATAGTGAAATATATTTTTGTTGTATCTAAAGGAAATTTTTGTTACATTTTTTGTTATTTTAACTACATCCGGGATCTTAAGTGTAACAAGCTGTGTTACAAATTATAGTGAAACAAAATAACACAAGCTGTAATAAATGTGTTATTGTGTTATTCCCTTATGGTCGGGATACCTACTTCTCTCCCTTCCGCTCATAGAATTCGCCGCTTCGGTGTCTCATATTTAATGATTTGAAATCCATTACTGAATTTCAAAGTCATGACGATATTGTTCGCAAATTTTACTCCAGTTTAAATTGCATCAAACATGGAGTTAGATTTAAGCATATCAGTAATCATAAATTAATGATTTCTGTAAAAGAAGCTGTAATGCTTCTTAGTCAAAATTATAAAAAATTACGTTAGAATTATATCGGCTAGTATTTTGATTTCTACCCGTTGCAATAGCAGCATAGGTAGCTCCATTTACTCGCTGAACATTGTTAGCAGCGAGTGGAGTAGTTATAGATGAAGAATTTGAAGCAGGGGTGATACGAATGTAGAATTTGTTCCTCGCTGACCGTTGTTAACAGCAGAATAATGTGTAGCTGTTTGGGAACGTGGAGCGTTTCCTACCTGTCGCTTAGAACGAGATTGCAGGATCGCTTTGCGAGTCTTACATTCCCGAAAAATGGATTTGTGATTTTCAACACAATTTGAACATTTGAATTTCTTAGGATCTTCCTTCAAAGGACAGTCGTCCTTTGCGTGAGAGGAATCACCACAATTCATGCTGGCATGTAGCAATTTTTTGTTCGGTGATCCCATCCCTGACACGTAAAGCACTGGGTGAGGTTTTGGAAACTTCCTTCAGTCTTCCTGAAGTGTTCCCACTTCACTCGGACATGGAGCATAAGGCTAGCTTTTTCTAAGGTCTTAAGGTTGTTTAGTTCAGTACACTTGAAGTGAACTAAATAAAAATCATTAGAAATCCCGTGGCAAACTACAAGTAATTTTGCCAGTTATCTTTGATCTGATCCAGGGATTCTGGGCAGTCCTTTCATGACAACATCGAACACACGTTCAGTTTTGGTGTCGTAAGTTAAAAATTGTTGCTCCTTCTCAGTAAGATACTTGAGAAGACGTTTGAATCCGTCCAAGCTTTCAGTCAATACACGGCATTTACCCCGACGACCAATTTGCAATGAAAACTTGAATTTCACGAAGTTCAAAAGTTCCGTGCGAAGAGCATGGAAATCGGAAGTGGTTATCACAATAGGGGGAATCTTTTCCTTCTTGGCATTAAGCCGGGAAAGTTTACTAGATTTTTTTTTCTGGATGAAGGATCATTCGCATCATTCGTGAGCAAATCAAATTGAGTGCTCAAATTAATGCCATCAGAAGGGGGATAAAGAGATTGCCCCTTTTTAGCGCTTATGCGCCATGGTGGCAGTAAAACGTTTATACAAATCGACTTCCAAGCAGATTACTATAAGAATCTGAAGGATCGAAGAGGAATTTTCCAAATCGCTATCCAAGCAGGATTACCTCGAGTAGGGCCCAAACAAGTATCGAAAAGGAATAAGAGTCTATCAATGTTTAAAATGCATAGCAAAAAGCAAATAGATCCGCACGGCAAGAGAGCACGATGCGGACTACGATTTCTGGAAAAATTTACTTGTGTTTTAAACCATTAGTATCAATGTTCCATCATATTGTATCTTCAGCGCCACATTTCGTTCTGGCTCTTTGGAACTACATGTGATGAAATATGAAACGCACCTTTACAAGTGAATCGCACATAGCAATGTTCATTTCTTACTCACACGTGAAATCTACAAAGGGAAGGGCAAAATATACAGTGTATCTCAAAATTGATCGTATACCCTACAGGACATTTTTTTGAAACATAGTGAATAGAATTTTTTTTTGGATCGTGGTTGGTGGTTGAACAAATGTTTATTGATTTATTGCTGTAGCTTTGGTCTATATTTGAAGAGTCTGTATGAAGTTAGATATATTTTAGTAAAACGCTCGATTTTGAACTTTAACCTAGTGGACAAATTTTAGTAAAAATAGTGGCATATGAATGACCTTTATTACGACTAAAAAATGAGCAAAATTTCATGAAGTTATCTTCATTTTATTTCAAGAAAAAAGGCGTTTTTCTTAAATTGCTCAAATTTTTTGTAAACTCAACAAAGTATGCTCAATACCGAGCCAATAATTGATAGATGTATGCTGAGTTAGCTGCCAAAAATTCTAAGACGTATCTTTTTAACTTGTGCTTTAAGAGCCGTTTTTAAAATTTAAGTACAGCTGTACGATCAATTTTGAGATACACTATAGTAAGAAAGTTGCCAGGATGTTTCCTAACTTTTTTTTCGGGGATACGGCATTCGGGGAAATAGCGTTCGGGGAAGTGACATTCGGTGAAGGCTCACTAATCCATAACGCCCGCCCATGATGACACACTTCCTCGACATGAGCAAGAGATGCCGGCCATAAACCCACCGTCTCCAACACTCCATTATGACATGAGATTAAGCCCTCCCACCAACGTCAACCTGAAGATGCAAAAACAAGCCATGGGAAGGGCAAACTAGTGTTCTAATATTAAAATCAAAAACATCACACACATAGTTCATCTTATAAAATGGCAGGAGCTAGTTAGCCTGACAGAATTGATAATGTTGATGTGGTTCCTCACAATGGTTACGGTTTTTTCCTCTGTTCGGGACCTAACACCACTGCGACCAGTAATTTGATCTATTGTCGTATTACTCCATCACTATTGAGAAATGATGAAGTATTCGATTTTTTTACAGTTGTCATTCTTGCATTTATCGCAAGGATCCGACTCTAATTGAAAGGTCCCGCTATTTACACCCTTCGGAGTGTTGGAATACCCTCCAAAGGCACGCCCCTTTGTCAGTCAAAATTGGATTCCAAATTAAAATTAAACAATGACACCGATAATAACCATGCATCAGAACCCTAATCTTAACCACTTCAAACTAGAGAACAACGAATAGAAGATTAGGAACCACATAGATGAAGACTAACTAACTCATTTTTTCCTTGTTTCAAGATCATCCTCGGTGGACAAAGCCGAGTCTTGTCACTATCAACAAGGCATAAAAAGTAACAAGGACTAAGATGTGTTCCTTTGATTACTGAAAAATTCTGTTCCCCTAGTTTGAAGTAGTCGGGACTAGGAATCGGTGGTAGATCTTACATCCCGTAACGTACCACGAAAAGGTGATCTACCCACGTTACGGGTTATGGTTAGGTTACTACAGGTATACCTTCTGTAATTCTAGTAACTTAGAAAACAGTTCGTGATGCGTCTTGTAAAATGGTTTGCAGTATGTAGAGTGGTAGTATTAATGGTGACCAGCAAATCCCGTTTAGAAATTTCCTGGTTTTTACCGGAATTTTTGTAATTGTAATTCGTGCAGATGTGTGATTTAAATTTAAATTAATCTAATCTAATCTAATCTCACACTAACGCAGCCAATACTTTGAAAGCATCCTGGAAAATGACGGCTTCACGAATCCGTCATTTTTTTTGTCAACGGCCAGGCCAACTGCGCAGCATGTGCCGCAGAGAGGATTTCAAGGAGTCAAGTGATGTCAGAAATGAATATCTGAAACCACTCCACAACCTGAGATCAAGGGAAAGGAAGAAAGCGTGGACCTCCCGTACCAAACGCTTTCAGCTACAATTGAATAATAGTATTTATATGTTTTCGTAGGGGGCATAATTGCTATAAAATTTAATTTATGCTCCTGGTGTCTTTGGATGAACTTTTGGCATTTGAACCAAAAGCCAGGCTATTTCTGGGTTAACATTTGAAACAAGCGGAACAACCATCCGTAAACGACAGCTCCAAACACAAACCCTTCAACCATCAAAAACACACCCACGAAATATAACACCAGCATCTGATAGAGCAAACTTTCTTTATAGAAATGCCCCGACAGTTCGCGTGGGCACCATCTAAATTCAAAGAAACCCGCGTCAAAAGCCACTGCCCTCAAACGGTCGTTCCGCCCACTTCAAACTCAACCCAGATTTAATGCCTTATCTCGCTCTCTGGAAATATATGGAAATGTATAGGAATATATGGAAATATACAGGTATATATATATATGTAAATAAATAAAAGAGAGAAAAAAAATAAGATCACAGAAAAGTCATGAAAAAGAAACTACCTGGTTAAACAAGCTATTCAAATGAAATTACGTACTCGAATTTCACTTGGAATGTAATGAACAACAGAAATACGCGATAATTCATATTTTAAAATAAAAATAAATTTACCATACCATAGGAACAAATTTGTATACCAGAATTTTAGAATAAAACATTAAAACAGAGTGATTATTTACCAAATGAATGTCTACCTCTATTTGCTGCATAATTTTCTTCAGTTTCCCGTCTTATTGTTTTTAGAATTTAATCACTCAGCAATAATTCAAATTTAATGATAAAAAAAAATAATAATTCAAATTGATTTTTGTCGTTTCAATTTCAGATTTAAAGTGGATGGGCATTAAAAGAAAATATTGAAGATACTAGACTTTGGGAACAAATATTTGTAAAAACTGAATCTGAACTATTCTTTTCCAAAGTTTTAATTTTTCGTTTTTAATTCGAAATCAACCATGCAATTTTATTTAAAAATCTCATGATATGAATTGCAGAATTAACTTGGAATTCTGTTCTGAAATATCATTTTTTAAAATTAGCCAGAAAACACTCCGCTTAGTAATTACCGTTGAATTCTGTTTTGATTTTTTTTAAACCCCTTGTAAGAATTTCTTCTTAGAATTCCCTTGAGCCTATTCGGATGGCTTTGAAATTATTTTCAAAATTTGCTTTCAATTCTATTCAAAACAGCATAAATCTTTCGAAATTTTGTTTAGAAACCCCTTGGAGTATTTTAAAGAATTTCTTTCTGATATTTTTTTTGCAATCAATCTTGTTAGAGCTCTGTGATGAATCTTTCGCACTAGGATTGAAATTGTCACCAGAACACTCTTAGAGCTCTGTTTCTTGTTGAATTCTCATCATAATTGTATTGAAATTCTTCTTAAAATTCATCTGTCATTTTCCTCGCGATCCCCATAAAAATCTCTTCAGAATTACGTAGGAAATTTCATTAAAGTTTTCTTTTAACAACTCCTTTTGAAATCTTCCAAAATTATCTAAGAATTCAATTTAGAACTTTTTAGAGAATCCTTCTCCACAGAAATCTCTCCAAATTCATCTAACAATTTCTAAGGACTCCATGTCAGAATTATTCTGGAATTCTGCTCAAAACTTCTCCTTCGAAAATTATGTGGGAATCCTCCTCAATATTTGTTTGAAATCAACACGTTGGCTGCTTTAAAATTTTTCTAAAATTTCCAGGGTTTGTCCGCAAGATTCTATAGATTGTTCTTTTATTTGTTATAACCTTTCAAATGCTCCCTAGTCTCAGAGCCTTGACAATTATGACTCCAGTATGATTTTTTTTTTCAAATCTGTGATCTTGAATTTTTTTAAAAATCGTTAAATATTTTTCCCTAAATATTACATTACGAAAATGTTGAAGAAAGGTTCTAGTTTCAGACTCTACACAAATATCAAAGCCCCAGAATTTTGGGAATCTTAGTAAATTACTTTTTTATTATTCAGTAATATTCTATAAGTATTGGTCTATTGGATGTGGGTATTAAATTTCATGCACCATGTTTAGTTTCACGTTGAGCGTCAGTAGATTTCAATGTCAGTAGATTTAACATATTATTTTTTTTCGTGTTTAACTTTGTACATCAGCCCGAGTACTGAAAGGTTAATATTTATGACAACGAAGTGAAAACAATTTTTTTTTTATTATAGTCACTTTAACACTCTTGGGTCATTCGTGACTTGTCCGGAGGTGAGATTTGAACTCGTGACTTTGGCGTGAGAGGTATGGATGTTAACCACTACGCCGAGGTCGCCCCCATATTTTCTTTATCCGATATCCCTAACAATTTCTTCTAATTCTCATTGGTATCAAGTTCATTTTTTCTGAAACATTCTTTTAATTAAATATTTTATTCTTCACAATTCTGTCTTATAAACCAGATAGCATTTGGTCTGGTGACTGTTACTCAATAAATTCTAGAGCTTTGAAATCATAAGATGGATCAAGCTTAAAAAAAGTGTAAGTTTTCAAAGTATCTCGAAAGATCAATGATTTGTTTGGAATACATACACTTACATAAAGTTCAATTTTTACTTTCAGCTTAAAAAAACTTTCTTTTGCTTTTATTTTTTTCACAAATAACTACCGAAAATTTACAGTTGGCCGCCTTTTAAAAAATGCGTTCAATATCGTTTTTTTGTTGAATATTAATAACCGGGATTTTTTTAAGATTTAAACCGGGGAAAAACCGGGAATTTTAAAATGAAAATTCACTGGCCACCCAACGCACTTACGTCACAGCATTTTTTTTTCCAAAACTATCTTGAAACAATACACAAGAACCAGTGTTCAAACTGCCAACATAGGCTAGTCCTTCTGTAGTAATGTCGAAAGATAGAAACAAAATTTACTTACATGGGTCAAGTTTTGAAAACTAAGCTGTCACGCAGCTCCAGCTTGATACCATAATAAAAAGTATTAGAAGACGGAAAAAATAAAAGAAAAAAAATAAATACACTGAAGCCTTTTTTTACACGGTTTTTTTTACGCGGTTTTTTTACACGGTTTTTTTTACACGGTTTTCCACGATTTACACGGTACGTTCTTAACGATTTCTCGACAACGATACAGCCTATCGACATGATTCCAATCACATTATCCGTTTCAAGCTATAGGTAATCGTATGGCATACTTAAAATAAAATCACAATTTTTGGTGTAAATACAGAAATTTTTAAAATACATATGTCTATATGGACCATATCATGCTTTAATTACAAATGGCATCAAAATCTGATTTTTTAAAAACATTTAAGCATGCGAAAAATCTAAATCTCGTAGGTTTTTTTTTACACGGTACGTATCCCCCGTGTAAAAAAAGACCTGAGTGTATAGTTCGTACTATTGACAATTTAGAGTACAGTATTTGTTCGCTAATTGGACGTTCGTTAACTGGGCTGTAAAAAGCAGTTATACGTCAAAACTAGACGTAACATTTAGTTTGACATTTCGTTGTCATAATTTGTGGGGGGCATCCGAATGGAATATTAAGTGTTAATATAAATAACTTTGAAATTATTTGCATTCCACACTGAAATCTAGACTGCAAAGCGGTATTAGCGAAAGCGTTAAACTTTTCTAAACTCGGAGTTTGAATGCTGTGAAAATTACAATAACAAACTTTACACTGTTTCAATTTAATGCACGTGAAATTGTGTTTTTTTTAACCTAATGTTCAAGTTAGGGTAGAGCGCTACTTCGTTGTAATCTCCATTTCCGTTATATCGAGCAGAAATCATCAGTATAATCATTAATTTTAACGTGCACATCAGTAATACGTTTGTGCTGATGCGTTAGTCCACAAGGTATAACACAAAGTCTAGTAGAGCGTATTGTGTGAATATTTACACTCATTGTTCTCAAAACAAAAGAAGCGCTCCTAGCGAATTCGGTTTTTGTACCTTCATCCGTAGGATGAAGAAAATCCAATGGCGTTTCAATGCGTTTTGACGGAATTGAAACTCGTAGGACGAATTTGGAATCAAGAAGCAGTGTTAGATTTTTATCAACAATTTGTGGCTCTTTATCAAATTCAACGGTACTTATGGAAATGGGAATAAATCTTTGAAAGAAACATTTCATTTATTGATAAAACCCGGGTAGTGGTAAAGCGTTGGACATTCTTGACAAAATCAATTTCGTTTCTTTCCCATCACATTGTGATCCACACATTTTCGGTCCGTCTTAGGTGTGCTCAGTATTCTTTTCCATATGGGTTCTTGTTGTCTCAACTGTTGATTTGAAATTCAGCCGGCTGTAATTTTTTTTTAAGCGTATTTTTTTAACGCAACGTAGATAAACAAAGGGGTGGGGTATGTTATGAAAACATATTTTAAATTGGGATAAAGCCATTATGGTTAAATACTGGGTTATTTTCGTAAATGAAACACACACACACACTCGTATATTATAACAGATTATATCAATTGAATTATACACATGGTTAACAGTATGTTTATTTATAGGTACAATTCAATCTCAAACCAGAGGTGCACGTGATGAGGACATGGGACTTCGCCTACCGCCAAGCGCGAAAAGGAGAGTGGGAAATGGCTGCGAGAGACCGCGAACGATTCAAAAAACGAATTCATGAAACAGAGGACGTTCTTAGCAGAGTGTTCAATAAAAATGTGCGTGATAGAGTGTATCTGGAAAGATTTAACTACGAGTATGAATATTCTCTTAATAAGGATTCAATGTTGAGCTCCCAGAATTTTATTAGACGTTAGTCAAATTATGTTGTCTCTGGTCTCTGTCTAATGACCATTTGCTAGCAAGGGAATATAATGCAAATATGTAAAAAGTGTGGAATAAACTATGCATACCTTTTAAGAAATTATTATATTTCTGCTTATTGAGTTGTTATAATGGTGGTATTTAATCAAAACCCGAAAATGTAAATATCTGAGTTAAACCATTTATTTTAAGAGTAAAAATTCATTGACTAAAAATCAGCTGGATCAATCTTTTATTATATCCGAATTGTTATTGTTATGACAAACAGTGTTATTTGAGCGATTTCCAATAAAAGGAGCGAAGCGTGTCTTCTCATTGATGCTGTCGATTTTCCGAGCTCTATGTGATGCCACAGTTAACAAAAGGAGAAATATTGTATAAAAGAAGTATGGTATATACGATTGAATATCCTTAACGATGTGGAACATCCGTATGGTCTTGATGATACGTGGAGGTAATTCATTTTGGTGCTGGAAAAATAAATAAATATATAAGAATATAATAGATAATAGGGTAGAGGACTACTTCGGCCTTATCGCCCACTTTGGGCCTATTGCGTAGAAAACTTCAAATAAATCCATGATTTCAGAGCTAACAAGTGAATTATGCGTTTGGTACGATACTTGAGTTAATACGCTCCGGAACGAAGTCAATTAGAACGCATGATATGAAGGTTTGCACCCAATATTCCCAAAAACAAAAGAAGCGCTCCGACCGAATCAATTTTTGTCTTCATCCGATAGGCCGAAGTGAATTCATTGGCGTTTCAATGCGTTAGGCTGAGTTTAGCATCCGTAGGCCGAGTTTGGCGTCAAGAAGCACTTTTGACAATATCTCAACGATTTGTTTCTCTTTATCAAATCTTACGGTACATACTGAAAGGTAAATAAATTTGGAAGCCATCAATAATGATAACATTCCGTTTGGTGCTAAACTGCGCTAGATTAAGAAAGACTAAGTGCGGGTTGTGCTTAATAGGCCGGAAATGGGGTAGTTAACCCTATAATTTCATATTTTTTTTAAAGATAATTTTTATTATCACCGTCACTCGACGATTGTGAGTGCCACTTATATCACTTTTTTTTTTCATTTGGTGACTAGTCACGTGACTGGAGCGATTACAGAAGTAATTCCAAATTAGACCACTGACCAGAAATGATGATGGACTCGACTTACATAAAAGGGCCCTATAAGCGTAGTATTTCGGTAGCCATGTTTCAAACTAACTATTCATAACGCACACATTTCATTCAAACACATCACCCCCAAAAAGTACCCAACGAACATTGGCAGCAGAACAAGAGCTTATTCAGTCAAACATATGTTTCTTCAGCTATGAAATGGCTTATTCAGCCCTTAAGGTACCCTAAATAAATTCGCCGCGTTTTAAATGCATGGCGGCGTACGGAAGCGCTCAAGCCAACGCGGCAAGTCGACGCTGTTCGCGCGTTTTTGCAGCGTTAATTTTGCGTTCGCTTTCGATTCGCTGTCTGTTTTTACCGCCGAAGAAGTGCGGTTTTTATTCTTATGTGCTGGTGTTACTGTACCGAAAGCGATTTTCAAGTGATAAAAAATTTCAAAAACAAAAACTAATAGAATTGGTTCGAAACTATTTTTTCAAAGATGTTTGAACTTGTAAATTTAATTTACTGCTCCCTGAAATTTGACCAACATCTCAGACTATCATTTGAATTTCTACAATATTCCCATCTACAAAACCCCGAAATTCTCCAAATTCTAGCAAAGCTTCTATGTAGTTCCAAGAACTTGTACAAAATTCATTGCTCTACTTGGAATTCGCTCAACTTGTACAAAGATCGGTACACTATATCGCTTAAATTAGCAATATTGTATGCAAGCTTGTAAACGATTTCGTTGTTTATGCCAACTGTAGCTCAAAATTAAACGAGGGGAGATTTTACGCGATACTTAAAATTAAAAAAAAAAATCTCTGTGTGGCGTCGGTAGCATTGGTGCTCAGCACGGAAAATAAAACAAGGAAAAAAAATGGCATTTGATTTAGGGCAAATAATATTGTTATTTTTCAAACATCTTATAAAACAAAAATGGTAGAACTATTCAACAAATGGTTTGGACGATACCCCGAACACGTCGTTAACAAAATAAACATACACATTTTATTAGGGTTGGCAATGACCAAAAAACCTATTTTTACTACGATTTTACAGCAGATCAAGAAATATAGAAAAGCGAAAAATTGACAAAATTGGGTAAATTGACAGATAAATATGTGCAAGACAACACTGCCAACTTTACCACAACAACAACAGGCTTACAAGATACCAACGTTTGGAAAACTACCATCAAATTTAGATGAATGTATGGGAAAATCAATAATTTCCCATACTAATTCACCGAAATCTCCATATCTTGGCGCGACCTCTAAACCTTAATCAATCTTTACCATTTTTTGCACAGGCTCATATTTTGGTGTTATGAATTATCAGACTATCAGAACCATTAGAAATTTTTCACTTTTTTTAATGAAGCACCCTAATGCGTATATGTACACCGTTTTCTTGTACTTATACTTTGATATACGTTTTAGAAAACCGTGTAAACGTACGCGCACATATATTTGTACTTATGATTCCCCCAATTCTTTCACTCACACCAAATATGAATACTAAGATGAAACTGTCGGAAGAAAAACTTTCTATTTTTGTGTCCTCTTTTACGGTTCCTTTCATCCAATGAATATGCAAGGTAATTTTGTGGTTTTGCTGCCCTCTCTTCTTCTTCTTTCCTTTATTTAATGTCGGTCTCTGTTCCGCAATCTAGTGCCAATCACCGACGGGCATCGATTGGCATCCATTGACGGTAATCGAATGTGCAGGAAGGCAGCTTCCACGCCTGCGTAGGGTATCGCTCCCATTCAACACACATGAGCCGGGACTAACGGCTTTACTTCCCTTCCGAAGGAAGACGTGACCAGAGATTTTTATGCCTCAGAAAAATCCCACCGACCTCGGCTGGGATTGAACCCAGACCCATCGGGGTGTTAGAAAGCAGTCACGCTTACCACTACACCACCGGCGCCGGCTTGCTGCCCCCTCGGTAGAGATGAAATTTTGTGCACTTTTTATCAAAACAATCACACCAAAATCAGCGATGCCCCATTTTTTAATTACTCGATGAACAACTAATCGATTATTTTTTGTTCGCTGTGCTGCCATTTTTCCACCTATGAGAGTGCAGCACATGTTTGAAACGATCGGTGATGATCCTCTGGAGATGTTAATGCTTATATCGGCATGATATAACCGATTACAAATATTTTACTTTTCGGTTCGTTAATCGATTAATCGATTATTCGAATGAAAATCGGCCATCACTAGATGAATGTGAAACATCATTTCAAATATAAGGACCGTACATGAATAGGGACCGGGGCTAATCACAAATTACGTCCCCACGGTAACTGAAATAAACACGAGTGTTCACCGGTTCCTCAAACTTTAGCATTCAGCAAACGTTATAAAAGTCGATAGACCTTTTTGACGTTTAATCGTCTTTCTCTATCTAGCACACAAAAACTAACGTTAAGTCCCATTGACTTTTTAGTTAATCCATAATAAAATAGATACATAAAAGCTAGTATTCTCCTGATCAAACATAACAATTTTCACATTGTAGAGCTGAACATCCGGCACCGATGCCATCCCTGGCGACGGACGAGCGTAAATCATGTCGAATTCAATAAACAGAAATACTTACATATTCTATCCAGAACATAGGCAGAATCATGTTGCTAAACATCTGAATGTCATCTGAAAACCCGTTTAACTCAGGAATTACTAGATTGCTCTGCGTTCGAGCACGTTGATCTATTGGAATACCGAGGGTTGGATCAGCAATTGTATAGCTGTAATGTTTCTCGCGATCCGGACGCATTCCGGATATTTTCTTTGCCATCGATAGATTCCTTGCGAAATAGTGTGGGCTTGTGGCAGCTACGGGAAAATCTACAAATAATATTTTACGTTGACACGTACATTCATTACTGTTCAGTAAAGTTCATCAAACATAACATACCATTATAACATTTAGACATATCCGTCATGCCATTTTCCAGAAAACTATTTTGTCCTTTGTAGCAGTCCTCAGTACCGTTCATTAATCGATCGTATGAGTTGTCGGGAAGAACATATTCATAGCCGAGTAATGGTCCACGTTGAACTTTCCTTTCAAAGTAGAGAGGTACTGCACGACAAAGTGTCCTTCTCCAGTATATAATGATGGAATTTTCGTCCAAATTCTGCTGGTATAGAGCTCCCTCTGATGAGTTCACGATGGATGCAAAACAATCACCATTTTCAGGTATGAATCCAGGAACAGTTGGCCGGTTCCTGTATGAATTGATCATGAAGAACTGATCATCTCCATGTTGTAGTCCATGCCGAACGTTCACTCTATCGTTATAGTCGTTGTACATCTGTATCAGTGTGGGTATGTAGTGAAAAAAGTAATATTAGGAAATTTAATTAACCATATCCTATAATTGTCATTCAAATTCTTCTTAAGGGGGGAAATACAAGTAACACATAAAAAACTCGACGATTTTCGGATTTTTTTTTTGTGAGCAAATGAAACAACGTAAACGTTTGGGGTTTTTTTGCATTAAATTGCTTAAATCTTCCTCTACATTTAAGAATTTTTTCATTGGTGTGTGACCTCTGTGGCTCTTTGGGGTCACATCGGAAGGAGGTCGCCTCCGGTGGGAGAGAGGTGACGCTGCGTGTCCGAACCAATGCAGGTATTTACTGAAGCAATCGTGGCCAGCCGGGAACTGCGTCACGTGGAAGTTGACTTCTCAGAATTTTCTGTTCACCCAGGTCGAAATAATCGGTATTAATCTACATGTCCATCTACCGTTATCCACCCACTCCTGCTGCCACTTCGGTACTCTTCCGGCTTCTCTCCGCCTTTAGCATTCGCTGTCCTCCGTCAGGGTGATGCCGATAGGGATCATTCCAGCGATAGTGCATACTGCTTTGTTTTGTGGTGGGCCAGCTTTGCTTCTTGCATCTAGTTGGATACCGTGTCGATCATCTCCGCTTCTATTTGGACGCCTTCTCGGCTCTCTCGTCCACTGTCTTAATTGCATCCACCGTTGATCCAACCGGTGAACACTCGTGTTTATTTCAGTTACCGTGGGGACGTAATTTGTGATTAGCCCCGGTCCCTTTCAAATTGTATCATTATTTATGTACGGTCCTTATATTTTAAATGACGTTCCACATTCATCTAGTGATGGTCGTTTTCATTCGAAAAATCGATTAATCGATTAACGAACCGAAAAGTAAAATATTTGTTATCGGTTATATCATGCCGATATAACAGGCCAGTGACAAGGCCTATACCAACAGCAGCGTTTGACAGTAGGCAGCATGTCCCGGGCTCAAATCATTTATTTTGCTGTGCTGGGCCCGCTGTCACCGTATAACATGTTGCCTACGCGCCTGCCACTGGGCTGCGATATAAGCATCAACATCTCCAGAGGAAACTGAAATATAAAGTTTTTCTTCCGACAGTTTCATCTTAGTTTTCATCACTTTTCATCTTAGGTTGATCTCCCTTTCCGAAATCCGAACAGGCCCTTTTTACAATCCGTGCTGACATTTTGTCAGCATGTTGACGAGAGCTTGCCTTGTATATCCAGCAGACATAGAGGCCTATACCACAGACAAACAGACATAACACTCGCAAGCATTTAACGGTCAATTTAAAAGTATCGTAGTTGGTAGTACCACCATCTGTTCAGCGTACTACCCACCACAGGGTAATGTTTTAGCGACGATATTTTACGGCGAGAAATATTCAATGAGTTATGTCTGTTTGTCTGTGCCTATACGATACTGGATTCCTGGCTTCTGATTCTCCCATCTGTCTGGGAAGAAATCCTCGTCCAGTCGACCTTCAATTTGTCTGGACATATTTCAGTGGGCGTCGATAGACCAATGACCTTCGCCATCACGACTCGGTATGCATTGCCCCTGGGATTGGAATCAGCGTCTCGGTACAGCTCTTTGAAACAGTTTGCGACATCTCTTGTTTTAGTGCGGCCCTGGCCGCTCGGAACACTACTCTAAGCTCCTATGTCTTTATCGGTTCTTGCTCTCTGAACGTGTATTCTGGCTCTGAATCAACTAAAGTGGAGGGTGCTAAGTGCTCCGTTCTACCAGTAAGCTGGGCGCCGGCGGTTCTTTGGCTCCAGTTTTCTAGGCATGGTCGTATCACATGCCCTCACTAACGTTTCTGTCAACTCGTCCGTCATCAGGTTCACGGAGCTGCTGTCTACTCGGAGTCAACGAAGAGATCATAGTCGAAATCCTTCATCTTCCACTTCCGTTCGCAAATTTTCGTTCTCGGTATCACCACAGGATTCCGTTAATCGATGCTATACCGGATCGCCTGATGGTGCTATCGGTATATCCCATACACACTCTCCATTTCATGTTTGCCACCAGCGACGGACTGCAGAAAGTGACGTTGATTCACGGCCGTCTCCCATGCATTAAAGTTTCCTCCGATGACTACCGGTCTTTGTCCGATCAGCTCATTGGTTATTCCATCCAAAATCTGGTGGAACTGCTCCATCGTCCATTTAGGGAGTACGTAACAACTGCATATACATATTTCGTTAAATTTGGCGATGATGATACCTTCATATGAGCTCACAACCACTTCTTGAATGGGATATCTGCCATTAACCATTCCAGTTATCCCTGCTCTATTCACCACCGAGTTACCTTTATCGGGAGGAACTCGATACAGTTCCATAATAATTCATATACATGTTATAACTTTAACATCAACTTTTATCGTTTGATTAAGCTCTTTTCCGCGTTCCACGTAAGTATTGATTTTAATTGTGAATTTCGGGAAATAAGTGCAAGATTTCCGAAAAGTTGCTAAATATAATCAATTTTTTTGTTTTTTTTCCGTCGATCTTGTTTTCCGTACTGAGTACCAATGCTCTCGACGCCAGGAAGGCAGCTCCCACACCTGGACCCTACATATCGACCCATAAACTTATGAACCGGGACCAACGGCTTTACTTCCCTTCCGAAGGAAGCCGTGATCAGTGATTTTATGCCTCAGAAATTCATTGCAATTTTGTTTGTGGCAAAAAGAAAACAAAACAAAAAAAAGAAAATCGCCATATTATTTTTGAATCAATAAACATATTTTTATTTCTACTGCGTGAATTGTCAGACTTCATAAAATAAATATGATTGAATCAACAAGAAATCTCTTTTAAAAACAAACATATTTTTGTTGTTGACCCAGCTGCCAAATTTGACAGCTTACGTCAAAACCATGAAAGCTCTTGTAAATTCGAAAAGATTTTCTTTTTGATTTAACAATCCATGCACACTCAAATTTTTTCGCCGAGATTCCAACAGCCGAGTAGTTCTGCAATTTATTTTGCTGAGATTCAGTAAAACAATTGCCGATACTCAGCTAACAAATAACTATTTGCAGAAATATCAGCTAACAAACAGATATTTTGCAGAGATATCAGCAAAAGTAAATGCCGAGGTAATCGGCTGTTGGAGATTTTACCGAACTAGATTAAGTGTGTGCACACTTAAATTTTTTCGCCGAGATTCCAACAGCCGAGCAGTTCTGCAATTTATTTTGCTGAAATTCAGTAGCACAATTGCCGAGACTCAGCTAACAAATAACATTTTGCTGAGATATCAGCTAACAAACAGATATTTTGCAGATATATCAGCAAAAGTAAATGCCGAGGTAATCGGCTGTTGGAGATTTTACCGAGCTAGATTAAGTGTGTGGGTTTTGAGGAACAAAAATACAGGATTGTTGAAACAATGATGATTTCTTTTTGCAGCCAAAATAAAATGAAATTCTTATTGATTTTACGTCAAATAGTATTACGTTTAAAATATTTTTTTCTGCGTGTAGCGCTATCTTGATGGTGATTTATGTGTTGCAATTATTTGACAATCGTTATACCATGTTATACACACTTAATCTAGCTCGGTAAAATCTCCAACAGCCGATTACCTCGGCATTTACTTTTGCTGATATCTCTGCAAACTATCTGTTTGTTAGCTGATATCTCAGCAAAATGTTATTTGTTAGCTGAGTCTCGGCAATTGTTTTACTGAATCTCAGCGAAATAAATTGCAGAACTGCTCGGCTGTTGGAATCTAGGCGAAAAAATTTAAGTGTGTAATTGCTCAGTATGGACAGCGCTTTACCAACTTAGCTAACTTAGGCTGTGAACCATTTGCCGGATTTGCCGAGTTAAATTTAACTCGTGGTTAAAAGTGACATTTCGAAAGTTATTCTCAATGTTCGAAAATCCCTGTGCTGTCGATCGACCGGTCGAGCCAAGGTTGTCAAAATTTTACTTCTTGTCTGTCAGAAATAACCATGCTCGATTAGCAGGGTTAATCGATTGCTTTCCATTTGTCAAATTTTAACCAAAAGTTAAAATAATCCACCAAATGGTTCAGAGCCTTAGCTGTCCAGACTGAGCAGTTATAACATGTTATAACGGTTGTCAAATAATTGCAACACAGAAACCACCAGCAAGATAGCGCTATAACATGTTATAACTCTGTAGTCTGAACGTACTATAATAGTACGTTCATAGTACGTTCAGACTACAGAGTTATAACATGTTATAGCGCTATCTTGATGGTGGTTTCTGTGTTGCAATTATTTGACAACCGTTATAATATGTTATATAACTCTCCAGTCTGTACAGCTTTTAAGGGAAGATGCCGAGACTGGAGAGTTATAACATAAGACTATCTTGATTGCGTTTTTCGTGTCGATAATTATTATAAAAATGTTATAAGGCTATGGTCTGAACATAGCATTCTGTATATAGATGAAGTACTGCCGTTCATGGTAAGTCCGTCCCATAGTACACATCAGCAAGCCGAGAAAAACACGTTTTAAGTTTTCTTCATGCCATTACTTCTTATGTAATGGGACAACCCGTTATGTTGTTTCCCAAACTTTTCCAGAACTAAGTTGTTGGGTTCATGTAGTATAATGAAGCTATGTGTGATAAGCTAACTGAGTTTTGACAAAAACTCAAATGGGACTGACTTGCGATGAGCAGCAGAGAAGGTACGGTAGAAAACCTTTTATGTTTATATTACTACACATTACCACATTCAAGGTGCCAATATTTTCAACAGGAACCATAAATGGAACAATCTTTTTGGCTGACTTCATGATTGGACTTGTTTGATTCCAGAGGTAGTTGTAAACTGTTGTATTCATAAAAACTTTATCACCGGAGCTAGATAGAATCAATTTGTAGCCCCATTTTACGAATAAACTCGAATTTTGTAATTTTGCTGCCATTGCCTGCGGAATGTAGAAAAAATGGTGGAAATTGTATTAATATTGCATTTATTACTATATAAATGTAGTCAAACTTACGAGTACAGCAGTATTAGGAATAGTAATAGTTTTGTTAAGTATTCCATCTTCATTAAATTCTGGCATAAAATGGAGCTGTCTTTTGGAGTTGTATGAAATTGTTGAGTTTTGAGGATGAAAAACTACATCAAGATGATCCAACGATTCACGGTATACTATGGGTCCTACCTCCTCGAAATTCAACTGATTATCTAACTTATCCATCCATCGCTCTGCATTTGTCACGGAAAATACGTAAACTTTACATGTAACCTGAGATTAGAACAAACAAACTATGAAATATTTCTGATATGCATGTGAACTGGTGACGCTGAAATTTGTAACTGCAAAACTGTGATCATTTTTCTACTACTAAAATAAAAGTACTTACCAAAACATCAGAAGTATCTTGCCACCATTTGAAATGAGGTGTAAATTCTCTCATTTTTAATCGATCATCCAAAATTATTTTTGTAAGCTCGTATCTATGTGCAACAAATCCAATTGTAAAAGACATCACAGCCAGGATTAAAGATGTTGAGATCACTGCTATGTCTGAAAAGAAAAACGGAAATTATCCTCCAACTGGTGAGATCTAACCATTTTGTACCTTTTTCAGACTGCGGAGTTATAACATGTTGTTGATATCCCAAACATGATCAAAATAGTCCTATAACATTTTAGGACTTCCCGAGTAAAGTTTTATACCAAATTGTTCTGACATTTGTTTTAAAACTTTAGTTCTTCGGTCTGACATCCGGTAATCAAGGTTTGATAACTGAATATGTTTATCATTGTGGTTGAATACCCGAGTGCGAGCCGCGAACAAACGGTGAACATACAAATATCTAGTCAGAGAATAAATAAACGCACGTCTGATCTGTTTTATGTATTTTATTATACGGCAATTCCATAGAAAAAAAGTTATAGTGGGTCTCAGAATTTCATGAAAATTGGTATAGTTCTTCCTTATCAAAAAATATTAGACTCGTATTTTTTTTATTGCGCCATTAGGGTGACCATTTCCGTGTTAGGGTGGTCCAAAAAATCATTTATTTTCAAAATGTCTTTTTTCAAAAATTTATAACTTCTGAACCTCTTGACCGATTTTTACGATTGACCCTTCAAATGAAAGATGTTTTAATGTAGTTTTAAGAAAAGTTATGAAACACTCAGAGATATTTGATTTTGTAGGAAAAAAATATGTTACAAATGCTTTTTCTTGATTTTCACTGCGAGGGTCTTCAACAACTTCTTATTTTAGTATTTTTAATTGAAAGATCATTTAATTTTACATGAAGTAGCAAAAAATTAGCGATGTCGGAGAAGCAGTTTTGGAGATACAATTTTTTTTAAATAAAAAATTATTGTTCCGCAATATATGCACCACACGTGCATGGAAACGATGAAGACGCAAGGTAGTTCACAATGCGTCTCCATCGAGTCACAGCAGCTGTGACTAATGAAATCTATGAGTAACTTACAAGCTGGGTGCAACATTCAGTTCAGCCTGGAGGCTGTCCATAAATACTAAAATAAGAAGTTGTTGAAGACCCTCGCAGTGAAAATCAAGAAAAAGCAATTGTAACATATTTTTTCCTACAAAATCAAATATCTCTGAGTGTTTCATAACTTTTCTTAAAACTACATTAAAACATCTTTCATTTGAAGGGTCAATCGTAAAAATCGGTCAAGAGGTTCAGAAGTTATAAATTTTTGAAAAAAGACATTTTTGAAAAAAAATGATTTTTTGGACCACCCTAACACGGAAATGGCCACCCTAATGGCGCAATAAAAAACTACGAGTCTAATATTTTTTGATACGGAAGAACTATACCAATTTTCATGAAATTCTGAGACCCACTATAACTTTTTTCTATGGAATTGCTGTATAATGAAGGGTGTTAAGATCAAAATTTGGTCGACTTAAACTTGACGTATTTCTTTTAATCGAGCATTTAAAAAACCTAAACACCCCGCATTTTGTAGGTGTGTACTGTCGTGAACCGACGCAATCTACAAAAGCCGATTCCATCACACACCACATAGACACTAAACATGCCACACAACACGCAGCGTTGCCTACAACATCTTTTACAAGACTGACTCAACCGAACCAGAGTTGATAATAGAAGAGTTACGCAGAGTGAAGCTTGCACCACTGATGTTGATCAATGGGCATTTTATTTTTATTTTGGCAAACCTTTGTTTTTGTTTACACCTCGGATGACTTCACCTGGGTTGTGGAAGTTTCCTCTAGTTTCGATAACAATACTTCCCGCGCAACAGAGTAAGTTTGTCTACTATGCTCGATAGTAAAGAGCCTGAATTTATAACGAGACGACATCTTATCAATTTGACAGGTCTTTTGCTCGATTGGAATGGCTTTTCGTATGACTTTGACAGATAGTCGATTGTTCCAATTTTGACATGTCGTCTCTTTATAAATTCAGGCTCTTTACTCGATAGGTAGACGGTTTGACAGTTCGATAGGTAGATTTTGGTTTCAGTCTGCGTAACTCTCCTATTATCAATTCTGAACTGAACCATGTACAAGGAGAAGCACTCAAGCCAGAGCCTCGCTCGTTCAAGCATGCATGTGTCCCCTGTGTGATACAGAATCTGATGGCATGAGTTAAACGAAAGGCCTGGCAATTCGGATTCGGTCAACCGGAAGCTTAGCTGATTTTTTTTTCTATACTTTATACTAATTGAACTTAAAAAAGAAAAAATAATTTAGTTTTTAAAATAAAAAAAATCAATCAATTTGCACGCATTCTTGATTGACCAAATTTTGATCGTAACACCATTTAAAGTGGTTCAAGTTCGGGGAAAGCAAGATCAATGCTAACAGGGTGATACAAAATTAATGATAATTATTCAACTTAAAGCATCTTATTGAATAATAATACGTAATGTTGCATCTAGAAGCTCAGCCGAACGCATTCGGCTTCGTTCATAAATTACGTAACGCTTATAGTGGGGAAGAGGGTCACCTATATCGTTACGAATTGTTACATAGAAGAGGGGTGTGCATAGCTTTCCGTTACGTTACAAAGAGAAAAAAATAAAAATAACGATTTTATGTTTTTACATGTAAAGTTTGAAAATAGGGTTATCTACGCCCATTTTGAGCCTATCGAGTAGAAAACATCACATATATGCAAGATTCAAGTTCCACGCTTTCCTTCATTTCGTGGTTGATAAAGTTCCGTTGTCTATTATGTCCAGCTGAGGAACTCCATGGCGGGCAAAGCTAATCTGACAGGTGTTCAAAGTAAAGCTGACAAATCCTTTAGTATGTTAACCTCGATGTAGTCAGAATAACGGTCGACGCTTATTAGAAAGTTTCTCCGTTTGCCCGCATAGTCTGTGAAAAATATGTCCATCGGCACAATCTGGAATGGATACACGGGAACTGCAGTACTCCGCATAAGAGGTTTTGCTTGACTGCTGGCAAATTTTGCACATACGGTGCATTTTTTGACCGCATCCACTATCTGTAAGCTCATACTCGGGCAAAATAGATACTTCTTCGCCAGTCTTAATGTCGATTCAATCCCGTTATGACTGGTGTGAAGTTTGTCTACCGATCGAGTTTGGACAGCCATTGCAAATATAGGGCCCTATTATTTAAGTCGAGCCGAATTGTCGTGAGCATCTAGAGATGTGGCCACTTCTTCGATGCAACGATCTTAAACGTTAGAATTTCTTGTTCCAGCTCATCGAACTGGTATGGTTTTGCCAACACCTTCAGGTGAGACATGAAATCGTCAATGCTGTCCATTGACAACTGTGCGGAGGTGAAGAGTTCCAACCGGTCAACGATAACGTCACCCGGAACACCACTTTTCTCTTAAAGGCTGCGAGAACTTTTTCCAAACTTCGCTTGTCCTCCGTAGTGACCTCAAAGTTGAAGTACTTTTTAACGCAGAAGATCCTACGGAAACTCAATTTCTTTGGGTTGTCGGCATCGGGCCCGTAATCCATTCGAATCGCCGTTGCATCATTATGCTATGCTTTGGAAAAGCAAAAATTTGGCAAGAGATTAACCAGCCTATAGCTAAAAGTCTTGTTAATAGAGATAACCTAATCAAACCTTCGTCAATATCAAGAACAGGAGTAAGATGAATTGGGTGATACTGCTAATGCAGCACCTTCCTCAAGGGGCTGCGCTCACTGCTCCTTTATCTGTTTCACAAGCTTGTCAAATAGCTTGTTCTGATTTTTTATCAGCATTGAAATATCAGATAACCTCACTTTTATGTGAACAGAGATAACAAAATGGTGTCGTTGGGTTTCCGCGTACATTCGTAACACACCCAGAGAGGAATCGGGTTTCGAACGCCTTTGGATACGGTTGTGTCTAAAGTTTGCTCTCTGTTTTGTGCGTGCATTCTCTTTCATAGTTTTCGGCTGCATTTGCCGGATTAGCGCTGGCACTCTGCCTCCCGGACGGTTATACGTGTGTGAGTGGCGGTTTTCTCGCTTTCCGAGAAGTTTTAGAATCAAGAAAGAAAACATGATTCATCATGTTTGCAAAATTGCAAGCATCAGAAGATTTGGCGCTGCGTGGATTGATTGTTTCTTCCGTACCAAAAAATTGTGGCATCGCGAGTGAAAATTTTAATTTCTGTTTATTTACGTGGTGATGAGAACGGCGCTGATCTATTGTTAGGGTTTTGCTAGGTGCATTGCTTTTGTGCACTGAGTAAATTGAAAAAGAAAAGTGAAGAAAAGTGATATTTGGTTGTTGTGTGGTTGGAGTGGAGAGAAAAATATGCGTGGAAGCATCGGGAATGCGCTCCCGGGTGAAGTGATTTGGTGAGTACCGTTCCGATTCAAATTTCGGACGATTCAAATTTCGGACACTTTCATTTTTAATTAAATATTACATCCAGTTAGAAACAAAGTAATAATGTTAGATGATCGTGGAGGGCACTAGTCAAAAAAATTTAAAATTTACAAGACATGTGGATCATATTCGACCGAGATAATCAACTTTTAAAAGTGTCCGAAATTCGAGTTTAAGTGTCCGAAATTTGAATCGGCACGGTACGTTCCAGTTGAAGATTGTTGACAAGTGTATTTGTGGTGATGCAAATTATGGTTTAGATGACGCATGGCTTCAAACATTTTGTGTATTCAAATACATATTACATACTAAATACGCACAAGGCATCGTTTGCTGACCATTGCCGCGGGTATATCGTGGGAGTCCCAGGTACCCGGTTCAAGCTTTAGTTGGCGGCGGTGGCTCTTATTAACCTTCTACCCCCTGCGTAGTTAGTGTGAATAAGGGCATCTATGTGATGTTTTGCTGTACTTGTTGTGGACATCTAGTGCATCCTGTTCCCTTAACTTGTTGAGGACACCCTATCTTGCCCTTACCCTTTTTGAAGTACTAGTCTTCACAACATAAAGGGCACCATTACGGAGCATGAGATTTGATCAAATTATTCGCAGTTCTACTTGTCCAACGCCGCCGGCTGGGTGAGGGATAGAGGATGACAAACACACACACACACACACACACACACACACACACACACACACACACACACACACACACACACACACACACACACACACACACACACACACACACACACACACACACACACACACACACACACACACACACTCACACACACACACACACACACACACACACACACACATACACACACACACACACACACACACACACACACACACACACAAAGTTGTATTCGTTTTCGGTCTTCTCTCCGGTTGGCCTCCACAAAACTCCATTTGCAAAATCCATTTGCAAATGTTATGCGAGCATTATTCATGTGTTCATTTTTAGTAAACAGGGCCCCGCTGTTGTGTCACTTTTTTCGAGTGAGTGAACTCAAATCCATCCGTGCACTCGTCTATAGCTTTAGATGGGCTCATCGTGTAATTTTACAGGACACGCATTTCGCTTTTGATCCAATTTGCATAAAATCGAACTGATTGTCAAGTACCGTAAAACGGGGTAGCATTGATAGTTTTTTAAAGTATATTCTAAATTTTTTTTACAGCATTGACTGTTTTTCAAATTTTATATTTTTAAAACAAGTACTGAGGATCCAAGAGTTAATTCGTTAGTAATATGTTGAACGAAAATTGAAGCATTGGCACATTTTTTTAGTTTTGTGACCGAACTTCAGTATTTCGATTTGGAGTTACTTTGATAATGCTCGATGAATGTAGAAAAAAAAAGAGGGAAACTCAAACAATTTAGTTGTTTATACATGAAACTTTGAATGAGTACCCTAATAAACGAGCACCATACATGAACGATACCACAAATCGTGCCACCGTACCACATATTGTTGGGATGATAACCCGAATAGGTTGTTAGGCACTCTTTATGGTTATCGTTTATGCGGGTATATAATCAAGAAACTTCATAAGCAATAAGAATACAACATTGAATTTGTGATCGCTGTATCGGAAATACATTTCATGAGTGATGGTTTGAGTGCTTTTTCAAAAAGGCGAAAAACACGAAAATGGTTTTTTAATATTTTTTTCCTTTGGTTTGTTTTTTCCGTCGATCTTGTTTTCCGTGCTGAGCACCAATGCTACCGACGTGCCAGGAAGGCAGCTCCCACACCTGGACCCTACATATCGACCCATCAACTCATGAACCGGGGACCAACGGCTTTACTTCCCATCCGAAGGAAGGCGTGATCAGAGATGTTATGCCTCAGAACATCCCGGCGGCGCCGACTGGTATTGAACCCAGGCCTGCTGGGGTGAGAGGTAATCACGCTTACCACTACACCACCGGCGCCGTTGCATTATTAATATTTTTGTAAAATATGTAACACATACTATTTAAAATATTGATACCATATCAACGGAAATACCCTAAGCTACAATTTGGAACCAATGTTTCTTATTTGGAAAAAGCACAGCGAGTAAATTTATTCTTTATATTATACCATCAAAGTTACCCGCATTATCAAAGATACCCCGTTTTACGGTACGTGGAATATCACCCACGCGGAATAACCTGCCTTCACAGCGCAGTACATACCCTACACTTCCACCACTGTATCAAAACGATCAGCCAGGAGAAAAAAAAGAACCATGTGCACGTTTTTGAATGTTTTTTCTATTTTTCAATATCCAAATTTTTGATTTTCTGAACAAACTAAAAGTGCTCTCTGTACGGTTTAATCAATACTTTGTCATCCATTTTCTATTTCTGGACGCACTTATGCACGATAAATCGCTCCACATAACCAAAACTGAGCGCACAAAACTTACAATGCACTTTCTCCGACATTTTCCACGAAAGACGTGACTCGAACTATAAACGGCGGAGAAAAAACTGATCGAATAACCGGTCCGTCCGCCATATTAGCTTTCTCAATGTTTGTTGATTATGCAAGCATGTAAATTTATAGATTTTCTCGTTGAAAATTCGATGTTCTTTGATAAGTTTTTACATCGCGTGGAGAATAATACACTGCAAGAGAAAATTAATCGAATAATCGTGTACTTTTATGAGTTTTATCCTGCTCTTTTAATGGGCATGATTTTTAATGTAAAATTAAATTAAAACATAGTTTAAAGCGATTTAATTTTAAAATGGTTTTGGTTTATACACAGCGTTATATTACACAACCGATGGATTGACCTGGTTGCAGCAGTTTGGATGTAATATTCAACAACTTTTTTTTTCTGTGTGTGTAATGTAAAATTCCTTATTGTTTGCTGTGCGCATATTAACGGGGTTAATTTTTAATTTGAACTTCTAGTAGCCCTAAGACCACCGACAAACAGACATAAAACTGGCAATTAGTTTATCGAACACGCATTTAACGGTCAATGTTTATAGTTGGTATAGTACCGCCACCTGTGGCGCGCATTGTCAATAACCCTTGCATTTGACGTTTACACACTACCACCATCTGTTAGTATACTCAACAGAAGACAGTAGTGACACCGTATTGAAAAATATTCAATGTAGGAGAAATGGATGTAATGTCGGCCTAAATGCCCCTAATTTGGGCCCACACAGATAAAAATTCTGAATTTTAATAGTGATGTAAACATTCATTCACGTAAACTTGTATTTCATTTCACGCAACCGAGCAACTTGTAAACAATGTTGTTTACAACAAAGGGCTTTTGTATACAATATTTGCTACATTGCACGAAATGTCTCAAAACTTTACATTACAAGTTTATATGATATGTGACGCTCCATTTGTGTGCATACATAAATACAGCAATCGTTAAACTTTCAAAAGCGACCAAAAATATTCATTAGTACCGTCCCAATGACGCGTTCATCTAGATAAAATTGATAAATAGCATATTTTTAGCCATGGGCCCAATCTTAGATCCATAGGCCAACATTAGAGCCATTTCCCCTATTATGTCTGTTTGTCTGTGCTACGACCATGAGAAATGCTGGTTTCTGGTAGCCTTATTTGCTGTTTTGTTTTGATTCTGCGTTCCGTTTCGAATCCTTCCATTTCACTTTTCTCCATTCCTTGTACTTAATGACGCCTGAGCAATTTTTAGTTTGCACGTCGTGCAGATTAGCGGGGTTCAAACTTAAAAGTGTTCAGATTTAAAACGGTAGCTCTGAAGTAATAAACTAGATAACCATAGAATGACGCGTAACAATATGCTGTATTCTCGATTTCTGCTCGATTAAAAATGAATAGACTTAACTATAAGCCACATTGTATATACTTACCGCTACACTTGGCGCGATGTTTTGTTTCCTTGACTGGAATTTCTTTTGAGACCATTTTATTCGTGTCAAAACATTGAACTTGTAACATAATCAATTGAAGCTTCTCTAAGTATTGATCTGTTTAGAAGCACAAATAATCACTCGTGCGTTTTGAAATGCTATTCACTAGAGATAAGATAAGAACTAGTAAATCATTGTGTATTCTGTAAATAAGCATCTCACTTATGCCCCTTGAAATAACTAAATCACCGTATATATGTATTTCAATGAATTTATTGATTTATTTGTTGGCGTCTCGAATATAAGCATGAAATCTGTGCTTTAGAATTCCGCCAGTAAGTTGGTCCGAAGCGTTAGCTTGTCAGACTAAGACTAACTGATGAGTTTTGCGTTGAATTTCTATATACGATGAATACGTAAATAGCAGCATGTGATAAAGATTGCTTTTACATTTTATTGACAGCATTTGTATGATTGCTTGCATGTGCTGTTGAAATCACATGTTGCTTGGTATAGAAATGAATGAAAGATGTTGATACGGTCGATACTGCCTGATGACGATGCCCAGAGGAGATCGCACTCTACGTGTTTGATGCGAACAGGGCAACTAGCATCCTAACAAACATTTCCAGCCTTGTTTCGTGCTATAAAGCAGCATAATAAAAGCTGGATGTAAGGTTTTATAACCGTAGCAATCAAATTCTTAAGAAAAACAATTTTCATATCAAGTGTAATAGCGAAGACTACAAATCAAGAAGACTGGCAACTCTTCCATTTTCTCATACGAACGCTATGAGACAGGTACAATCGCGTCATCTGCCGCTCAAAGGTAAATGCTTCGAACGAATTTGATAGCAAAGATTACATCCTCACAAGAAGGGTTTGTGTATTTGCTCATTTTTCTATGCGTTGCTTCCACCTTCAGTCAAGCGCAGCGCCATTGTATCTGTCGCTTGGATTCTGGCAAAGTTGCCAGTCTTCTTGATTTGTTGTCTTCGGTAATAAGTTAACCACATAGACGTTTGCCAATTTTAATCACTAATAAACGGGGAATTATTTTATATTATTCAATAAGATATAAATTATTATTTTTAAAAATATCTATAAGCACTATATATTTCGTTACCGTGTCAACAATTTAAGTGTAGTTTATTTCATTAGGCCCGGTGCCCACTGGTGTAAAGACGGTGTGACATCATATAACATGTAAAAATACCACGTCAATGTCGTGTATCATGTGGCGAACGTCGACATGTTGCAGCAGATGTTACACCAGTGGGTACCTGGCCTTACATTTTGTAAGTTGCCCTCAACATAGACGCTGCTCACAATTGCCAATGCCAGTCTTCTTCTTCTTCTTCTTCTTCTTCTTCTTCTTCTTCTTCTTCTTCTTCTTCTTCTTCTTCTTCTTCTTCTTCTTCTTCTTCTTCTTCTTCTTCTTCTTCTTCTTCTTCTTCTTCTTCTTCTTCTTCTTCTTCTTCTTCTTCTTCTTCTTCTTCTTCTTCTTCTTCTTCTTCTTCTTCTTCTTCTTCTTCTTCTTCTTCTTCTTCTTCTTCTTCTTCTTCTTCTTCTTCTTCTTCTTCTTCTTCTTATCAGTATTATTATTATTATTTGTCTTCACATTTTCCTCCTCCTCTTTCTTCTTCTTATTCTTCTTCTTATTCATTCGAGTTCGGGACATAGACTTCTCTGACGTTTGTGAATTGCACATGTATTAGTGCAGAAGTTTGGGTAAATTCAAAGGTTTTCTTGCACTAATACTTATAATTTACCCCGAGTTCTGCACTAATACTTGTGCATTTCACAAATGTCAGAGAAGTCTATTGTTTCTAATGGCCCACGCACATTAGATCCGGATCGGACGCGTTGCGGCAAAGTGACAGCTAAATCTATTGTCTAACTGTCATATTTACGTCAACGCAACGCAAACGGATCTAATGTGGGTGGCTCTTAACAGTAGCAAAAGTGCGCGTGCTCGGGATATCGTTTTTTTTAATAATTACTATATTTGTACCTCGGGATATCGTTGTATTTGGCGAGGTATTTGGTGGTTTTTCGCAGTTTTTTTGGTCCAAAAACGCCATCAGCTACAAGTGACTAGTGATTACTTAAAAGTAAAAAGTAAAAAGGAACGGTTGTTCTCATTTGATAACATTGTGGACGGTATTCTCAAATACCTCAACATTTCTGATCCTCTGAAAAGCATTGTCCCCACATTGCTTCCCACTGTGAAATCCTTCTTGAAGCAATTGACTTCAAAATGGCCCCTCCTTGCAGCTATCGTAGGGGATTGATCACTGTTCTACAGTGGAATTATCGAAGCCTTATTCCGAAATTAGATTCGTTCAAGTATTTAGTCCATAACAATAATTGGGATGCATTTGCCCTCTGTGAAACATGGCTCTCTTCAGAAATTGATCTCCCTTTTTACGATTTTAACATTATTCGATTGGATCGTGAGGATTCACGTGGAGGAGGGGTACTTTTGGGGATTAAAAAAGTACCATTCTTTCTATAGAGTGAATCTTCCAGAATTCCCCGGCATTGAAGTTGTCGCATGTCGGGCTACCATTAAAGGTAAGAGGCTTTGTATTGCTTCTGTATATATTGCTCCTAGAGTCTCTGTTAATCGCAAACAACTTTTCGACATATGTGCGGTACCTTCCCGCTCCATGGTTGATCATGGGAGATTTCAACTCCCACGGTACATTTTGGGGGGAGCTGTACGATGATAACCGTTCTACTTTGATTTATGATCTCTGCGACAACTTCAACATGACAATTCTTAACAATGGAGAAATAACACGTTTGGTTGGTCCATCATCGAATGGTAGCAGATTACATCTCACCTTTTGCTCCAATTCACTTTCGTTGGATTGCACTTGGTATGTAATCCAGGATCCGCACGGTAATGATCATCTGCCGATCATAATTTCGATTGCCAGTGGGTGACGAGTTGACAGAATCCGTTAACGTGGCGTATGATCTAACCCGTAACATCGATTGGACTAAGTTCCAATCCGCGATAGGCGATACAGTATCGTCAGTATCGTCGCGTTTAAACTTTTTCGGAAACGCGGAACACGCGAGCATTTCGACGCATACACATCTCTTGAACGCGAACTCAAGAGCCTCATCAAGGCCAAAAAACGGGGTTACTGGCGGCAGTTTGTAGACGGATTGACGCGCGAAACTTCTATGAATACGCTTTGGAGTACGGCGCGAAGAATGCGTAACCGGTCTACTAACAACGAAAGCGAGGAATACTCGGATCGATGGATTCTTAAATTCGCGCGAAAAGTGTGTCCGGATTCCGTGCCCATCGTATCGGCCCATCGCGATGCTGTCTCGCATTCGGAAATTGATGGAGAAAATGATCCTTTTTCGCCTCGACAAATGGGTTGAGACGAACCACCTTCTTTCAGATACTCAATTTGGTTTCCGTAGGGAAAAGGGAACGAACGACTGTCTCGCGCTGCTTTCCTCGGAAATTCAGTTGGCTTTTGCTAAGAAAGAGCAAATGGCTTCTGGGTTCTTCGATATCAAGGGGGCTTTTGATTCGGTATCCGTTGAAGTTCTTTCAGAGAAACTCCACGCTTGTGGATTGTCGCCATTATTGAATAATTGTTTGTACAATTTGCTGTCAGAAAAACATATGAGCTTTTGTCATGGAAACACTACAGCTTTTCGGTTTAGCTACATGGGTCTCCCCCAAGGCTCATGTTTAAGCCCCCTTTTGTACAATTTCTAAGTTAGAGAAATTGATGACTGTCTTAGGGACAATTGCACGTTGAGAAAACTTGCAGATGACGGCGTAGTGTCTATCACAGGGCCAAAAGAGGTTGACCTGCAAGGACCCTTACAGGATACCTTGGACAATTTGTCTACTTGGGCTATTCAGCAAGGTATCGAATTCTCTACGGAGAAAACTGAGTTGGTCGTTTTTTCTAGGAAGCGTAGCCCAGTACGACCAAAGCTGCAAATTTTGGATAAACCGATCGCTCAAACGAATTGTTTTAAATATCTTGGGGTCTGGTTCGATGCACCAAATGCACCTGGAAATCCCACATTGAGTATCTGAGACGAAAATGCCAACTAAGGATCAATTTCCTTCGATCAATTATCGGAACGTGGTGGGGAGCCCATCCACAAGATCTTCTGACGTTGTACCGGACAACGATTTTATCGGTTTTAGAGTACGGTAGTTTCTGCTTCCAGTCGGCAGCTAAAACGCACATCATCAAGCTGGAACGGATCCAGTATTGTTGTCTTCGTATCGCGTTAGGATGCATGCACTCGACTCATACTATGAGTCTCGAAGTGCTGGCGGGCATGTTGCCACTATTCGTCCGTTTTTCAGAGTTATCGCTGAGGCTCCACACCCGTTGCGAAGTAATGAACCCACTGGTGATCGAAAACTTTGAGAAGCTTCTGGAGCTAAATCCTCAAACATGTTTTATGACTTTGTACCACCTATATTTAACACAGGATGTCAACCCTTCAAGAAATATTCCCAATCGTGTAGTCTTCTCCGATTTCGGCAATTCAGTGAATTTTGATTTATCTATGACGCAGGAAATCCGCGGAATTCCAGAGCATCATCGTCCTATGATTGCTCCGTCATTATACTCTGTAAAGTTTGGCCATGTTGATTCTGCAAGTACGTTTTTCACAGATGGATCTCTAATAGTAGAGTCCGCTGGTTTTGATGTATTTAATGAATTTCATAGCGCCTCTCGAAAACTTGAAGCTCCTTGTTCTGTGTATGTGGCTGAACTGGCAGCAATTCACTACACTTTGGAAACTATTGCTTCACTTCTTCCAGATCAGTACTTTATTTTTACGGATAGTCTTAGTTCTATCGATTCTATCCGTTCTATTAGGCCGGTAAAGCACTTCTCGTATTTTCTCTTGAAAATACGAGAGCTGCTTAGTGCTTTATCCGTGCGCTCTTTCATCATCACCTTCGCGTGGGTCCCTTCGCATTGCTCAATTATGGGCAATGAGAAGGCAAATTCATTTGCGAAGATGGGCGCTATGGAAGGCGATATTTATGGTCGACAAATCGCCTATAGCAGTCGATCGTTAGCTGGCAACATCAATGGAGTGAAGGGAGCTTGGGACGATGGCTACATTCAATTATCCCTAAGATGTCGAAGTTTGCATGGTTCAAAGGGTTGGACTTGAGTCGAGACTTCATACGCGTGATGTCTCGTCTCATGTACAATCACTATTGTCTAAACGCTCACTTGTTCCGTGTGGGGTTGGGAGACAGCAATCTCTGTGAATGTGGACAAGGTTACTAGGACGCTGATCACATCCTTTGGTCTTGTGCGGAGTATCGTGGAGTCAGATCACATTTATATGATTCCCTTCGGGCTCGAGGTAGACAACCCAATGTTCCAGTTCGAGATATCTTGGGTGGGCGCGATCTGGAGTCTATGAAATTCATATATGTTTACTTTAAGAATATAAACCTTAGATTGTAAGTTTGATTAACCTTGTGTTTAGTTTGTACTTTGTACGTGTGGGTTTTTTTTCAATGTTTGTTTTCAAGATGAATAGATATAATGTCAATGTTTAGGATTAATTAAATATTTGTATCGTAAATCACGTTTCAAAACTCCTTCTCCATTGTCCCATCCCAAAAATTGTAAATCTCCACTCGAGACAACCGCGAGTACTCGGTCCAGTTCCTTTAACTTTAAATATAAGACAGTAATAATGTATAACGAAAATGATAACTCGGCTCTGTAATGTTTATTCGATTGAGCCTGTACAAATGAACTAATTATAAAAAAATCTCGAGCGTCATGTACTCATAGCACCGACAAACCGACAAAAACAATAAAATTTCTGACCAAAGCACACTACTGACATCTGGCATCGTGTTCGTGGGAAATATTTAGCTATGCCGTGAACCCGCATGTAAAGTTATGAAGTGGTTCGTGTCTGATCTATTCTGGACAAATTATTTTTATCTAGATAAAAAAATCCTATTATTTTTAAAAGGGGGGCGTCACATCTAAATCTCAAGTCTAGATACTTAACAAATCTCCAACTAGCGAATCAATCTTCGAAAAATCTTCTTTCATTTCTCGCATCTACTTGCATCGCGCATCATCTTTTTGCAGGAAATCTTCAGAATCGTCGGCAATCTTCTTTCTATCTATTCAGCGTGCACGCAGCTAGCCATACACGGACAGAAAATTGTTTGCATTGAACCAAAAAAAAACTTTATTTGTATTTACACAAACAATTCCGGTTGAAATTATATTGCATTTTATTGTTTCGATAATATTTATTCAAATAAATTCAAAATAAGATTCTTTTTGTTTTCATAAGCCACTCTTCCACTGCAACTATTGTAAAAATAACAATATTCTTTTATCAAGCCAACAATAGTTAATTTTAATTTAACATTTATTTGTTGTGTCAATTCCCCGGGCCATGAATGCAAAAATAACTACCAACCATTCCCTCGTGAAAACCCGGACAAAAATGTAAACAATAACAAAAAAAATCTCGTTTGATTCAGCTCTAGAGGTAAGTAAGTATTCTGCTGTTGCAAAAAATAAGCAGTTTTTCTTTTTTTCCTTGATTTTTTCCGTCGATCTTATTTTCAGTACTGAGTACCAATGCTCCCAACGCCAGGAAGGCCGCTCCCACACCTGGACCCTACCTATCGACCCATTAGCTCATGAACCGGAGAGATTTTATGCCTCAGAAAGTTTTTTTTTTTAAATTTAATTGTAATTCTGTTGGTAACAAATAGAAAACAAAACATAAAAATAATCGCAAATTATTAAAAACTGAATCAATAAACATATTTTTATTTCTACTGCGTATATTTTTAGGCTTAATAAAATAAATATGATTGAATCAACAAGAAATCTCTTTTAAAAACAAACATATTTTTTGTTGACCCAGCTGCCAAATTTGACAGCTTACGTCAAAACCATAAAAGCTCTTGTAAATTCAAAAAGATTTTCTTTTTGATTTAACAATCCATGGGTTTTTAAAAACAAAGATACTGGATTGTTGAAATAATAATGATTTCATTTTGCAGCCAAAACAAAATGAAATTCTTATTAAATTTACGTCAAATATTATTACGTTTAAAATATTTTTTTCTGCGTGTAGCAAAAGCACAATCCGTATGAGTCGAGTGCATACAGCCTAGCGCAATACGAAGGCAACGGTATTGAATCCTTTGCAGCTTAAGGATGTGTGTTTTTGCTGCGAATTGGAAGCAAAAGCTGCCGTACTGTCCAACCGAAAGGATGGTTGTTCGGTACAACCTGAGCAGATCTTCCGGTGTGCTCCCCACCAAGTTCCGGTAATTGAACGAAGAAAGTCAATCCTTTGCAGGCATGTTTGTTTCAGATACGCAATATATTTTCCCCATGTGCATTTGGAATCGAACCAGACACCTAAATACTTGAAAGATATACTTTGAGTGATTGTTCTACCCTTTAGTTGAAGCTGTAACTGTGCAGGATGATGCTTCCTAGAAAAAACAACCAACTCAGTTTTCTCCGGAGAGAATTCGATACCCAGCTTCATAGCCCAAGTAGACAAATCGTCTAAGGTATCTTGCAATGGTCTTTGCAGGTCCAGTGCACTTGGCCCTATAACAGACACAACGCCGTCATCTGCAAGCTGCCTTGGAGCGAACAATTTTCATCAAGACAACCATCAAAGTCTTTTACATAAAAATTATAAAGAAGGGGGCTTAAACATGAGCTCTGGGGAAGATACATGTAACTAATTCGTGAAGTTGTCGAGTTTCCATTTCCATGTTAGCGTTGTTATGATCTACTTCGTAGATTGGATACTAGCAACACTCACGTCTCTTCTGAAATTCTGAGTTAAACTACTATCAGTAATAATGCTGTGGAGTAAACATTGGTTCCAATCTAAAAAAGAGTAACAGAAGCATGACTGTCGCTATTCCCGGCCACGCTCATGTTTACCATAACTAGGGATAGGGGAGGAAATGTTGATGTAGTACTTACTTAACGAGGGACCACTGACTTAGCGACACCCTCATAAGTGCTACGGAGTTGGAGGGTTGGGTAGGGTATCCGGTTAGGATTCACCTCAAGTTGGCGATGCAACCAAAAGTATTTATTGTTTTGTTGTTGTTTATTTAATCTTTCGATAGCAGGCTATCGAAAGAACATATTCATTTTGTTTAGTCATCATGAATTTTAAGAGTCATGACGGAGAGCTTGGGATTAAACCCATGATTTTCTGCTCAGTAAGCAAAAACGATCCCTCCAGGGTCATCGAGCATCTCAGAACCATAACGCTTCGCGACAATACAGGACTACGTTTTCGCTTGATATGCAAATAGTTTCCGAGGTTAATGTTCAATATCAAATATACAAATGATGGTGGCGATTTATTGTGCTGTGGAAGAGCTTGGAGTTAAATCCATGATTTTCTGCTCAGTAAGCAAATCGATCCCTCCAGGGTCATCGAGCATCTCATAATCCACAGCGCTTCGCGTCAAAGTACAATTATATGGATGAACTATCTATTATTGAATAACTATTATTTACGATAATTACATGAAAGAAATAAAATATAAACTACAAACAAAACGTGACTACTAGAATTTCAAAAAGATATTGTCACAAATATATTTCACGCAACCAGGAATCTCAAAACCATTAGACGCTATAATGATACTCTGCACATGTTAGACACAAGAAGAGGCCAAAAAGCAAGCGTCCGACACACAAAACACAAAACACTTTTTCTGCCTATCTTTCTATTAGGCCTGTGGACATTCGTTAGCTTCAAAACTTCTAACCAAACTGGAAAAAAATTTCAGATCTAAAAAAAAATAATAAATAAAAAAACCTTAAAAAAAAACTTTTAAAGGTAACAAGTAAAATAAGTATTAATTATTTTACGCAAAAACGAGCCAGTAATATTAAATCTCTTGTAACGTATGCTAATTCTAATTGACTTTATCAAAAATAATATGCTCAAATAAAATAAAATATTAATAAAATTATATGCAAAATTTACTAGAAGATCATAACTTTATTGGTGAGAAGTTTCTAATAAGCCCTCCCAGTTCCTCTGTATACAGAGCAAATCTGATACTATAATCAGAATTGCTCAGTCTGCATGAAGCAACCGATTTCATCAAGGAAGTTCTCCCTTTTTATGGCACAGACCTGTTGGTCCATATTACAAGGAAGTTCTATCAACAACCAAGAATTAATCGTTTGAGGCATACTGAAGCATTAAGAAGGTGATATGTGTCACTATAGGAAATCATCATCGTTGCAAATATAAAGAAATTAAATATAACCCTTTGCTTCAGTACCGTCAACCTCCATGTCCATGGGGAGGGATATATTTCTCAGACAACAAGTTGGTCAAATAGTTGCTCATAATTGGTGAAAGCCCACTATCGTGGAGTTTATCGGAAAGACAACGATACAGAATCAAAGCCCCCTTAATGTCCAAGAAAACTGAACCCATTTTCAGTTTCTGCGCATAGTCCAGTTGAATTTCAGTTGAAAGCAACGCACTTAATTATATGATTTAAGTAGTAGCTATACTGAAGATCCGAGAGATGTCGCCCCTTCAGTGGTAGGAAAATCATTTTTTCTGTAAGGAGAATATCAGAAAATCCACGATTTGCGACTAAACATGCTTTCACAGAAGGAAACAAATAAACGAGTGTTTACCTTATTACCATAGTAATGTACTCGTGCAATTTTTGTGCATCTAAAACTGCCCATAAAGACGATAATGAATAAAAACTAAAAAAATTCATGCATTTTCAAATGGTTTCCTACCATTCTCATACATTCGAAAGTGACAGGCCCTCTGGATGTGGATGATGTCAAAAACAACATCACATGATTAATTACGAATTGTACACAAGTAAATAAAAACAACTTTGACCCGCTTTACCTACTATTGGCTTCCTGCACTATAGTGCCAAGATGAGTGGCTTACATCATGTAATATTGGCTGTCTTGCAATGAGCACTCACACATCTTGTTTTCCCTGGAAATGCTATGTATAAGTGCTCATTGCAAGACAGCCAATATAACATGATATAAGCCATAGCGTGCACGTATAAAGGCCCAAGCGCAATGACAGCAGAAGCGGAACGGCAGTGGTAGCGGAAACTAGTTAGAACCAAATCGATTTCGGTTATGCATCTTGATGTAATTTGTGAAAACTGTCAAGCTTTCCGTTTCCGTTCCGCTTCCGCGCACATTGCGTTTGGGCCTTAAAGAAGAGTTACATTATAATAGTACGTTCAGATTACAGAGTTATAACATGTTATAGCGCTATCTTGATGGTGGTTTCTGTGTTGGATATAGTTGACAACCGTTATAACATGTTATAACTCTCCTTAACACACCACTGCCTGGAAATGCTTTGGGAAACGTGGGGCTTTAAGGCTGTGAACCATTTGCCGAGTTAAATTTAACTCGTGGTTAAAAGTGACATTTCGAAAGTTATTTTCTATGTTCGAAAATCCCCGTGCTGTCGATCGACCGGTTTTCGAGCCACGGTTGTCAAAATTTAACTTCTTGTCTGTCAGAAATAACCATGCTCGGATAGCAGGGTTAATCGATAACTTTTCATCTGTCAAATTTTAACCAAAAGTTAAAATAATCCACCAAATGGTTCAGAGCCTAAGTAGTTATAACCGTCGCTAGAACTATTCCACAGTCACAGTGTAGTATGTCATCTCTATCCAAGCAGCATTCACAATCAAAATAAACAAAATAAACTCACCCAAATTCTTCAATACACGACGTGTAAATATTTACATGATTGAAATTTTGATCTTTGAAAACATCGCGCATGAGAAAAAGAGACCTACTGCGTCAGGATCTGTCATGATTACCTGAGTTTTGTCAAAAAACCGCAAATATTTACGCTGTGTGCAGCGAAGAATGCCCGGACAATAAAATGCAATTATGTAATTTTAAACCAGCCATACGACGAGTTCCTACCAGCTCCTACCCGAACTGCAGCGCTCTCTCGCTCGCTTTCCTCCCTTCCTGTGTGGACCGAAGGTCGTTCGCACAGCAGGAAAAGTTTCAAATTGCAACGCTGCTCAACGATCCCACTGCGTCCTAGCAAGAAGTACGGTCGACTTGTTTCGCGCTCCGTTGTTTTGGAAGTTTTTTCGGTATTAGCTTGATATAAATTATCAGTTTTTTTTCTCACTAAGTGACTCCTGGCATAGTTCCCGGTAAATTGATCGAAAAGTGAGTTTTTTTAGTAGAAAGTGTCATTTTCGGAAAGATTAATCCGTGCTATTGGAAATTCGCAAACAAATTTGGGCATCATCGTTGCGTGGTCACGCATACGCGCTTACGCATACCCGCTCACGTATCATCATCATCGAGTGTGAGCACCCGTTTCTACATCTACATCGTTCATCAATCATCGTGCGCCTGTGTGCGCTGAGTGCCGCGCCTCGATCAAGTGCACCACAGCGAAGGTCATCCACGCTGCGCGTCGCTTCCCAGTCATCTATGTAAACGCCTACACATATAACGCTCGGTGGTAGTAGTATAGGATTATCAGATAAGCTTTTTTTTTTCTTGTTTCTTTTACTCCCCCATTAGTTAAATTTTCATTTTGTATTTCTGTGTTTGTAGTGTTTTCTGTGTATTGTGTCTGTTCGAGTTTAAACATCTGTTCAGTGGGAGAGCGCTCCCACTAGTAGAACAAAATGGATGTTTTGTCGGAAGACGACATGGATGATCATTCATCTCAGAAAACTGATGATGTCATCCCTGGCTCGTCGTCTCAGTCTGTCAATGGGCAGGCTGAAAAAAGCACCAGATTGCGGGCTTACCCGATTGACTCGACTGGCCCATGGGTTGTTTATTTTCAGCCTAAAAACAAACCCTTGAATGTTGTTCAGATATCTGATGATCTGACAAAGCGATTCTCTGCCGTGACCGAAATAACGAAGGTTAGGCACAACAAACTTCGTGTGACCGTCGCTAACCTGAAACAGACCAATGAGATTGCTGTTTCCCAATTTTTCACACTGGAATATAGGGTGTACATTCCAGCCTCTGATATGGAGATCGAAGGCGTGGTCACTGAGGCGAGTCTGAACCCCGAGATACTGGAGAAGCAAGCGGTTGGCCGATTCAAGAACCCCTTGCTTCCTCCGGTAAAGATACTGGCCGTTCATAGAATGAAGTCAGTATCGCTCAGCGAGGGTAAAAAGAGTTTTACTCCCACAGACTCGTTTCGGGTGACCATTTCTGGATCTGCCCTTCCTCAATACATCGAGCTGGGAAAACTTCGTCTTCCTGTGCGGTTGTTTGTACCTCGGGTCATGAACTGCCAGAATTGCAAGCGGTTTGGACATACGGCCTCCCACTGCGGCAACAAGGCACGCTGCTCCACATGCGGGGAGAAGCATGAGGATGGCGCCTGCGCAGCTACTGCACCAAAATGCGTGTACTGCAACGGAACTCCTCCTCATGCTCTCTCGTCATGCCCGGCGTACAAACAGCTCGGGGACAAAATGAAACGCAACCTTAAGGAACGTTTCAGGCGGTCTTTTGCAGAAATGCTTAAGACAGCCACGCCATCGACCACTGACAAAAATCCCTTTTCTCTTTTGTCAGATGACGAGACAGACTCTGACTTGGCTGAGGAGGGAACTTCTTTCAGTTTTCCGGAAGGTTCTGCACGGAAACGAAAGCGCATCCGTTCGCGGATTGCTGCAAATAAAGAACCCCAAATCAGCTTGCCCAAATCAAGGAGTGGTGGAAAAAAGGAGACTTCTACTCCTCCTGGATTCCGCAGAACTGATTATACCCAGGATTTTCCACCTCTTCCGGGGACATCCAAAACCCCTGATGCCCCAATTTTAAGAACAGAAACCCCTTCTTCATCTGGGCTGTTCTCATTTGATGACATTGTGGACGGTATTCTCAAATACCTCAACATTTCTGATCCTCTGAAAAGCATTGTCCTCACATTGCTTCCGACTGTGAAATCCTTCTTGAAGCAATTGACTTCAAAATGGCCCCTTCTTGCAGCTATCATCTCCTTCGATGGATAATTTTCCAAACGAGGTCGGGGATTTGATCACTGTTCTACAGTGGAATTGTCGAAGTCTTATTCCGAAATTAGATTCGTTCAAGTATTTAGTCCATAACAATAATTGCGATGCATTTGCCCTCTGTGAAACATGGCTCTCTTCAGAAATTGATCTCCCTTTTTACGATTTTAACATTATTCGATTGGATCGTGAGGATTCACGTGGAGGAGGGGTACTTTTGGGGATCAAAAAGTGCCATTCCTTCTATAGAGTGAATCTTCCCGAATTCCCCGGTATTGAAGTTGTCGCATGTCAGGCTACCATTAAAGGTAAGAGCCTTTGTATTGCTTCTGTATATATTGCTCCTAGAGTCTCTGTTAATCGCAAACAACTTTTCGACATATGTGCGGTACTTCCCGCTCCATGGTTGATCATGGGAGACTTTAACTCCCACGGTACAGGCTGGGGGGAGCTGTACGATGATAACCGTTCTACTTTGATTTATTATCTCTGCGACAACTTCAACATGACAATACTTAACAATGGAGAAGTAACACGTTTGGCTGGTCCATCCTCGAATGGTAGCAGATTAGACCTCACCTTTTGCTCCAATTCACTATCGTTGGATTGCACTTGGCATGTAATCCAGGATCCGCACGGTAGTGATCATCTGCCGATCAAAATTTCGATTGCCAGTGGGTTCAACTCGTCAGAATCCGTTAACGTCGCGTATGATCTAACCCGTAACATTGTTTGGACTAAGTTCCAATCCGCGATAGACGATACAGTATCGTCAGTGGAAGAGCTTCCGCCGTTGGAGGAATATAATTTCCTCTCTAATCTCATCGTCGACAGCGCACTTCAAGCTCAAACACGACCGGTGCCGCGATCGTCTATTCGTAAGAAAACACCATCGCTCTGGTGGGATCAACAATGCACGGAGGTTTACCGTAAAAAGTCCGACGCGTTTAAACTTTCTCGGAAACGCGGAACACGCGAGCATTTCGACGCATACACATCTCTTGAACGCGAACTCAAGAGCCTCATCAAGGCCAACAAACGGGGCTACTGGTGGCAGTTTGTAGACGGATTGTCGCGCGAAACGTCTATGAATACGCTTTGGAGTATGGCGCGAAGAATGCGTAACCGGTCTACTAACAACGAAAGCGAGGAATGCTCGGATCAATGGATTCTTAAATTCGCGCGAAAAGTGTGTCCGGATTCCGTGCCGTCGCAGTTGATTCCTCGCGAAACCGCGAATTCGGTAGACGAAATCAGTCAGCCTTTTTCAATGGTGGAACTTTCACTCGCTCTCTTTTCGTGTGGCAATTCTGCCCCGGGATCTGATAGAATCAAGTTCAACTGGCTGAAAAACCTCCCAGACGTCGCTAAGAGGCGCATGTTGAACTTGTACAATCAGTTCTTGGAGCGCAATATTGTTCCCGACGATTGGAGACGAGTAAGGGTGATAGCCATTAAAAAGCCTGATAAACCCGCGTCGGATCATAATTCGTATCGGCCCATCGCGATGCTGTCGTGTATTCGGAAATTGATGGAGAAAATGATCCTTTTTCGCCTCGACAAATGGGTTGAGACGAACCACCTTCTTTCAGATACTCAATTTGGTTTCCGTAGGGGTAAGGGAACGAACGACTGTCTCGCGTTGTTTTCCTCGGAAATTCAGTTAGCTTTTGCTAAGAAAGAGCAAATGGCTTCTGTGTTCTTGGATATCAAGGGGGCTTTTGATTCAGTATCCGTTGAAGTTCTTTCAGAGAAACTCCACGCTTGTGGATTGTCTCCATTAATGAATAATTTTTTGTACAATTTGCTGTCAGAAAAACATATGAGCTTTTCTCATGGAAACTCTACAGCTTTTCGATTTAGCTACATGGGTCTCCCCCAAGGCTCATGTTTAAGCCCCCTTTTGTACAATTTCTACGTTAGAGAAATTGATGTCTGTCTTAGTGACAATTGCACGTTGAGACAACTTGCAGATGACGGCGTAGTGTCTATCACAGGGCCAAAAGAGGTTGACCTGCAAGGACCCTTACAGGATACTTTGGACAATTTGTCTACTTGGGCTATTCAGCTAGGTATCGAATTCTCCACGGAGAAAACTGAGTTGGTCGAAGCTTCAACCTTTGGGTAAACCGATCACTCATTCCATGTCTTTTAAATATCTCGGGGTCTTCTTCGATTCCAAATGCACCTGGAGATCCCACATTGAGTATCTGAGACGAAAATGCCAACTAAGGATCAATTTCCTTCGATCAATTACCGGAACGTGGTGGGGAGCCCATCCACAAGATCTTCTGACGTTGTACCGGACAACGATTTTATCGGTTCTAGAATATGGTAGTTTTTGTTTCCAGTCGGCAGCTAAAACGCACATCATCAAGCTGGAACGGATCCAGTATCGTTGTCTTCGTATCGCGTTAGGATGCATGCACTCGACTCATACAATGAGTCTCGAAGTGCTGGCGGGCATGTTGCCACTATCCGTCCGTTTTTCAGAGTTATCTCTGAGGCTCCTCACCCGTTGCGAAGTAATGAACCCACTGGTGATCGAAAACTTTGAGAAGCTTCTGGAGCTAAATCCTCAAATATGTTTTATGACTTTGTACTACCTTTATTTAACACAGGATGTCAGCCCTTCAAGAAATATTCCCAATCGTGTAATCTTCTCCGATTTCGGCAATTCAGTGAATTTTGATTTATCTATGACGCAGGAAATCCGCGGAATTCCAGAGCATCATCGTCCTATGATTGCTCCGTCATTATACGCTGCAAAGTTTGGCCATGTTGATTCTGCAAGAACGTTTTTCACAGATGGATCTCTAATAGAGGAGTCCGCTGGTTTTGGTGTATTTAATGAATTTCATAGCGCCTCTCGAAAACTTGAAGCTCCTTGTTCTATGTATGTGGCTGAACTGGCAGCAATTCACTACACTTTGGAAACTATTGCTTCACTTCTTCCAGACCACTACTTTATTTTTACGGATAGTCTCAGTTCTGTCGAGGCTATCCGTTCCATTAGGCCGGTAAAGCACTTTTCGTATTTTCTCTTGAAAATACGAGAACTGCTTAGTACTTTATCGGTGCGCTCTTTCATCATCACCTTCGCGTGGGTCCCTTCGCATTGCTCAATTTTGGGCAATGAGAAGGCGGATTCACTTGCGAAGGTGGGCGCTATGGAAGGCGACATTTATGATCGACAGATCGCCTATAGTGAATTTTTCTCTATTTATCGTCAGCAGTCGCTCGTTAGCTGGCAACATCAATGGAGCGAAGGGAGCTTGGGACGATGGCTACATTCAATTATCCCTAAGGTGTCGAAGTTTGCATGGTTCAAAGGGTTGGACTTGAGTTGAGACTTCATACGCGTGATGTCTCGTCTCATGTCCAATCACTATTGTCTAAACGCTCACTTGTTCCGTGTGGGGTTGGGAGACAGCAATCTCTGTGAATGTGGACAAGGTTACCAGGACGCTGATCACATCCTTTGGTCTTGTGCGGAGTATCGTGGAGTCAGATCACATTTTTATGATTCCCTTCGGGCTCGAGGTAGACAACCTAATGTTCCAGTTCGGGATATTTTGGCTAGACGCGATCTGGAGTCTATGAAACTTATATATGTTTACTTTAAGGATATTTACCTTAGATTGTAAGTTTGATTAACCTTGTGTTTAGTTTGTATTTTGTACGTGTGGGTTTTTTTTTCAATGTTTGTTTTCAAGATGAATAGAAATAATTTTATGCTTTAGGATCAATTAAATAGTTGTATCGTAAACCACATTTCAAACCTCCTTCTTCCCTTTTCCCATCCAAAAAATTGTAAATCTCCACTAACCTGGAGACAACCGCGAGTATTCGGTCCAGTTCCTTTAACTTTAAATTTAAGACAGTAATAATGTATAACGCAAAGGATAACTCGGCTCTGTAATGTTTATTCGATTGAGCCTGTACAAATAAAGTAATTATAAAAAAAAACGCTGCTCAACAAAATATATCCATTATTTCCGATATTGCTAGACACTCTATTAATTAATTACTCTTTCGAACACACACAATGTATTGAAAACCAATCTGTATAAAAAGGAAGTATTATTCAATAAACAGGATCATTATACTGAAGCACGAACCTGCTGGGTTACCCCAGTTAGCTTATCGACCCTTCAGACAGTTAACTACAATCTTTCTCTGCGACCCTGCTGGATCCCTCCAGCCAGGCTTCGCGCCGAGTTGAGAAAGCAAAGTGCGCGTGTATATGTAGACATCAAATGCTTAAATTACAAAGCATACAGTATATGAGAATGTCAAAGGCGAACTCAAATCCCCTCATCCATCAATGTATGAGTTAGGTAAAAAAGTGCACATGTGAATAGTATTGCCGCATTAATGGCCCTTCGCTCAATTTCAGGTTCTATTCAATTTTTACACTGCTGTACTTTAGCGGAGCTATCAATCTATCTTTCATCTCTTCAGAAATTTTTCTAGCTGATGAACTATTGCACTAAAAGCTTCATGTTGATATTAGTATATCATTTCCTCACAACTCAGAATTTTGTCATATATCTTATTTTCTTCATTGTATGTTTTTGAACCAATCTAATGCAATATTTATTTTTCGACTAAAGGGTGATACGGTCAAAATTTGGTCAAGGGAAAACGCGTGTAAAACGGTGAAATCGTTTTTTCAAAAAATCAAATTAAATTTCTTTTTCAAGTTCAATTAGTATAAAATTCAGGAAACATATTCAGTTAGGCTTCCGCTTTTCCAAATCCGAATTGCCGGGCCTTACGCTTGACCCATGCCATCAGATTTTGTACAGCCACCTTGTCCACCTTCTTCGCCGCAGAAAGCCAGTTTGCCTTGAACTGCTGCTCGCCCTTAGCAGTTTTTTTGGTCTTCTTTAGGTTCCGCTTGACAATAGCCCAGTATTTCTCAATTGGGCGGAGCTCTGGCGTGTTGGGAGGGTTCTTGTCCTTGGGAACCACCTGCACGTTGTTGGCGGCGTACCACTCCATGGCCTTTTTACCGTAATGGCAAGATGCCAAATCCGGCCAAAACACTACTGAACAACCGTGTTTCTTCAGGAAAGGCAGCAGACGTTTATTCAAACACTCTTTCACGTAAATTTCTTGGTTGACAGTCCCGGAAGCTATGAAAATGCTGCTTTTCAAGCCACAGGTACAGATGGCTTGCGAAACCAGATATTTCTTTGCGAACTTTGACAGTTTCATGTGCTTGAAAACATCTGCTACCTTTCCCCTTCCTTTTGCCGTATAAAACTCCTGTCCCGGAAGCTGCTTGTAGTCGGCTTTGACGTAGGTTTCGTCGTCCATTACCACGCAGTCAAACTTCGTCAGCATCGTCGTGTACAGCCTCCGGGATCGCGCTTTGGCCGTCGTATTTTGTTTATCATCGCGATTTGGAGTCACTACCTTCTTGTAAGTCGATAGTCCGGCTCGTTTTTTGGCTCGATGCACGGTTGTAGACGATACACCCAGCTTATTTGCGGCATCTCGGAGAGAGAGGTTAGGGTTTCGCTTGAAACTACCGGCAACTCTCTTTGTCGTCTCAGCGGCTTCCGGTTTTCGATTTCCCCCCGATCCAGACTTCCTGGCTGTCGACAAACGTTCCCCAAACACTTTAATTACATTTGTAACGGTTGATTTGGCAACTTTTAGCGATTTTGCCAACTTTGCGTGCGAGTAGCTCGGATTTTCGCGATGCGCGAGCAAAATTTTGATACGCTGCTCTTCTTGCTTGGACGGCATTTTGACAACTGAAGAGTGAATTCCAAAATCAAAATAGGAGCAACATTCTACACACACACACCTTCAAAATGAGGGGTGTTCAGGTTTTTTAAATGCAAAATTGAAAGAAATACGTCAAGTTGATATTGACCAAATTTTGACCGTATCACCCTTTATTGTCATCAATTCTTGACTAAATACTCATTAGTCCAAACACATTTCAACGCTATAAAGTTAGAAAAATAATTATAACCGTTTTGTGTAAGCCACCTCACTGTGCCATGGCAGAACGGCCATTCTACCGGTTTATTCTATGTTAATTTCTAAGCACAACACCGTGTGCGACCAGGATGTCATCATATATTATGAAAAAGTTGATTTTATCACAAAATTACCTCATTTATTGCATCTTTCACATTCTCTCTTCTAGTTTTACAATTTTTTCAGTATTTGATAATAACTAGTTCTTGTTGTTGAATAATTTGTGAGTACACAGACCATAAGACCGTTTAAAAGAAATATTTGTAAACCATAAATGACACTTATCATTATCGCCACCGTGTTTGTAAGAATCAATAATTTATATTTATACCTTGTTTGTAGAGAACAGATCATTTGATTTTAATGAAAGGGTTGAATGTTTCAAATACATTATTCTCTAAACCAGATTAACTTATAACAACACAGCAAAAAAAAATTAATATTACATCCAAGAGGATGCACTTCAATCATGTCGAAAATCTCATGTAATTTTTATGGCCACAAAAATAAACAAATGCAGTAAAAGCAGCGTAATACCCCGTACAGACTATGGCTTATATCATGTAATATAGGATGTCTTGCAATGAGCACTCATGCATAGGATTTCCAGTGAAAACTAGATGTATGAGTGCTCATTGCAAGACAGCCTATATTACATAATATAAGCCATAGTCTGTCCGGGGTATAATGTCAGTCAGCACTGTATCAAAGATAGTTTTGTCCTTTTCGGCAAGAATATTACACCCCGTTCACATTACAGCGTATATCACGTGATATACGCTGTCTTGCAATGAGCACTCATACTACTAGTTTTCACTGGAAATCCTATGTATGAGTGCTCATTGCAAGACAGCCTATATTACGTGATATAGGCTGTAATGTGAACGGGGTATTACACCATATTTTTGACTCGATTGAAGTGCATCCAGTGTTATTTTTTTGCTGTGAACAGCTCTGATTGGAAGATCTGTGAATGTTTACCTGGAATCTTAAACATCGATGCCCACATTAAAACAGATCGAAAAGCATAATTGTAATCCGAGGATTTTGCCAGTTGCAGCTCGCCACCGTTATGGTACCAACCCGTCCAAATTGTACGTCTCTGTATCTCATAACATGTTACCCTATATATAATACATGGCGTGGGTAGCGCGGGACAAGTCTAACACTAACCTCTTATTCGGTACGTAATATTTGAACGGAGTGTAGGCTAACTGAGCAGATTTAGGGCTGCCCACATACCTCGTGAGCAGTTAGGGTGATAGTTAGGATGTGTACACGGTCCACACAAATAAAAAAAAAGTTTGGATAATTGTCCACGCGGAGGGAGGGGGTTGGGTCTAAATTCACTCAAAAACTGTACACTTGGCTTCTGGACAGCCCCTTTTGAAATACAGATTAAATTGGTTATGCGCATCAATTGAATAGGATCGGTGTACCGGTTATGGCTATACTTTCCTATTATGGTGTGTTCCAATTGTGGGCATATGGAAATCCCATAGGCCATAATTGGAACACACCATAATAGGATTCTGTTCTATTCTAGTGAGGAAAACGTATCATACTTGTGAAATGGAAGAATCGCTTCATCACTTGAGCGTAACTGGTACCAATGATTACGCATTCCTCCATTTTATAAGTAGGGTGTATGATATAACTCGTTTGGCTCAATAGAATGAAGCGGAATGATCCAAAAAGTGGATGTTGATGTTTTTCAGTGAAATATACTGAAAATACCCTACAAAATTATTACCAACAGCAGTACTCCAATGTCGCTCGTGCTAAACAAACTATTGGCATTGACGAGAGCTCTGTAACTCATTGTTCCTTTGGGGAAATTGCATATGTAACTGTCAGTCTATGTGTGAAACATGGTGGATATTTTCTTATTTTCTCACTCCTCCACAAAATCATACAAGGAACTGTCAAAATTTGTGTAAATAAACGTCACTTCGGCACTGTCATCAAGGCGAATTGCTTATATTAGTCCAAAAACCTCAACAATTCTCGATGAACATTTCAAATGGCCTATCTGCTTTGATCAATTCTCTTCATCGAATTTCTCTATTTATAACCACTGCTATGCAAACAGATTTCGCGCTAATTCTACCACATAGTTTGATAAATGAGGTTCTAATCTAGCGTCCAAAACGTCAAATACGACAGGGAAAGGTTTTGCAGCTGAGTTATTGACGAAAGAGAAAGTCGATGAAGAGAATCGATCAATGCAGATAGGACCTTTTGAAATGTTTATCTAGAATTAGTAAAAGATCAGCTAATCAGGATGGTCTCATACAATATTATAAATGACGTCACACGTGGCTAGTGAAATGTCTGTTAATGATATTTAACAAATTCCTATAGCTAATATAATATTATCTTTCAAACGTGGCACAATGGGACAGCATGGTATTTCTGTTGCACAAAAACCATAGCATAGCATGCTTGGGTGGATTGACAGGGATTTACAGATATCTTTAGGCTCTGAACCATTTGGTGGATTATTACAACTTTTGGTTAAAATTTGACATATAGAAAGTTATCGATGAACCCTGCTATCCGAGCGTGGTTACTTCTGACAGAAAAGAAGTTGAATTTCGACAACCTTGGCTAAGTTGTTCTCGAAAACCGGTTGATCGACAGCATAGGGATTTTCGAACATAGAAAATAACTTTCAAAATGTCACTTTTAACCGAGGGGGACGACTCTATCTACGATGCAAAAAAGATTGTGTTTTGCTGTGGCTAGCTGCGCGCACACTGAGTATATAGAAAGAAGATTGATGACGATTCTGAAGATTTCCTGCAAAAAATTGATGAGCGATGCAAGTAGATGCGACAAATGAAAGAAGATTGTTCGAAGATTGATTCGCTAGTGTGAGATTTGTTGACCATCTAAACTTGAGATTTAGATGTGTCGCCCCCCTCGCTTTTAACCATGAGTTAAATTAAACTCGGCAAATGGTTAACAGCCTTATAGTACGTTCAGACTACAGAGTTATAACATGTTATAGCGCTATCTTGATGGTGGTTTCTGTGTTGCAATTATTTGACAACCGTTATAACATGTTATAATTCTCCAGTCTGGACAGCGTTTTAGACGTCATTTTATTCAGTTTTATTAGGTTTTGAACCGTTGGGGTTAACCTCAGTCTGATGACAGTTCAGTGAAACTGTTTACGTGGACTTAGTCGATTTTTTCATGGGTAGATTTTTTCGATCATTTTTCAGACTGCAGTGAGATGTAAACCACACTTGTCCACGAGCAACATCCTTTGACCGCGCTATTCCTTGACAATTTTCCAGTTAAAATTTGGAAATTCTAGAATTTTTTTTTTCGAAAAAAAAACACTAATACCCCGGACAGACTATGGCTTATATCATGTAATATAGGCTGGCTTGCAATGAGCACTCATATATAGGATTTCCAGTGAAAACTAGATGTATGAGTGCTCATTGCAAGCCAGCCTATATTACATGATATAAGCCATAGTCTGTCCGGGGTATAAGTGTAACAGTAACAGTACCACTGAACTGTCAAAAAGGTTCAGTCGATTAACACTGAGTTCATTCGTGACGTCACGCTGTAGAACCTAATTGACTTCTTGCCGCAAGATATCACTAATACCCCGTTCACATTACAGCCTATATCATGCAATGAGCACTCATATATAGGATTTCCAGTGAAAACTAGATGTATGAGTGCTCATTGCAAGACAGCGTATATCACGTGATATAAGCTGTAATTTGAACGGGGTATACTACAACCTGTGTAACCCGTGTAAAATCGATTTGTTTATTATTTTCAACCATGAAATCCACTGTCAAAGTGTTCGACTTGACAGCGGTTTATTTTTTTATTTTCAACCAGTAAAACGCATGTATTAGTGAAACTGATCACTAATACTAATACATACATACTATGGCTTATATCTTGTAATATAGGCTGTCTTGCAATGAGCACTTATGCATCTAGTTTTCACTGGAAATCCTATGTATGAGTGCTTATTGCAAGACAGCCTATATAACATGATATAAGCCATAGTCTGTACGGGGTATAATACCCCGTACAGACTATGGCTTATATCATGTAATATAGACTGTCTTGTAATGAGCACTCATACATCTAGTTTTCACGGGGAATCCTATGTATCAGTGTTCATTGCAGGACAGCCTATATTACATGATATAAGCCATAGTCTGTACGGGGTATAACGGTATTAAAGAACTCTATAGAACAGTCAACTCTCCATTCTCGCTTCATTTTTCAATAGGTCCTATCTACAGTGAAGATTCTCTTCATCGGCTTTTTGGTTGGATCGCCACGGCCGTGTTTAGATATTTTCGAATATTTTCAACACATATTTCGATGGAAGAAGCAACAATCTTGCATCTAATACGACAAAGACGACAGGAAAAGTTTTTGTAGCCAAGTTATATACGAAAGATAGAGTCTATGAAGAGAATAAATTGATCATAAAAATATCATACATCCAGCTTTCTATATCTCGATAATCTCTCTATCTCAATCGATCTCTATGTCGATGGTCGTTAGAAAACATTCGGGAAAGAAAAATCTAGTCTACGTTTGAAGGAAGCGATCGAGTTTGTTTTGGATACGGAATAAACAAATCTAGCGTTCAGAATCAAAAGGACCTAATTGCGATAATCGATTATCTTCATCGATTTTCTCTTTGTATTACTACACTTAAGTGAAACAATTTTCCGAAATTTTTCCAATACTATGATGAAAAAGGTTATACTGGCTAGCAGAAGCAATAACAGACGCACCGAAAAATCTAGCTAAGTTACTAATAAAAGAGAAAATCGATCATCAGAAATACACTTTTTGAACCCGAAATGCCTGTAGGATCGTACCAGTAAGCTAATAAATTGCCGTTCTGTATGTCTATCTCGATGGTCAATATCGAGAAATGAAAAGGTGACTGCATTTAGATGGTTCTCAAGAAGTGCAAAATTGTTTATTTTGACTTTTTTAAATTTTCATAGGCATCAAAACGCCACAGCCTACTAGCAGCGATACATTGAAGGTGTTCAATAATTGTATGTTTAGATATGTTTGGCCAGCAATAACAATGAAAATGCTTTTTCATCTATTGTTTATGTTATGTTTCTCAGAGAAATACTAAATTTAGTTCATAATTTAAAGCACATTACTGAACAATTATCATGCAAATCTGCGTGCCATACATAAAATAGTAACAACGTGTAGCAACTTCTTTAACAGTGGTAGCCCCGAAGAAAAAAGATGGAACTCGTGTTTATTCAGTTACTCGGGGGTGTCCAACCAATTTTCCCAATGTTTTCCCCAGTCATCAAACCAATTTATTCACAAAAAATGATACAAATTGAAAAAAATGGGTTCTTCGGGTCTTCCATTGTTAATGTATACTTTCTTTGTTACACCATTGTCGAGTACACCAGATTTGGTTTGTATTCTGTGGATTGCTTTCAAATTAAATGTTACATAATACGAATCAAATGAGTCCAATGTGTTATACCCCGTACAGACTATGGCTTATATAACGTTATATAGGGTGTCTTGCAATGAGCACTCATACATCTAGTTTTCACTGGAAATCGTATGTGTGAGTGCTCATTGCAAGACAGCCTATATTACGTAATATAGGCTGTAATGTGAACGGGGTATTAGGTCGAAAATAAGAAAGACATACCTTATACCTTATACCTTGTACAGACATTCCATACATTGTACTCCTTCAATTAGTACCCCAGTCAACGTACTACTCGGCATGTCGGTTATAAGTATTAGAGTTTTGTGTATTTATAAATGGTCACTACCCTCTACAACGTTGCTCTGTAATTCAGACTAAAATACACGTGGGTAAAGGATTTTTAATTTTTCAATTTATAATTTTTTGGGGCTGTCCATTAGCCATACATCATTTTAAAGTGATTTTAAAACCTTTGCGCCTCCTTGTGTACGTAATAATCAGTAGCAAAGCCACTCTCTCTAAAGTGTCTACACAGTTTGTGGACAATCCCTTAGTGAATTCAAATTCATGTTTTATCATCAGGGTTGTTAATGACGTTAACGTTGGTTAACGTCTTCAATACAAATTCCCATTGAACACGTTAATGCTGACGTTAACGATAAACATTGATACAAATGGACATTACTTTTCTAAGCCATGCGCACTGAAATCCAATTTTATTCATACAAATCAATACTACCCGAGGGAACATTTCGCGTAAGAACATAACATAATAATTATGAGCAACGTCTGGTTGAATGTTCCTCTCTACTATAGAAAATAGGGTTTCAGAATCATCACTTAGAAATGCAATGTCGTTTTTTTAAATCTACAGAATAGAGATAGTGATCAGATCCATACCAAATGATAAATCGACCAGACTCGACCTTCTCCGATTTGCATGAAACTTTACATAATTGTTTGTTATGGGTGATCATTCATATTTGTGCTAATATTCGGTCATTTTCAATCTTGCAATTTTTCTCAAAATATACATTCGACAAAGCTGTAAAGAAAAATAACATCTTTCTAGGAATTGTACTAACTAAAAGTTATTGTTATTGGTCAAATTTTATTGTAAATTTTTAAGTTTTCAACATTTCAAAATTTTGTATTTTTAATTAGCCTTATTAAAAGAAAATCAAATATATTGAACAAGTTAATTTCTTGTAATTTAAATTTTTAACACTATTTTGGATCTTAGCAAAAATATGAATGATTTCACATAACAAACAATTATGTAAAGTTTCATAATAATCGTCAAAAATTCATTTTTTTTTTAACTATTTGGTCTGTACTGCTCAGTGTTATAGCAATTCCACGGTATAAATGTATATATGCCGAACGTCTTATAGATTCTAGCAAGGTAGTAACATTTCTTTAAGAAAAACGCTTAACAATACATTTATATTCGTTGGTTCAAAAATTTTATTTAATTTTGACGTCATATCCTTAAAGAGGGCAGATTTTTTTCCGATTGTTTAGGCTCTAATTGTTTCAATAATCACATAAAGTTCTTGCCATTAAGATATGGCATCACCTTCGAATTATGTTTAATCAGTATTCAGCAAATATTTTGTACATACATACATTGGAAGCATCATTAGGAGACTCAATACATTAATGAAGGGTTGTTCTAAGTTGTCTAAATTGAGCAAACTTATCAAGCAATGCGTTCCCGAAAACCATGCCTTGTTTCGTTAAAATAAATATTTCTACGTACTGTCTACACGGACACCTAAGAATCATACCCACATCACAAATAAGGTAAAAACAGTTTAGTTTGTGTGGTTTCCATTTTCCAGTTTCGCTTTCTTTTTGGCTTGATCTATTGATGCTGTCGCTAAATAGTTAGATCCCTCTAAGTGAAGCGTGCTTTGTCGATGTGATTTGCGTACGAGGCAAAATACAGCAATCACTAACAGGAAACCTCCAATAGCAAATAGTGCAATTGTAAGCACAAATTTAGCTTTCGCTGGGACGGTGGTAGCCACTTTCATCAGTTCGAGTATTTGATCAGGAAGAGAATCGATGCCCTCTTCGAACCACAATATGGGGAAGACGATATCTGGGAAATTTGCAACCTGTTTGATATCTACCACCTGACTAACAGCAAGGTTGATCTGGATACGCGCTCTTGCCCGAAGTGCTGTTCCCATTTCCTAAAAAGAGAAAAAATAAAAAGATTTTTTTGTTAGAATTACATAGGAGGTTAAGTATCTATATTTTGTATTGAAATCCGCTCGCACATCTTCCCACTTCTCCTTGTGTGTCGTAATTTGTGAACAAAGAGTCTGTAGTGATTGGATGTTTGTACTACCCTTCGTAGGAAGAACCAAAAGCCGTCGTGTGCTATATAAAACTCAATGATTGTGCAGAGCTCAACCAGTAATGGTCTTATTGCAGTCCACAGTCACATTGACCCTCCCAGGCATGTTTCAGTGTCCCCAGAAATATCCCGGTGCCGGGAAAATTGCCAATTCCGGAACATGCCCGGGAAGGCCAGAGTGATTGTGGACTCTTAATATGGCCATTACTGGCCGAGTTCTGCAAAGAATCATGAAATTCGATATGCAGCACTATGGGTTTTAGATCTGGTCGAGAATTGTCCACTTCCTCGGGTCACCAGAACATGCGCGGAAGGCCCAATGTGATCGTGGGCTCTCAATAAGGGCAAAACTGTTACGTTAAATCATGAAATTTAATGTGTCGTTCGGCGGGCTTTACTTCAGGTTGAGAATTGGCCTTGGGGGCACTGGGGTATTACCGGGGACACCAGAAAATGCTCGGGAGGGCCAAAGTGATCGTTGACACTCAATGAGGTTATTACTAGCCGAGTTCTGAAAAATCATGACATTTCATACGTCACACCCGTCGTGTAATTTTTCGGAGTTGACCTAGGGTGATCCTAGAAAAAATAGTCATGAAAGTCATCTTCTAAAGACTTTTAAAACTCTTTAAGACGAATGTTTTATAGCAAAATGTGTTGTCTGTATCTCTTCTAATAAAAAAGATATACCCGAATATAGTAAAAAATATGAATTAATTCAAATTGATTTTATACGAGTTTAAAAAATAACATACCTCCAATTTTTTCATATTATTGAGAATAACATACGCCCTTTCAAATTCCTTAAAAAAAAACTTTTTTTTTGTTTGCCCCAACCAGAGATATTAACATGTGAAAAGTGCATATTTTCGTGTAAAAACGTCAATAACTCTTGATCGGCGAAAGATATTGACAAGCTTTGTGCGGCAAAAATTTGCGCCTTCTTAAGATCTAAAAGTTATTTCAAGACACCTTTGCTGAGAAATTCGAAATAAAAAAACTAGAGCAAAACAACTGTTTTTTAGAGCCACCCTAACTCAATTTAAGAAAATAGCTCTAAATCGGCCAATTTAAGAGATACAAAAAAGTTGTTTTCTACAAAGTTGCTTGAAATCAGCTCAGCTATAGCTTTGCCCAGGAATGTATACCTTAATTTATTCAAACAAATAAGTTAGATTTTTGATTTTAATGATAATACGAACCAACCTAAAATTCATTGTCATACAAATGAGGGCATAACTATAAGGAACAACTTTGTAGAAAAGACTTTTAGTCCAAAGTTTCAATTTCAGGCTCAAAGCATATCATTCCACCTAAATCTGCATTCTGGACCACTGTGCAATGGTTAAGGACACAGGTTATAGGATATATTTTTGTATCTGTTATGTACATGATGCCCAGTTGATATAAGGGTTCCATTAAAATCTCATCTGAAAATTAGGAAAATTCAGGCCCACTCTCAGCTTGATGTGTTCATCGAGTGCCTCTACAGTTTTTGTTAAAATAACATCTCTATTGTTGGCACTGCTGCTATTCGCATTACAGTCCCAGCGAACAGGATTTCCATATGACATGGGACTGTTATGCAAATAGTTGTATTCTATGCCTGTACCATTTATGCATGCGTATGGCGAGTATTTAATATGATACCTAGAGAAATCGGGAAATTTTTCAGACCGATCAAACCCAAGACCAGACAGGGAATCTAAGCTGACTGCCTCCAGTATGGATGATGTAGATGTTTTAAAAAGATTGATCAAGTTACATTAAACGCTCGGCTCTTTTTATATCGGCATTATATTGTAAACTAAACATTCGCCCTTATTCTCGTTTTCGTTCGAACTGTATTTTTCATAAAAAAAAAACATTTTAGTTTTGTATGGGAAATACGGTTTGATCAAAAATGAGAATAAGGGCGAATATATTGCCGATATAAAAAGATTCGAACGTATTGCATATTTTCAATGTTTCCGGATTTTGATGGATAAGAAAAACACGCTCATTCATCTCAAGACTATTTGATATCATCAAGTCCAAGCTCTAATAGACATTTTAAAATCCATTCATGAGAATATATAATATGTACCCCTATCACACTACAGCAGAAATAAACGTCATATAGAGTATCCCGGTATAAAACTTCAAACGTATTATTTCTAGGTGAAATCTTGATATTTGGATTCTGCAATCAAGATAGGCTGATGTAATATGATCGGCGAAAATGTATTCGATAAAAATGGTGCTGTAACTTTTAAACTATTGTACAAAATAACTTCAAAGTTAAAAATATGTCATGATTCAAATACGCGCTTCGACTTGGGTTTTAAAATGTTGGCTTAAAAATATTATATTGCATATTTTGCCCCCAATTAGATTCCCAGCAGAATAATTTTGTCACACCACAAAATGTTCACACCGTTTTCAGCATACATTGGTTCATTTCGGTTTGTTTACCTGCTATTCCCTTTGTACTTTGACGTGTGAACATATGTTTTCAACTATCAAATATGTTCACATAAGTCTAAAAACCAAAGCAACCCGCAATACATTGGATAAAAACTACATTTTGATATTTTTAAATTATTGTTTCCATTCTGAATCTCGGTAAGTATTTCACTGAGATTATAAGAACTATGTGTGTAGGTATAACACTGTAGTTATAATACCGAAAAACCGACATGAATGACCATAGCAAAAACAATAGAATTTCTCACCAAAGCACACTACTTACATCTGGCTTCGTGTTCGCGGGAAATATTTAGCTAAGTCATGAACCCGCATGCAAAAGTTATGAATTGGTTCGTGTCTGATCTATTCTGGACAAATTATTTTTATCTAGATCAAAAAATCCTATGGTTTTGACAGTTCGGATCACTGCACATTTAAATCGGCCGTTTACGATTTTCGGACAAAAGTCAGAATTAAGTTTCATGTCGGTTTGTCGGTGGTTATAACATGTTACAAGGATATATTGATGATATTTTTCTTGTTGATAACTATTATAAAATATGACAAAGGCTGTAGTACGATGCAAATAAGGCATTAAATTGGCTATAATCGCATATTTAAAGGTTTTTTTTTAAATTCTTTAACGATCTTAGTTTTCAGTTGCTGTTTTTTGAGAACCGTCGCCTTAGTTATGGGTCACTTCCATCTGATCAACACGCAGAACTGACTGAGCCATAATAGTAGTAGCTTCTTAGTTGACTGTATAGTGGAAACAATTTATTTTTATTTTTGTCTGTTGAAATGCTGCAAAACAAAGGCACATAGCTCGGCAAAAACCGATACAGCCGATTAGCTCGGTATTTACTTTTACTGAGATCTCAGCAAAATTTATGTTTGTTAGCTGAGATCTCAGCAAAATTTTCGTTTGTGAGCTGAATTTCGGCATGTTTTTTACTATCCAGAAAAATAAAATGCAGAGCCAGTCAGTGGTGCCAATCTCGGCAATACAAATCAAATGTGTATGATATCTTACCGGCTGTACATCGATGAACAGTTGATGTTTCTCTTTTTCAGGTGGTGAAATTCCTTCAACTGCCGTTCGCAACGACTGGTCGGCCAGGTAGAAGTGGGGAAAACTGAGTAAAATTGGTGAATCTAGAGGAAGTAGAAGATTGTGAAATAATTTAAAGATAAATGTGCTTGAATGATAGTTACCGTATTGGCAGAGTGAAACGTTGAACATGCCATTAGGTGCACATGGCGGTCCTGCTGGACAGTAGCACATGTTGTCCTTGTTGATATCAACCGATGCGAATACATCAACCGCTGGGCTGAAACGGAATCCTTGCACACCGTTTCTAACGGTTACCTCTTTTTCAAAGGATAGCGGTAGAAGACGACAAAGGTCCTTTTCGTATACGTGTAAAGTTGCATTTTTTGATATGTGTGGTGGAAAGATGGATCCATCTGTTCCATTTAGACGATTGCACTGTTCAGTTGACCAGTGGGTCTGGTGAGACCTGCCGTTGTACTTGTCAATTATACCGTACTGAGTAATATCGTCAACGCCTGACCAAATAGTTACCCTATCCTGCAAATATTCGTAAAAATAGATTTCATCCAATTTTGTAGTTAGGAACAGCTTATTACCTTTGATGTACTATTTTTGCCGTACATAAGACCAAATTCTTCGTACGGTAGTTTTTGTTCCTTCGGTACTACATCCTTAGCAAGTTTTAGAAGAGGATCTTCGTAGCCCCACAACAGTTGTCCCACGGAAACCTCAACGAATGGTTTAATTTTCAAAATATCCATAATACTAGCCATTGCAAGTCTCAAGAATCTACACAGAAAGGCAAATTTACCAGAAGTCTTAATATTTATTAGCTATTTTTATAGTTCATTGAGTTTACCTGGCTGCATGTTTACTTTGCGATGTAGCACTAAGCATTGGAATGTTTGGCACTATAACTACATCGTCCTCGGAACCTTCAGATTGATCCTCATCGAAGATGTATACCCTCTTCTGGTTATAACTGATGGTACCGTTGGGATTTTCAACGATATTGACTTTCTCCCATGTTTGCCTGTAATATATAAAATACATGATTAGATTGGGTGTTTAGTGACAACTACTTCTGTTTGCCGAGAAAAAGATTGTGGGTTCTAATTCGATCCTTCTACTATACATAAAAAATATATGGTTATATCACTTTTGTATAGTGAATACTGATCCCTATTAATCGGTTGTTCCATTTTTTTGCAATGTTTTTCCCTTTCCATAATTTGTTTTCTACATAAGTCAATATCCTCTGGGTACAAAGTCTGCTCATTTGCATTGCACAGGACGTGGCCTTATTCACATTTGAGGAAAAATGGCTTCTTGTCTGATATTTAACTTTGTTGCTCTATAACTCATTCAACACACTGAAGAACAACTAGATCATAGTTGAAGATGCTAATTTCAAATAACAGACTGTAGTGATAATTTTATACGATAGATGGAGTAGATGAAAGTCTAGAGTTGATAGTTCCGTTAGAGTACGGCAGTGTGAAAATTGCATATAGATAGTAGAATAGCGAGCTAGGACAACTTTTTAAGGAAGGTACAAATTGGTTTTTTCATCTCTCTTTACCAAACTCTCCCTTTGGAGAGGAATGGTGAGGGGTGTCCACCGCCGCCACCACTGGCATAAAGAGATGAAAGCCGACCGCTCAAGTACCAACGATGTGTTTGAAATAGTTCTACCGATTTTTACCGCACTTCAGTGGTTATTTGAAGGAAGGCATCCAGTCGTAGGTTTGGAAATTGTAGCTATTGTTTACCCCTACCACTATACGGAAAGCAATTTAAAAATGGGACAACCTATTTCCAAATTTGAGAGGAAGGGTGTTTTACGTCATCGTCAATACCTTTTATCGTCAGAGGATAAATTAAATCCTTAAGCAGGATATAGTTTTATGCTTAAGAATATCATAATTATTGGTAAATAAATTTACGCACTCACAAAACTCATTTAAACCAATTGGTAACTGCACAAAGTGTACTTTTCACCTAACCGATACAACTCCCTACATACTGAAATGCATGACAACCAGTTTTTAAGTACATTTAAATAATATCGATGTATATCTGATTTATCTTTACCGGAACTTATTTCAATTAGCGGACTTTCAGACATTGTGTTATTATTTATCACTTTAACACTTCTTAATGTCATTCGTAAAAATCGGCACAGGACGCAACCCCAATGATCCAAAGTGTAATTTTGCTACAGAAGGCTCTGTTTAAAAGCATTATGACTAGACATTTTTACATAGATATTAATATTTATCCCACTGCCAGTGTTCGGAAAATCGTTCTCAAATATCATTCATTGAGTCTCCCTGAGAGAATAAACTTACATGCGAATTTGACAAACCAATCTCACGCTTGAGATTCTCTTGCATTTTCACACACTCACACTCACACCAACACCAAACAATAATTTCAGCTTAAAACTAATAAAAACCTCAAACGTGAATTGATAGCATGCTTATATATGTTGGGTTAGTTTTGCATCCATTGATGCAAAACAATAAATAACACCAAAATATAAAGCAATGCATTTTTGAACTTGGAAACTCATCGGTGATTTTTCTGCAGTTGAATTTTACAAGGCAATGCTCATAGGCTAATAAGTTCACGCATGAAATTTTAGTTTTTGAGTTTTCTCCGAACATTGCCCATTTATATTTCCTAATAATTACTTTTTGAAAAAAATTGCCGCAGGAACGACAGATTTTCATACATCTTCTTTGATTGTTACTACAATTCTTCCGTGAGCTCGGTAAACATGTAGTATCCGAGAGTGATGCGCATGATTGAGAACGAATGTGCTGTAGTAACGAATAGCACACATTTTGCCCATGGGCAGTGCAGTGAGCTACTAGCACCTCCTTCAGAAAATAATATCAGTGAGTAAAATGGTCGTCCTATTAAGAACTTTCAGTTCACGAACGATTAGTTGTAAATAATGTCATATTTGCATATGTTGGTATTTGAAATCAAAAGAATTTCAACTAATTTTACTACATTTTTCAAATATGAATTTTACTATCATCCCATTCATTTGTTCTTTGAATATTATGTCCTCACTGAAATTTTGCACCTCCACTTCGTAAGTATTTTATGTCCACTTTCGCAGTTGTTGATAATTAAAAATTAGAGTATGGTTGGGCAGGATGGATCTAGGGTAAATGTTGGCTTCGGCACCCATTGACTGTTTTCGGCAACCAAAATTTAAACGTTAATTTCACTATGTTTTCCCATCAACGCACTTCCCTGAATGTGTTCAAACGATTGTTTAGCCTTTCAGCTTCAATCTGATTATATTTGAACGATCGAGCAATCCAGTAATACTACATTTTTCTTCAAATAAAGCATACGCACTACAAAATGAGGTTGATTTCAAGTTGCCGATAATAGAACAGCTGTTTAACACGCAGTTCTAATGGGAAGGTTGCCGAAGAAAAAGAGGCTGCCGACAATAGTCACACTCACCTGAGAAGTTTGGAGCGTTGTAAAAACGCTTTCAAAACGTTTTGAAAAATTCTGTCCATTGGAATGGATAGAGAAGCAAGCAGCAGATGAATGTAAACAAACAGACACATCATATATGTGCGTGACGCTGAGAAAATGCTAGTAGAAGTGCAGACGCTGCTTAGATTGACGAGAATACGTAAATTCCCCTACTTGATTTATTTCTTTTTTATTTTCAACATCAACAGGCTCAAGGTAGCTGCGATGCTAGTTAGAAAAAGCAGGGAGTTGCATTGAACCTGTTGATTTTTACAAACATATAAATTAATAAATGTACTAGTTGACCCAGCTTGCATAACAGCTTCATTGTTTTGGCTTTTTAATATGTCGCTGGAATCTGGTAACTTTCCCAGGTCATGGAAAAGCTCCTATCAAGTATCTATATTTAAAAGTGGCAAAAAGCCTGACATAAGTAATTACCGTGGAATTGCCATTATTTATTGCATTCCGAAACTTTTAGAAGCAATCATCAATGAAAAACTATTTAATCAAGTCAAAAACAAATTAGCTAACATGTATATGAAACATGGATTCTTCAAAAGACGATCAACAAATACAAATTTACTCGAATTCGTCAACTATTCACTGATTTCAATGCACATACAGACTTCAGCAAGGCATTTGATCGCATTGACATACCCATACTACTATTCAAAATGCAAAAAATGAGAATAGAGCCAGGGCATCTCAAATGGCTCAAAACTAATCGTCAAAAACTTACGAGATTAACTAGCCTACGGCTAAAAATCTCAAAAATAAAATTAAAAATAATAATAATCGTTAGCAAATAGTTCGATTCAAAGGGAAGAAATCAAATCCTATTCAAGTTACGTTAGTAGTACCCCAAGGCTCTCATCTAAGCCTTCTGCTGTTTATATTATTTGTCAACACCATTTCCTTCCTTCTTAACAATATAAGATTTCTTATTGATGCCGATGACATGAAGCTCTTTTTAAGAACAAAGAAGACATCGAGATATTCCAGAAGGAAATACAAATTTTCTATATTTGGTTTATCGTAAACTTTTAACAATTAAACGTAAAAAAAAATCAAAAGGATTTAGTAGGAAACGAAACACCCAATCGCTTTTGGAAATCAAGAAGTATAAAAGTGTGAAAGGAATTAGGGATTTAGATATTATCTTAGCTTCAATATTAACATTCATTGGTAAAAATAATACAATCATCAACAGAGCAAACAACATGCTCGGATTTTATACACAGTTTTCAGGACCCATACACAATAAAACATTAAACATTGCCTATGTAAGATCGATATTGGAATATTGTTGCGTAGTTTGGTCAACTTTTCAATCACGCACGAAGAACGATTTTTTTATTGTTTGCACTTCGTAAATTAGGTTAGACAAGATTCCTTTTCAATCATATGAAGCCCGCTGCATGCTCATCAGCATCCAAACCTTAAGAGCGCCGCGAATTTGCAATGGTCTAATTGGTAACGATATTGTTTCGCATCGCATCGATTCAATAACACTTTTATCAAAATTTTATTTTTATTCCAAGCCACTATCGTACAAGCTATGCTAAATTATGACCTTTGAATCAAATGATGGCAACTCTTATAATAAGCATAGCGAAACTATTGACTTAACAATGACAAAAGCCAAATTGAAGCAATACTTCAATTCTATTCGTTAATTACGAACACGCAAAACTAATACAATGTAAACAAGATACTGTTTAGCCTAGCTTTTTTTTAAATATTACATTGTTTAGAAGTAAGACATACAATCTATTTATCATTGTATCAAAACGGTCTACTCTTGATTGACGACAAATAAATAAATAAATAAATAAATAAATAAACTGATCCTTGGAAGACATCATCACCAGATAGTAATTTCACCTGTGGACAAATAATATTATTGTCCAAAAATAATTAAAAAACAATCTCTATTAAAACACAACCTCAATTAGAAGCACTTGAAATTGATGACTTGAAACCATGGGGTAGATGGGGCTGGGATATACCTGCTTCGTTCTCAGACATAAACAATGAGCATGAGAAGAAAAACAAAATTTCCCACAGCCAATGTAAGCCATTATGCAACACAAGCAAACATTTCGGTCAGTCTGACTCGACTACTATAGCAGTAGAGGATTGGCTGCATGCCAAATGTAGTGCTTTCATTGGACAAATAGAAAAATACCTAATGGATGAGAAACAAAAAAAAGCTAGCGCAAGTAAATAAAGGCCAGTTGGTCGAATGGCACACGATAAAGGTGAGTCAAGTGCAAGTTGCTCATTTTGAATGGATATATATTGCTATATTGGAAATGAACGTACATGGACTTATATGAAAAAAAATATACAGCACTGAAAAAAGGGCCTAACAGCTTTTGTAAACAATTATTTCTCTCGACGATTTCTAGCAACTCAAGACACACCCACGCAAACCAATAGAACCGTCGGTTAGGGGAAGTCTTGGTTTATTGGGGATGGTGACGTTGCACAGTGGTCCAGAATGCAGATTTAGGTGGAATGATATGTTTTGAGCCTGAAATTGAAACTTTAGACTAAAAGTCTCTTCTACAAAGTTGTTCCTTATAGTTAGGCCCTCATTTTTATGACAATGAATTCTAGGGTGGTTCCTATTATCATTAAAATCAAAAATCTAACTTTTTTGTTTGAATAAATTGAGGTATACATTCTTGGGCAAAGCTATAGCTGAGCTAATTTCAAGCAACTTTGTTGAAAATAACTTTTTTGTATCTCTTAAATTGGCCGATTTAGAGCTATTTTCTTGAATTGAGTTAGGGTGGCTCTTAAAAAAACAGTTATTTTGCTCTAGTTTCCTTATTTAGAATTTCTCAGCAAAGATGTCTTCAAATAACTTTTAGATCTTAAGAAGGCGCAAATTTTTGTTCCACAAAGCTTGTCAATATCTTTCGCCGATCAAGAGTTATTGACGTTTTTATACTAAAAATATGCACTTTTCAAATGTTAATATCTCTGGTTGGGGCAAACAAAAAAAAAAGTTTTTTTACGGTATTTGAAAGGGCGTATGTTATTTTCAATAATATGACAAAATTGGAGGTATGTTATTTTTTAAACTCGTTTAACATCAATTTGAATTTATTCATATTTTTTACTATATTTGGGTATATCTTTTTTATTAGAAGAGATACAGGCAACAAATTCAGCTATAAAACATTTGTCTTAAAGAGTTTTAAAATTCTCTTGAAGATAACTTTTATGAGAAATTTCAAATAAAAAAGTTATTGCTAAAAAACTATTTTTTCCAGGAACACACTGAAAAGTGCATATTTTTAGTATAAAAACGTCAATAACTCTTGATCGGCGAAAGATATTGACAAACTTTGTGCAGCAAAAATTTGCGCCTTCTTAAGATCTAAAAGTTATTTGAAGACATCTTTGCTGAGAAATTCTAAATAAGAAAACTAGAGCAAAAAAACTGTTTTTTTAAGAGCCACCCTAACTCAATTCAAGAAAATAGCTCTAAATCAGCCAATTTAAGAGATACAAAAAAGTTATTTTCAACAAAGTTGCTTAAAATTAGCTCAGCTATAACTTTGCCCAAGAATGTATACCTTAATTTATTCAAACAAAAAAGTTAGATTTTTTATTTCAATGATAATAGGAACCACCCTAGAATTAATTGTCATAAAAATGAGGGCCTAACTATAAGGAACAACTTTGTAGAGGAGACTTTTAGTCTAAAGTTTCAATTTCAGGCTCAAAACATATCATTCCACCTAAATCTGCATTCTGGACCACTGTGCGTTGGTTTACGTGGGTGAGTCTTGACTTTCTAGAAACCATCTACACTGTCGTTCAGACCGACTCGAAATTGAGTAAAAAGAGGATTTACTCAAAAGTGAATTTTCCGGGAAAAACCCGTGGAAAACCAGGAAATATGGGAAATGGCTCTAATGTTGGCCTATGGACCTAAGATTGGGCCCATCGCTAAAAATCTGCTATTTATCAATTTTATCTAGATGAACGCGTCATTGAGATGGTACTAATGGATATTTTTGGTCGCTATTGAAAATTTAGTCGATTGCTGAATTTATGTATGGGCCGAAATTAGGGGCATTTAGGTCGACAGTACATCCATTTCTTCTACTTCTCGAATATGAGGAAAATCTTAGAATATTTTACTAAATCTTGGAGTATTTTGACAATTCAGAGATAAAATAGCATTTGGCGTCAGATTATCATAATAATACATGCATGCTGCGGTTGTCATTTGCGTTGATTTTTTATCCCTTTCGATTTTTCGATGATTCAACTTTTTCACGCAATATTTATGTTATTTGTCCATAAAAACCCGGTGGAATGGGCTTCGGTGCATTTCCGTTACCTCTTGATTTTTCCAAGGTGAAGGGTGGTCCGTACGAGTGGCCTTACGAGGCTTTTCGGTGGTGTGTTTTTTGCTCGTTTTCTCGTATTGCCTTTAAGACAAACGGACTACCCTCACCGACCTCTGAGTCAGAGTCTAGATCATCAACTGGCAAAATGGAGAACGTTTTACTGCTTTTTGGTGTGGTCTGAGAAGATGAAGCGGTATTCTTCAAGAGTTCTGCTAGTGTTCTCTTGGAGTGTGACCATGGATGTGCTCATAATTTTTTATAAAAATAATGGTCATGTTCGTAGTTTGTCATACAAGTGTATCCGCGGCAGTAGAGCGGTAGTAGTGACAATTCAAAATATCTCACAGTAATTCAAAATAATCTCCAGTGTTGGGAAAATATCAAAAAATCAAATCTCACCATTGCCCAAAATCATGCTTGATTTTGTAGACAACAATCAACTGCGGGCAATATTACAAGTTGTGATATCGTAGCTACGAATATCAAGCTAACAAATATCACCACCTACAATTCTAACCAAACCGTGGTGAGTTTGAGTTTCATGATTTTTGCTTTACATCCGAATGCGACCCGAAACTACCATCAGTGAAGAGTAAATAGAGATCAAGAGCAAATTTTCATTATGTCGTAAGTAACATTTGCACCGATCCGAGAAAAATAAAGTTTTGTTTTGATGACCTATTTCCAATTAAACACATATAATCTCATAGTGATAGCAATGTTTAACATATTTAGCCGGGTTTTAATCATACAAAGGCAAATCGCAAGCTTCCTCCTCTGTTTTGAGCATTTACTCATGTATGTGTAGATAATTTTAGTGCTTCCGACAAAGGGACGTATCAGCTTTTGTAAACAATGCATTTCATCGTTGATTTGGCGTAACTGGTAGCTCGCCCACACATTCTAACACTACCATCAGATAGGGGAAATTTCCCCCTACCTGCTACCAGTTACGCCAAATCGACGATCAAATGCATTGTTTACAAAAGCTGATACGTCCTTTTGAAAAAGTAATCGAGAGATGAATTATTATTGAAATTCTCTTCACCTTATGAAAAGATATTAAAGTATCTTTGCCTTATGAACTAAAATAAACAATTATACCGGTTATGCAAAAGACGTAGTTGATGCTAATTTAGTTTCAAAGCCAACAAATGTTTTGCTTGTATCATACTCACACATAAACATAAGGACCCAGTTCGTCCAAAACTGGTTTGGTACCGTTGTTTAAGAATTCGTCCGCATTGGTGACATTATACACGTATATTCGTATGATTGGCTCTACAGGTGGTTTCGACCACCAGCCGAACGATTGTCCACCCTTTCTTAGTGCTACTTGATGATTAATTACTGCTCTAACTAGTGTGGTAAATCCAAATGTGACTAGAACTCCGAGTACCAGCAAGCCCAAGGCGAATGCTATCACAAACCCTGCAAGAGAGAGAGAGAGAGAAAAGTACAAAAATAAGTAAATTCATGAGCAATCATCATAAAACGGCGAACATAGAAAGCAATGTGTTATCTTTCTATCTATTGTATGTAGCGCAGCTAATTTGCACCGGTATCGACTACTTGTAGCTGCTAGTTACATAGTAATAGTAAGAGTGAATGTAATTTCCATCTCCGTTTAGAAAGTTCAATTTCCAACGCGATACATCATTTCTAAATCTGAAATCTTGAATCCATTTTCCATAGCGCAGCGGTGAAAAGTGTTATGCTGTTGGGCAGCGAAGCGTCAATAATGTATCACATAATTTGATCACTGATGCCTGATCTAGCTCCGACGGTGCTCAAGGCCGTTTAGTAAATTTCAGCTTAGAAGTAGATATTGAAGGCGACTTTTTACGTTTACTCCGTCAAATTCAAGGTGTGACCATGGCAGTTGTGGTACAGTGGCTATTTTTTACAAGAGGCTCTTTGATGGGTATCCGGGTAATCCGGTTTCAATTACGTAAGTAACTTTTATTATCGTGGGGTCATATGTGCCTGCTTTGCGCTCGACCGTGCATCAGGTGGCGATTAGGATGTGCTATACCGACGGTTTAAATCGACGACGTTTCTGTGAAGGCCTTATTGAGGGAAATTATTTGATGAAGTCGAACTTTAGTTGTAGTTTTACTGAAATGGATGCTTCATGCTTTGGAACAAAACTGACTCTATGAAAATTCAAAATGTAGAACTAAGCGCAAAACTCACAAAACTTACGTTTAATGCCGCACTATGATTCATTTCATTTAAGTAGGTACCTACATTTGTTATACACATTTTGAAGAAAGAACAATGGGTTAGAGAATCTCACGACAATTTCCCAATCAACCGTTCAAAGTTTTGCGCTCCACCACGAGCGTGTACAAGGTACTTCTCACAACCTATCTTTTCAATGCAAATTACCCTGTGTTAAATAGGGTTGGAGGCATTTATTTTGGGTCCATCATTGGAATCTATAATTCAAGCAACATGCGTCTGAAAGAACTATGTCTAAATTCATTCAGATTCTGACCCAATGTACACACTTAGATTATTTTACCGAAATCTGTGAAATTTTAACGAAATCTCAACAGCTGAACGTTCGGTAAACAGTTCGGCCATTTAACAGATTTCGGTAAAATAATCTTAGTGTGTAGAAAAGATAAAACATTGTTAGTTCTAACCCGGGTCTTATTCAGAATAGGAGGAAAGGCCCTTTATCAAATCTAATCATTTGTACTATCTTTTGAGCCATGTCCTATATAGGCCTACGCAAATCTAAATTTTGGTGCATTTTTTTATGGGAAATTGTGATTTGAAATAACACACCGGTTTTTAATGATAGTTACACCCTGTTACACCCAACTGGGAAATGTAAAATTTTATTACAGATTTTCATGAAAAGTATGCAGAATTTGCAATGTTTCGTGGCATGAACAGATACTTTAATGTGGTCGCAGGAAGGTTTTAAAATAATTTTGAAATGTTTATGTTTGCTTATTTATTCGAACAAAGTTTGTGTCCCCAAATGCATTGCGTCTAGAAAATAATCTCATGGAGGTTTTATACATAAATTGGATTCTGGAAAAGCTTGCTTGTGCGCTGCAGTTCATTGTAAGAACTGACATTACATTTTTTGTATGAAACATATGCAGAGGATGTAATAAATTCAACCTTGCATTGGATTTAAGAGAAATTAATTTGCGTAAGCCTTGTTTTGAAGTTAGTTTTACAATTCCTAAATTGTAAAAATGAGAATATTTGGACCAAAGTCCTGATGCACTGCCTAATATCAATATCATCTGGTGCTCAGCCGCATCGAGTCTTAATTTGTTTACATCAGCGCATTTATGATAAATTTTGTCAATTACCGGTTTTACCGTATTAAATTGCTCAATACGGTAAAACCGGTAATTGACAAAAATAAGTCATAAATGAAGAATGAATATGCAGTATCATCACTTCATCATCATCATCATCCAGAGCCGAAACTTCTGGAAATTCTTGAGGAAGCGAAATTTGTATCTGGGGCTGTTTCTAGTCTTCAGATAAATGCTGCAGAACGTCATCAGAAGACCTTGGAGGAAGAATTAGCTGAAAGTCCTCCGGTACACAAAAATACAATATCTCCAAAAACTGACCATTCATCTCCTGGATGGTGGTTTTTAGGCAACAAATGGCACTGGAAGCAGGACTGGTCTAAATTTGACGCAAAACAATGGACTCGCAGGTTGCAGGAAAGAGCTGCTGAAAAAGCCAAATGCAGCAGAAAACGACATAAAAAAACAACAATAAATCCACATCCACATCCAAGGAAATGAATACAGCCACACCAAGGGATCGAACAAGCAACTACTGACCACAGCGAAAGTACAATTTGCTGGTCCGCCATTGACCACCGAACACCCAAATTGCAGCCCTCTCGGTCCCAAAATTTATCAACTTCAGGAAGGGTGAAACCATCAACCAATACCGAAAAGAAAAGCAGGTACAATACAACAAGACTGAATCGCCGTCATCACTTCTGCAATCAAATACAACATCTGGATGGTCACTCGACCCTATGCGCCCACCCATCGTAAGCTTGACGCAGCAATCAGCTGATGGGGACGGGCATTTCCTGAAAGCACAACTACGGTACACAAAAATAATGTACATCGTTCGCCTTTATTTGGCATATATGCATGACAAGGAGCCATCGTTTTGCCATGAAGGAATGACGAATATTATCATCAAAATTAATTTGGCATCCGAAGGACTACCGACTTCAGCGGAGGAACTTTGGAAAATCTTTTTCGAGGTGCATGAAGAATATTGTGTAACAAAACAGACGGCATCTGACGACTTGGAATCCTATCGGCGTCATCTTAACAACCAGAGGATCCAACACCTGCAGCGTATAAGGGACAAATTTCACAACCCGAATTTTCGGAAGCAATGACTTCTTTCTACGAGAAAGAGGTAAATAATAATAATAATGAAAATATTTTATCAACCGACGTACTTCAAAAAATTTCTTCACATAAACAGAATGCGACTGAAATTTTGATTTACTGTCAAATTTCAATCGCATGAATAGCCCAGCTAAAATGAAGGAAATCTATCAAAATTTATTATGCTCATCCTTCTCGGTCATCCTGGCAACTGAAACAAGCTGGAACGAAAGCGTGAACAGTGAAGAAATCTTTGGAAATGCCTTTAATGTATTTAGAGATGATCGAAATTTTCATGCAACTCAGAAGAAATCAGGTGGTGGAGTCCTTATAGCTCTTTCGGCCAATTTTAACTCAGAACACATCTTTACACAAAAAATTAACAGTATTTGAGCATATTTGGGTGAAATCACACATAGCCGGTGAAACGCACGTGTTCGCCTCAGTGTATTTTCCACCAGACCATGCTCTTAAAAGCACTTATGAAGCCTTCTTCAAAAGTGCTGAACAATTTCTATCTGAGCTTCCTCCTGAGGTTAAAGTTCACATCTATGGAGACTTTAATCAACGCCATGCTGACTTCATTCTGGACTCTGAAAATGAATGTATCTTACTCCCAGTCGTTGGGGATAATGAAACATTGCAGTACCAAACTAACCACATAAAAAACCAACAAAATTGCTATTTGGACTTTTTACTAACGAATATTTATGAAGATTTCTGTGTGACCGAATCATTAAATCCACTGTGTAAAAATGAAGCATTTCACACAGCAATTGAATATTCTTTATTTGTGCATGAAAACCAAAGACCCAACGACTGCGAGTACCAAGAAGTCTTTGAATACATATTAGGAGACTACGAAAAAATAAAATTTAAATTAAACAGTGTCAATTTGCAATTAATTTTAAAGAATGTAAGAAATGTCGAAATTGGTATAGACATGTTCTACAAAGTTTTAACAGAAATAATTTCGGAAGAAATTCCTTTGGAGAAAAAAAGATGCAACAGAAACACACAAAATCCAGTCTAGTATAACAGATAAATAAAAAACTTGAAAAATCGGTTTTTACATTAACGGCATTAGATTGCAAAGGTTTGAAATTTGGTAACTTAAACTTATGCACTATTTAATTTTGCGTATATATCATAATGACCATTGAATGTTTTGTAAACATACAATTAAAAAGTGCAGTCTGCAGTCTAATAGCCACAGTTCTTGTTGCTCCGTTTTTTGTTCTACGAAGAAGTGTAAGGAGTTTGCTTAAAAATTGAAAGTAATTCAGTGCTTTGCAGTTGGTAAAATATTGTAGAAATTTCACTGAGAATATTGCTAGATTTGAGTGAAAAAGTGCGATTGGTGAATGGTTTAGATGCTCCGGTGTAAACATAAAACGCGTGCTGGAGAGCAATGACGAGGATGATTTATGAAACAGCTTCGAAAAAATGGACAAACAAGCAGATATTTTTGGTGAGATCTTTCCTTTTGTAATTATTTAACTGAATATCAATTTTCACTGAATCTTTACTTTATATGGATCTTTACTTAATAGAATTGATATTCCTAAATATATATCATTTCCTACTAACACAAAAGATCCCTTCCGTGACATCTATGAAGCTATATGGGTTCCCTGCACCTTCTTAAGTAGATGTTGGGCTAATTTCCCTTCCTATCCCCTGCGATTGTAAGGATGTGGCCAGATTAATGCAATGCATTGTGGCCGATGTTTGGATTTGTGGGAAAAAGTGTTTTTTCACGGAAACAAACGATGTTTTCTGCTAAATGTATTGTTTGACCATTATATAGACCCCCCCCATTTGTACAATCGCATATGCTATGCTATGTTATATCACAATGACCATTTCGTTGTGAGATACACAGATAAAAATTCTGAATTTTAATAGTGATGCAAACATTCATTCACGTAAACTTGTATTTCGTTTCACGGAACCGAGCAACTTGTAAACAATGTTGTTTACAATAATGGGATTTTGTATACAATATTTGCTACATTGTATGAAATGACTCAGAACTTTACATGATATATAATGTAAACTTATTTGAAATGTGATGCTCCATTTATGTGCATCATACTGAACAGAGATTTACACTACTTTTTCGAACTGTGTAAAGTGGTGCATGTGACATTCTAATAATTCAATTCAAACACATTGCTTGAAAACCGACAATATGTGTATTTTTTGAGTAAAGGTTTATTTTTATTCCCTTGATTTTGTTTTACGTCGATCTTGCTTTCCGTGCTGAGTACCAATGCTACCGACGCCAGGGAGGCAGCTCCCACACCTGGACCCTACCTATCGACTCATCAACTCATGAACCGGGACCAATGGCTTTACTTTAACTATGAAACTCTTAAGCAACCATACCAAATCTGGGCGCAGAGACACGCAAGTAGAACTTTGTATAAGATAAATTGAATAAATTTTGCAGAAGGTTTGACGAAGAGAATTGAGAATTGAGAATTCAAAAGGCTTATTTTGCGTATGCCTACACAGCAAAATTTTTTAAATTTACATATGCACAGTTCGAAAAAGTAGTGTAAATTTCTGTTCAATATGATGCACATAAATGGAGCGTCACATATAATATAAGTTTACATTATATATCATGTAAAGTTCTGACACATTTCATGCAATGTAGCAAATATTGAATACAAAAGCCCATCTTTGTAAACAACATTGTTTACAAGTTGCTCGATTGCGTGAAATGAAATTCAAGTTTACGTGAATGAATGTTTACATCACAATTAAAATTCAGAATTTTTATCTGTGTGGCACATGGATGTATTTTCTAGCCTTAGTTGAAATATATAGCGATAAAACAAGAATTTTTCATAAAAGTATTTAATATTAAATCCATTTGCATTGAATTTTACATGTATGTGCGTTTTTACATGCATGTCAAAAATTCAACTGATATTTATTTAATTTTCAACGAACTATGATATAAATTTACATGAAAGAGCAAATTTCAGCATTAATCAATTGACAGTCATATTAAAAACCCAGCTCCAGTTGGTATTTGAACCTTACAAAATAATTTTAGCTATTATAAATACTTTTTTTTTATTTTTTAATACATTAACATTTAAAAATTAAATATCAATGTTTACATTCACCTGAAACATAACAATAAACTTTATTTAAAACAAATATGTACACAAATATTTAGTGAAAACATGACAACAAACCACCATTTGATTAAATGCAAAATCGTGAAAATCATGTATTGAACAATGGAATGTACATTATAACCTATATAATGACGAGAAACTAACACAATTACCTTGTGTGCCTTGTTTTCTTATTTATTATTGGCCTATTGAAAAACCACTAGTGTCTTCATAGACTTCAGAGAGTCAGATACCCTACATCTTGAATTTAAAAAGCACGTTGTCTCCGTGCCGTAGAAACTTATAATGTTGATGTATATTTTTTTTCATACACCAGAAGTCACCATTTCGGATTCCAAAATAGCATCAAACATCTTTTTTTTTGGCCTCTACCCTTCTTCGTTTCGAAAAAAGCCATGTTGTAAGATATCTGACGTTTAAGTGCAAATCGGAAGTTGCATTCCAAAACGCCTTTCCCTTTGACCAATTACGCCAACTAATGAAACGATAAAACTTAACCCTCTCCAAGATCCATGAAACTTTGCATAACTGTTCGCTATGAGCACTAGATCAAATTTGTGCTGTAATCCGTCCACTTTGACCCGCGCCTATTTTTTTAATGGCCTATTTGATATTTTTCAATAAATCATAACACGAAAACGGCTCTTCTAAACGAAATGACATCTGAGACATATAGGAATTTTCATAAAAAATACACTCTGTAAAAAATCAAAATATTGGGGAAAAATATAAATTAAGAAATCTGTTTAAAACAGCTAAATAGCTAAAAATGAACATTTTAATTATGTTTAAACATATCTTTATCTGAATGTTCATCAAACATGCAAACTTCTCTGACATTGGACACAATGAAAATTTTAAAATCGACAAAACTTGTAGAACATCATCTAAATGATGATGATAGTACCACCGGTTACCTCTAGAAAAGTTTGAGCTGGACGATTTATTTTTAAGAAAATTAAGTGTAATATCTTAACCAGATTAGCAAACTAAAACGAACTGGTTACAGTAAGAAATATAAATTCCCTCAACACTTTTCAGTTGCTTCATAGCGATATAAATTTGAAAAAGCTTAAAAGCTTTCGTTCAATATTATAATACCAAAAAAATCAAACATTTGCGTTCCCTACTTTACAATGTTCACATATAGCAAGGAAAACAATTTTAAGCATGTGAATATATTATTCAATGATATATTTACCACTGTCATGGTAATGCTTGATTGAAACTGATATTTCATTTTAATAAAAATAAATAAAAAATATACTTAAAATACGTAAATGTAACTAAGCTATTAGGGAGTTATGATCACAATGTACTTCGTATGTAGGGCTCACGTGTAACCCTCATCTATCCACATAAAAGAATGTTCAAACTTGTGGCAACATTTAAAAACTTGTTTTTACAAATATTTAAGACACTTAACTTTTCAGCACTATTTAAATAAAACAACTACTTTGACTATATGTTTTAGTATTACTTCTACGTGAAGTCAACGATTTACATAGTTGAAGATGCTAATTTCAAATAACAGACTGTAGTGGTAATTTTTATACGATAGATGGAGTAGATGAAAGCATAGAGTTGATAGTTCCGTTAGAGTACGGCAGTGTGAGCGATTTATGCTTATTGCAGGTTTTAGCACGTAACCCAGCTGCTTCAGTACTTTGTTGATTCTGGCCTTCCGGCCTATTTGAGATCATAGAGGCTTTTTAGAAGAAGGCATACTTCAACTTTGGCCTCATTGTGTTTTAAACATCAGATGAAAGATATACTTTGTTCTACTAAATCAATAAAAGGTGGTTTGTAATAAGATTTAGAATTAAAAAAAATATTGGTTTGACATAATTGAAAAATTCATGTAGGTGTTCTAGCAATATCAATATGACTTTAAAAAAAATGATGCGCAAAATAATAAAATTGTCATATATTTGAAATTCCGTAAAAATTTCATGCTGCTTCGAATAAGGTAAAATAGTAACGAAAAAAGTAGATTTTACTGCATTAACGTTCAATAGCATTCAATACCAGCATTTGAACAAACGGTCCTTGGGGTGCAATGATTGCTGTTATTAACTTGAAAGTGGTATGAATGGTTTTCTGCGAAATTTACAGTGATTCTTAAAGAAATTGCCTACTCTGCCTTATTTCTGCTGAACATACACTTTGCACCATGATTTATGCTTCTGATTCGGATTCAGGGAACCGATTGTTAACATAGGAATAGCTAGTTTTCAAGGGCCTTAAACATCGGTGCACTACTGGTGAGGCAAATGTTCGTTTTAAGCTGTTTTGAGTACCTTCTGAAAAAAATGTTCTAATTACAAATGAAAAATTGCAGCAACTTGTTTATGGCAGAAAAAGTTGTATGGAAGTTTCTGCATCCCATTTGCGACATATGTGCTACTACACACCAAATTTAAATCGTTGCAAATCAGCAACATTTAGCTGATTTTGCACCTCACGAAAGATCAGCGAATCTTCCAGCAAAATCATGTTACTGAAACTTCCAGGAGGTTCCAGCATTTATAACTTCTGTCAAAATGATAACGTTTTACTGAATCTTCAGTAAATTTGAAGCTCCGGCACAAGGATAATTGACAGCGTTTATATACACCAGTCCACGGCTCATATATGTCGATGATTGCAACCGATGACGCTTTACAACTGGCGCTCCTCCAACAAAGGAAGCTTCGATAAGTTGGTACAGCACCAATTCACGTCTACGAAGCTTCCGTAACCCTTTACTCCTATGGGGAAATCCCCATAAGCAAACGTCACTGGATACGTGAAACATGGCGGATTTTTTCGTATTCGATCACTCCACCGAAAAATCTCGTAGCCAATCTGGTTTTCAGCGAACAGGAATTCAGTGACAAAGTAAAAGAAAAAAAATCTGATTTTTGGAAAATGTTGACGCGACCAGGCTTGTGAGAGGAGGGAAGTTTTGCATTACTGATAGGGAAGAGCGCTGCTTCGTCGCAATCGCCCATTTCCGTTCTATCCAGCAGAAATCATCAATAATATCAATGATTTCACAATGCACAAAACAATAATACGTTTGTTCCGATGCGTTAGTTCATTAGCTACAACATAAATCTTATTAGAGCGCTTTGTATGCATATTTACGCTCATTTTTCTCAAAACAAAAGAAGCGCTCCTAGCGCATCCCCTTTTTCTCCGTTTATCCGTAGGACGAAGGAAATCTAATGGCGTTTCAATGCGTTTGGACGGAATTGAAACGCGTAGGACGAATTTAGAAGCAAGAAGCAGTGTTAGATTTTTAATAATATCTCAACATTGTTTGACTCTTTATCAAATCCAACGGTATGTATGGAAAGGTGGATAAATTTAGAAGTTATCTTTGATGAAAACATTCCATGTTTTGTTCAAACCCTTTCCAAAAAGCGTGGTAAAGTGCGCAATGTCCTTAGTAGGACGGAAATTAGATCAAAAACCCTATCAAGGAAAAACATAATTAGACGTTTTCTTCCAAAAAAAAAATTGATATTGTACCTAAGTTACCTCCGAGTTTTCCTCCTTCTTCTGTGGGTATACCACCATTCACAGATTAAATTTTTAATGTAAAACTATTCTATACTGTCCATAATTGCATATCAGTCCCATATGGATAGGAAATCAAGCAAAGATGGGACTGATATGCGATTATGGGTAGTACAATGAAATTATAAAAAAAAAAAATACTTACGCAACTTGATATTGAATATATATTAATATTAATATCATGAAAAATGTTTACACGATCCAAAGTATCCATTATGAACGTGGTATTATAGCTTTTTATAATCAAAAAATTTAACCACAATTTCAAATAAAAGAATTCTTTTAAATGTATCCGTTTCATTAGGCAAACATTAAACTCGCACCGCTAAACATAATCGATTTGGTAGCGGTGTGTTTCATCGCATAAATACTCATTTGTAAGAAAAAGTAGTTCTCGCCAAAGCGTCGCAGTCGTTCCGACTGTGCTCAGGCCTTAATACTCAAACACTCTTCTTGTATAGATGTGGAAGCAACATAGCTGTATTAGGCATTCAATCTATATGTCACTAGACATTATGCAAGTTTTATTGCTTTGTAAGAATACAGGTTCAACCTTACCAATACCATATTTTCTTGTCAAACCTGTTTCAAGCACTAGTCAACGGACATCCAATGACTGGTTTCCATTCTCACTATGGCAAATCATGTTTAGAAGTGTAAATTTCTGCAATCTTGTAGGTTATATATTTGAATAAAATAAATGTATATACTTACACCACTTCCTCAGGAATGCACTGGACAGCTTAGCGCATAATCGATTTCCGCGGCCATGCATTTTGCTGTCTGTTTTTCTTTGACTTAAAATCTACTATATATAGTGGGGAATAGAATAAGATCCTCTTGTTGTCAGCTACATCCAGCAGAGTATAGCTACCTTGGAAGCAAGACTGTAAATTTAAACAACACAATCGTCATCAGTGACAGTTTTTTTACTAGCAGCAATGCTGCTGTTCTCTGATTTTCGTAATTAACACACGTTACCTATCCTTAATGAATCTAACTTGACCTTGTATATTTTTCGACCGTTGCTTCATACAGGTGTTTAAGGTTAAATTTGAATAGCTGGGGCTGCTAGAAATAAAATAACCTTTTTTTTTACTGCTGTAGCAGAACATATTTTTAATTAGTTTTTTCATGATTAAAATGTTTCAGCAATCTTAATAATAATAAAAAAAATAAATAAAGCTATGAAAAATGAATTGAAGCGTTGTAGACGAAAGTCATATATGAGTGACCTCCAGAATCCAATATAGGCTGTAAAGGCTGCCGAGCGGAAGTGTATGGTCGCATACACCACTTAATCGTTTGCTTCACAGTCATCATCGCGTATAGTCAAGTACAAAAACTGATGGTACTCAAATCCGTTTGCAGTTGAAATTCGATGGCCTTCACTGAGGCCAAGAAACTATTCTGAGATGACAGCTCGTTTTTCGGCTAAAATTAAATCTGAAGAAGTGGCCGACTCATTTACAATTCAAATATCCAAGGAGAACGCGATAAAAAATGTTTATCGATATCGTCAATAGACGAACCGAACAGAAGTGATTGACCATTTGATAGTTTTTATTTGCACTAGTGAAATATGAAACCTGATTTACGTCATTCCGATTGTTACATCTGATTGGTTACAAAAAAGTTCCAAATGATAAGTTTGTAGTGCAAGTTCTAAGTTATAAATGTTTTAATAATATCCGCTCGTTTCAACCATACCAAATTTCAGATTATCGGTCATTTTACTCATATCGCTTAAATTATTTCAAACTGGAGTTGGATTCTTATTTTTTTCAAGTTTATTCCGTATTATTGCTATCTCATCAAAATTTATGTATATTTTATGCTGGCAGATCTCCTTTTTATCTCTCTTATTTCATGATAGGTTAGCATGACATTTTGATTTAGAAAATATTTTTAATAAATTTAATGAAAACAATTTCCAGTTGCATACATTGCTAGCTGTCTTTGGCATCATCGGCAAGTAATAATACCGAAAGATCCCAAAAATTTGTAAAAGATATATGACACACTTTAGAAAGACTTTCACAATTTTCTAGGATAGACAAATTTAACTGTGAACTGCAAAGTTTAAGGAAATTAATAGGGCTTTTCGTTAAAATTATTTTCAAGATTGGACACTCACGAATAACATCTCAAAGGGTGAAAATTGCTCAAATTATGCAATAAGTGAGTTTTAACCTACGAGTATCTCGAAAAAATAAATAAAATAAATAAATAAAATAACAACTTTGTCAATTTAGCATAATGAGCTGTTTGTTGTATTTTTTTATTAACACTATTTAAAAGATATTCGATAACTTTAGGAAGTATTTTGGAAGATACTACTTTTTTCAATAATTCATAACTTTTTTGTTGATGGATTGCCCAGCAAATACACATTGTCAATAGGTAGCAATTTATCAAAACTATAATATAAATATATAAAAAAATAAAAAAAATATATTTGGGTAATTTCAATTTTACTTGAAAATAGACCATCTGGATGAAACAAATCGTTCGCTAGATATATGTTTTTCTATTTATGCGTATCAATTTTGCATAAGCCCTTTACAAGTGTTAGTCATGTAAAATGGCATGTGAACAGTAACAAACAACTGTGTAAAATAACAAATAATTCTAAAAATATCGAACCGAAACGATTTGCGAATCTCAGTGGAACTGCACCTATATAGGTCTCATTAATCGTTCAAGAGATCAAAATAATATACACACTTGATCCTTGGGGAAACTTGATCCCTCCCTGTACTCTCGAAATCCAGAAAAGTTTTTTCTCAGTTAAGATTCCACAAAGTTTCGTCTAAACGGAAGGTTATATAATGGACATTTGCGTCATATTTTGGGTCGTAGATATTTTTTAAGAACCATTCATAAAGACTTTTTTAAACCAATTTGAAATTTTTAAATTAAATTTTGCGTATTCAACCAAAACGTGTACTTTTCTCAAAGTTTTGAATCAGTAGATTCAATTATAATAATTTAATTTCTGCTGTTTCTTTTGATTATTTTGTTTTGAAGTTGAAAGCTCAGTTAGGGGATACTTGGCCCCGTAAGAAAGCTATTCACTTAATTCTGAGATATGAGTGAGAAGAAAATAAAACTCTCTTTGGGGAAACTTTTTCCACAGAATTTTCACATATTCGATCCCGGGATGTGTGTAAAAAGTAATATTCAAATGCATATCATTAAAAGGGAATCAAATCTCCCCCAATAATTTTAAACTGCATTTTCTGGAAAATACCAGAAAAGTACCAAGAATATTAAAAAAATAACATATAAGGATCATTAAATTTTTAAAAAAGCGTGTTTTGACATCTTTCAGCAAAAAACGAGAATTTATAAACTACTTTGGAGGCTTTAGAGCAGGCCTGCCCAACCTTTCTAATCTTGCTTTTTTAAATGGCTGTATCTTTGTTCGATGAACATGTTTAAAGCTGCAGTTTGTTTATTTCTCATTCATTCTGGGCTGTAATTCATAATGATTAACAAAATTGGAATAGAGTTACATCAAGGTTGAGATCCAGAGACCACGTCCGGCCCGTGGAGCAGCGCTGCTTCAGAGTATTGTGAATAGTATAGTAAGCCTTTGCGAAAACCACATCAATTTTCGTGTCCACTCTCCCCTAAATGTTTAAATGTTAGTAGTATAGTTGCACAGGGATCAATGTAAAATAACTGTTTACAGATTTTTTCAATAAAAGTCTCGGAAATCGTGGAATGCATTTTTATTAGCCCTCCACCAGATGCAGATTTGTGATAAACAACACTATACTAGTCATGAATCGCATACCCGAGCGCATATCATAACATAACATAGGCGTTCACTATCCAGCTGGATAACATAAAACAACACAACGGTGGTGATCCATCAGACTGCGTTTAATTACCATGCTTTTTATTTTCTAATAATTAAATCTAAGTAAGCAGACCATATCTTCTTCGGTTACCATGGCGATCGTTTGCATCCATGTTATTTTCATTGCATAGCTACAAAGCTGTTCGATCAACTTTCTCAGTGAAGTAGTGAGGACTATGACAATCTTAAATCGCATAGGGATGATTAAAAAATGATGGCCATTCTAAAGAGGAGGGGGGGGGGGTGGGGATTTAAAATTTTTATGAATATACTGAATAACATTGTTTCATATCAGCTTTTGTGGTAAGGTGTTTAATGATAAATGGCTAGAAATTTCTGTATGTAAACTAAGGGGCTGGAGGGGGGGGGGGAAGGGTTCAACAAACTGTGAAGATGTGAAAATGCCTGACACATCGGGAATCTCATATTGATTTTTACCAATTATGTTATTAGTCAACACCACTATGTACTATTGTTACATACGTCATATTGTGTAATAAAGTCAACAACTTTGTTCGCGAAAAATACATAATGCCAAAGTTGAAAGCAATCCCATTGTAAACAAATTCAACTAATAAACACATGTAAGCTTTTGTTGCTACTATTAATTTATTAAAATTCAAACAATTACATCTAAACCATTTCCATTTTATTAACTACTTGCAATGGGTCTGGGTTGTGGAGCAGATAGTGACTGAAGACATTACTAAAAATTGATCAGCAGGCAACTTATGTTTAAGGTTCATCAACCCATCCATTGTTTGTGTAGCCAACATTTTATAACAACCTTTTATTCAAAGAGGCCTTACGACAAAAGCGTAAAAGCCACCAAGTAGTTTTATTTCACATGCGCCTCAGTCGATGAGCTACATGACGAGAATGATAATTATTTTGCAAAGCATTTCGCGTACTTCCTTGATGGTGGCAAAAAACAAAACAAATATACAGTTAAAACGTCAAGGTAGTGCAAGAAACTCGGTGTAAACAATTGTGTATCTAGGTAAGTGCTAGGTTTTGTTCTAGCCAAGCAGAGTGAGTGTAAGCTAGCTGCAGACCTGTAGTGTGTGTAAAGAACAATGCGGAAACTCTTTCACGAATCACAGTAGAAGGGAGCTTTTTGGTATGCAAGGTCTCGTACATTTTTTGTTGGTGTTGTTTGGTAACCTAGACCGAATGGTAGTGTTTATAATGCTTCGATACTCGGTTCGGTCAATACCGAATATGTGTGTGCATATTTAGGTAGCTTTCCATATCACAGGCATATGCTAAAGGGCATCATTTTCATACTACTTAGGGGGAGCTGGGTAACAGTAGTACGGCTGGTATCATGAGTTATTGAGGATATATGACTTTATAAAAGACATGGGTTTATTTTAAATTACAGTGTCGACCATAAGGTCTAATTCAAATGGACGATATGGTCACTTGAACAAACGACATTGTAAAAAAAAATGTATTTCTGTTTATCGTTGCATGTACGAAGGCATTTCGTACGAACATGCTTCTACTATTTAATTCCACAATTGAATTAAATTAATAAATACCAACGGGTCCTGATAAATCACTTTACCTAGAAGGCAGCCAATAATTTCCCTTCAGCATCAGATATGCAATTCATCTGCAACATCAACTCGGTTGATCCACCTTCATGGATGGCTGTAAAATCACCTGTCTCATACCCACCAGCATGCTTATTACCCAACAAACAATTTTAGCTGCAGCTTAGCTTATACAGGCAAAAAAAGCTGCATAAGGCAAATTTTGGCTCTATAAGCTAAACTGCAGCTAAAATTGTTTGTTGGGTAGTATCACTCGAAGCAACAAAAAATATGAGCGGGTACCTGGAATTACACACAACTCAATGAATCACCGCCATTAGCAACAGGAGCAACAAATTCTTACAGAATCCTTTTTCTTACCATAACTTTGTAATTTCATGAGCACAAATTACAAAATTCACGATGCTTATAGATCTGAACGTTCGGACATGGCTTGCTTTTCCGCAGCAAACAACCAGTTTCAGTTCAATGGCTAACAAGTATAGATACTATAGATTTCATAGATAAGCGGAGGTACAAAAAGATGTTTTGGCAACCATAAAGTTGGCCATGCACACAATCTTAGGTCATATTTAGAGCTATTTCCACTGTGAAATTACGAAGTGTAATGGTAAAAGGGCTCTTGATGGAATCACTCGAGCTTAGCAACACTTTCCACAATTAGACAAATTCTTGCGATTGCGTAAAATTTTATATCGAACATTAACATGTTCTGTATTAATCGTGTTATTCTATAGTTATGTTATTATTTATATATCTTTAAACATACAGTACCGGGCATAAGTATATAACATTATGATTTAATTTTCATTGCAAAAAATTCTGTAAGTTTATCGGATTTCCTTGAATTTTTTTGATATCTTGACTGGTTGGTCATGTATTCGAGATTTATCGGTACAGTTTTTAGAGTGATTGGTTGAATTTGTTGGAATCTAAGTAAAAATTGAAGATTTGTAGAGTGCTAGAAAACCTCAATAAAACATACATTGTTACTTGGGAAGTTTTAGTATTTTTATTAAAACGTCTAATTTTGGAATAGCCTATTTAAGGGGAAGCTCACCGGCCCAAAAATAAAAAAATATTTTCGGTACGTTTTTATTTTTCTAAAAATATTGGGAAAAATTATCAAAAATCCAAGAAAATCAGTTTCTTCCTTAGATTTTTGTCAAAAATTACATGTAAAAAAAAAATTTTCTATCCCATCATGAACAAAAATTTGACTCTCAGAAAAACCGAAAAGTTGATGTTTTGTGGTTTTTTGAGTCCAACTTTATGCCATAATGACTTATAAAAAATGTTTTTGCACGTGAATTTTCTTTGAAAAATTAAAAAATATTTTCTTAGAATTTTGATATCTTTTTCCAATATTTTTAGAAAAATCAAAACGTAATTATTTTTTTCGGAGTGGTGAGCTTTCCCTTAAGAATAAAAGTACAATGAACCAAATATGCTGAAATTTGACTCATTGATCGTCAAGACACAGTTCTTTCATATGCTTTAGTTTTTATATAATCCGTTGATAATCAAAAACAAGTTTTAACATTTGAATTAGTTTCTCCATCTGAACAATTTGGAAAGGTTATATAGTGCGTGTCAGAACAATAGAGCCAGCTAAAATCATACTGTTATTAAAGCCGTTGAATCTCTTTTGTTTACTTATGATTATTTTTTAGTTTTAATGGCTTTTGGACAAATTAGTGGCACAAAGTTCTACAAAATTTCACACAATTTTAATGACAAACTTCTGATATTTGGGTGATTGTGTAAAATTGAACATATTTCAACTAACTAACCGTTTCTCTTCGTGATGCAAATATATTCACACCAAAAAATTACCTGTACATACATTGGTATTTGACGATTACTAATTCAGCATTTTTTTTTTAACTCACCAAAAATTCACATTTTTTTATTATATTATATATATATGTATTATTAAAAAAAATTTCTGACCGATTAAATTTTATAAATTTTTGCTTTAAGATTAGATAATATTCGACGTACATAAAAGTCTGGATAACGTTTCAATTGCTTCGATTGATGTACGAAAAATTAAAAAGCTATAACAACTATATTTTCTTTGAGTGAGTCAAATATAATAATTTTGAGAACCAATTCCCGTTAAATTTTGTGGTTATATTCATCAGTGTTTTAATCATTATGGGAAACTTTTTGTGTAAGTATATTAACATTATGAAGACATACAATTTTTTTTTCCTTGATTTGTTTTTCCGTCGATGCACCAATGCTACCGACACCAGGGAGGTAGCTCCTACACCTGGACCCTACCTATCGACCCATCAACTCATGAACCGGTGACCAACGGCTTTACTTCCCTTCCGAAGGAAGGCGTGATCAGAGATGTTATACCTCAGAACATCCCGGCGTCACCAACTGGGATTGAACCCAGGCCAGCTTAGGTGAAAGATAATCACGTTTAGCACTATACCACCGGCATACTACTACTAAGTTTCGTTAATTTTTACAAGGTTCCAAGAGGTTAAAGAAAAATCCTGAACTTTTGATCAATTTTCATAGCCTGAAGACGTCTTATTATGCTATCGATTAAATGTCAATATAATATAAATTCTCGATACTGTTTCTTTTAGTCTAGAACATTAAAAAAAAGTAGACCTACATAAAATCAATAAAAATAAAAATATTTTTTACCATTAACCACAATACACAACGGAAGCGGTATTCCATGCAAGGTCATCATCAAGCTAGAACATTTTGTTTTCAGTCCCAAACAACTGTGCAAAATTTGGGTACGATTTGTTGTAGCCTGGATTTCGGTATTGCGTTTGAAATATGTATGGATATTAGTATGGGGAAACTTATTTTTTTTACATTTTCATCCCTAGATACCACAATGTTGCTTAAACCATGCAAATAATTATGTATAAATATAGTCCAGTAAGTACTTAATAACTTTGCGCAAGAAAGTATGGAAAGTAAGTCTGTAAAAAAAGTTATAACTGTTCAAATATTTATGGTTTGAATTAAATGTCAAAAATATCTTTTTCTGCCAACACTGCCGGTGTAGTCAGATTCCAAAGTTTCTTATCGTATCGATTTGGAATGTTCAGATGAATTATTGAAAAACAATTGCTCTATCTCATATGCGTATTTGGAGATGGGATGCGGATGTTTATGTTCGGTCATTTGTTAGTGCTAGTTTTTTTTTTCAAATGCACTGAGACTAGAAAATTATCACGTGAAGGTTTTCTACAAAAATATATATTCCGGAAAACCTATAGACAGTGAATATAGACTGTACAATGCGTGGAAAATGAAGCAAAACATGTTAAATATCTATCTCTTTCTCTCTGCTACAACCAAATGGGCGATGATGGTTTGGCTGCATTTTTAGACAGTTGGTTTCTGGTCTATATACAGTGCCTATAGGAAAACCTTGTTCATACGCTGCAGTCTACTGTAAGAATTGCCATTTCATTTATTGCAAGAAAAAAATGAAGATGAATCACTTACATGTGATGTTAATGCCATTTGTGTTGTTGATAGTATGAAGTTCACAATATTCAATTCTGTTATTACGCGAATTTTATTCGCCTCTATTTTTGATCAACCAAACTTAATGCAACTTGTTTGAAAAAATCAAAGAAAAATCAGGTGAAATTAAAAAAAAAATGTTTTTATCCTGCGCATGAGGGTAAAATCGAGAAAAATCAAAATCACTTAAAAACAGAATTGAGTGTATTGAATATTTGTGCAGTCAATTCCGTAAATATAGGCCATAAATTGATTTTTGAAGCGGAAACTCAAAAGTGGAAGCACGCAAAATAAATGCTATGAACATCAAATGTAAGTGTGGATTTCTTAAATCCTCTGCATGTTTTGTTACAACAAATCTAATGTCAGTTTTTACAATGGACTGTACTGCCCTTTTCAGCATAGCTGTCCCATTCGTTAAAACAGCAAGCTTAGAAAAACGCTGTTGAAGATTTTAATCTTCTTGGGCTCTTATGGATGGGACAACATAGTTTTGGTGTTTTTCGTGAAACTTTCTGAACAAAGTAGGAAACTTTTTATGTACATTGTAAAGTAATGGTACTTGAAAATCGATTCTAATGCATAACTCATTTTCGCAAAAAATGCTAATGGGACTGTTATGCTGCACAGGGCGTAAACCAAAACTTACATGGGATGATTTTCTAGCTGCAGTGCATTTATGTTTCCTTGATTTGTTTTCCGTGCTGAGCACCAATGCTACCGACGCCAGGGAGGCAGCTCCCAAAACTGGACCCTATCTATCTACCCATCATCTCATGAACCGGGGACCAACGACTTTACTTACCTTCCGAAGGAAGGCGTGATCAAAGATGTTATGCCTCAGAACATCCCAGTGGCGCTAACTGGGATTGAACCCAGCCCTGCTGGGGTACAAGATAATTACGCTTACCATAACACCATCAGCACCGCTTAGCCACAGTGCATTTGGGGAAACATACTTTCTTCGGATAGCTAACATAAAAATTATAAAATTATAAAAAATAAAACCTTCCGACGACAATAATACAGAATCCGGGCATGCGGTGAAATATTGCAAAGTCTGTATACTTTTTATGCAAATCTGTATTAGTACCTTATTCCTTCAACAGATCTATGTTGTGATACAAATAAATGAGCACATCAATTACAAGACAGTGTTGAATGATTTTTTTTCAAGGAGGTTTAAATGTTGTTTCATCCCTGTATGGATATGAACTGCGTCATATGATAGAATTTCTGTACAGGGTTGGTCATAAAATTAACATCTCATAAAAATATTACCATAAGTGATCCATTAAGGTACAAGGTTAAGTGAACCATAAAGATTTTTTTAGTTTATAATCAAATCTCCGTTCATGACAATGTGTTCACTGTATTCCATTTGGATTGCCAACGAAAAAATAAATGATTATAACAAGAATATAATTACAAAGCCTGAAATTTAGTTGAAGATCACGGAAATTTGTCATACAGGCCAAGGGCTGAAAGTCTGTATAATATTTAAAGACAAAAAAGTTATACATGCAAGTTTAACAGTTGACTTAAAACTGCTCATTTTAATGAATTTGATATAATATATGTTTTTTTTTTTGCAATTTTAATAATTTCTATCGTATTCTTCTAGATGATCATGGAATAAGATGGCTTGCGTGTGTTAATCGCAAATATTGTTTACAGATCTGACATCACGTTGTTGAATACAAAATAGCTTAAGTTTCTCGGAAAACTAATAAAGCAAGAATATATTATCGAGTTCAAGGGTTGCCGGAATGAACACTATTTACAAATAACTACGGTCATCGGAAATCCGTATTTGAGGTAGACCTTAGCGTATTCGATTGATGTATAGCTGTGTCAAGGAAAACCCAAGTTCGTTGCTTGAGTGTGCATTGAACTTGTTCATTTCCTCCCTCTTCAAAAGCACGTCATAAAGCTTCACTATCAATTGAAGGAAAAGTTAATTATCGTGTTGCATATCAAGGCCTACTTGTTTGAGCAGTGTAATAAGAACGTTGGCACTAAATACATTTTTTTAGTACATTCGAACGTTACTTTAACGATTATTTCTTTCTATGTAGACCTAGTCTATATCGGGTCGGTATGAAGCAAAGGTCGAAAATAAGGAAGTCTGTTTGGTTTTTTTTTTTCTGTTTTGGTGAGTGATTTTTTTCTCCAAAATTTGAATAATATATACATATCTAATCGATATTCAAAGGCTTGAATTATAGCATATTATTGAATAAATGCATATTATGTGTTTTCTTGACTATGTACATAACACCAAACGCGAGGTAAACACTATCACAAATCTCATCACATATTACGAAGTGTGTCTAAGTCGGCGATAATGCATGATGTTATCAATATTGGATAGGTAACAACTGCAGTGGCATACAGCAAAAGGCAGAAAGCGTTTCGTTTTGATACTGGAAATTAATTGCATTTTTATCGTTCACTGTTGCAACTGGATGATGAGAAATCCACTAATGAGATACACACTAAACGACAATCGTTTCTTCACTACTGTCACACGTCACAGTGATTCACAGTCCTAAAATGTGGTTAATCGATACGTCGATATGTACTACAGGAAACTTGCTGGCAGTAGTGCTCTCTTGGTTATACAATATAGTTGATCTAACAGTTTATTCCTCTGCTGTAGCCCATTGTAGTGTTCGAGCTGTTGACATAATTAATCAATCTGAATGCCAGCAAACTTTTCCTATTCCACATTTTTATTCCAGCAATACACTGATTCATTTCAAATAATTTAATTAATATCGTTGATAAGCACACTAGGCTAAACTAAATTAGCATTTTGTTTTCCTCTGCAACATGTATCTTTCGAGTTATGTTGAGCATGTTTAATTCACTCTCTAATGCTACGTCAAATGATTTTCACTCTGCTATTTCTTTGTTCCACTTTGATTCACTTCTTGATCAGGCATTTTGGCACATTTTTGTCACAACAAGAAACAGAAAACTCATACTCAATACACAGCAGTGGGATTGCAACACTGCTTCTTCTGCACTCGGAGAAGGGGGACAACTGTGTATGTACCAATCTCGCAGGAAGGCCTGCTATGAAATAATAACGTCACAGTTGCGACCGAAAAGCTTAGTTACGCGTACACCTTAGCGCTCCAACGTTCACTTCAAAACTGGCTGGCACAGATGCTTTGTGCGTATTTCGAGGCAACATTTTTCTTTCAAGCGCGAGACAGTCAGCTAGAGCCCATACATCCATACCTTCGCGATAGTAGTGACTTCGTGCTATTACGACGATCGAGCTCGCCTTTGCGGATTAACTTCTATAGACACTAGGTGTATAGTTTGCCTGGTGTATGGGCTAACTTGATCGTTTTATAGTCAAGGTCGTAGTTATGGGCAACTTACAACTAAGCAGTTTCTATGAAAAAAGCTAATCATAAGAAAAAACAAAAACACTTAGAAATTGTAAAGAAATAATATATTTTCCATACTCATAAATGCCAATAACTTTTTTTCCTAGAATGTGCTTCCTTATAGTTAGCTAGGAAGTTGTTGATACATGTGTGTTCTTAAAGTGAAAAATTCAATTTGTTTTCCTACCACGCAACGGAGACGTGTAAATGATCTAGAATATAAAGCTTAGAATCAATGTTTTTTTTTTTTTGAGGGAAACAAATGATGCTCTTCTTTCATTAGTTATATGTCATGAAAAGTTGTACACAAACGGTTCTAAATAGGTTTCTGATCATGGGAGGATGATGATATTTAAACTCTTTTGAAAACTGATTTTGCACAAACAATTTATTTATGTGGGAGCAGTTCCAGTTCAAGTAGCAAAAATCGAATTAATTATAGGCTCATCCTACTTCGATTTGCATGAAACCTTGAGTAATCGATTGTTATGGGCCATAATTCAAAATGGCTTAAAATTGTCTTTAAATCACAAAAAAGTCTTAAAACTGCATGGCATTGAAACGGCTTGCAAACTATAAAATAGCCCAAAAATGCCAAACAAGTTAAAATAGATATACATGTCTAAATTACGCTGAAACACCAAATCAGTTCATTTTAGGCATGTTGTGATGACTAGCCCTCGGCTAAAAATCACTTTAATAAAGTTAAAAAAAATGCAAAAATGTGCGAAAATGAGCAGCAAACACTGAAAGAACAATCGGAATGCATGTGTATTATCAGTAGTAGTTATATTAAAACTAATCAGAAAAGGGGAAGGGATTACTATTACAATTGAATGAAAAAAAAACCGACTCCAGGTAAACATTGAACGCCAAAATGGTCTTGAAACGTGAAAAATGGTCTAATCACGAAAAAAAAAGCCTCAAACCATCTGAATTACATTTTTAAAGTCTAAAAATTATCGAATTAGAATTACGTCTTGAAAAGTTTAAAAATAATATTAAAACGTCAAAATATCAAAAATAGCTACTCAATCGCTTCCAAGTTTGGTTACAAGATTGCAACTCTGGAGAGCATTTTGTGTGGTCGTTGGGGGCTTGTGGTTCTGAATATGGACAAACAAGCACAGATAAATTCTATTCCAACTCTTTAATGATGTAAGCTTGATGGCCCTGAAAAGGGCCGTTTTATTGAAGAGGACATCCATGGCCACTTACGCTTGGCGTGTTTAGTGTAGGTGACAGCATCACGGACCTCATTTTCCAGGAACACCTTCAGCACACCTAGTAGATCAGACCGGAGATACGTTTGACACCACCACGGCGAGCCAGACGACCGATGGCGGTTATCTCGAAGAGCTTTGCGATGACGCTTGGCGCCTCCTTTACCAGACTTTTTCCTTCTTTGCCACGACCAGTCAATTGTTGCTTGTTAGGTGTGAAGGAGTGGACTAGCCACCACCTTCCTACTGCTGCTATTGCTGTTCACCACGCCGTCCGAAGCAAAAATGAGCTAATGCCATACAGCAGCGCTCTTTTATAACTTTTCAGGTTAAAGCAGAATGATGTGCAACCACGTGGTATAAAAGCTACAAAGACTCCTCCCATTATGAGTAGTTTGCTATCAAGTAGCGACACTGGCTCTTTTCCTTTTGCGTACACGGCGAATGAGAACGACCAAAATGTGAGTTTAGTTCACTCATAATCGCCAAAAGTGCAGGAGCTCAGCGATTAGTAAATTTGTCTTATGGTTTCCTGTGGCGCCTAAAAAATCTGTCAGAACATGAGGAAATTGAAGAAAATTTTATTCAATCTCGGAGTAGTACCAATAGACTGAGTGAATCCAATCTTTACTTTTCTCGAATTCGGGAATTTTTCCCTGGGAAAACATGAGGCAAATTTACTCATCGCTGAGTTCCTTCACTTTATTTCTTATTTCTGAGATAACTAAACTCAAATTTAGGTCGATCTCATTCGCCGTGATATCACCTTGAAAGATATCGGCGCCTGTGGTTAGCGTGATTACCTCTCACCCCAGCAGGCCTGGGTTCAATCTCAGTCGGCGCCACCGGCATGTTCTTAGGCATAACATCTCTGATCACGCCTTCCTTCGGGAAGTAAAGCCGTTGGTCCCCGGTTGAGTTGATGAGTCGATTGGTAGGGTCCAGGTATGGGAGCTGCCTCCCTGGCGTCGGTAGCATTGGAGCTCAGTACGGAAAACAAATCTCGCGGTACTTTTCAATAGGTCCTATCTACATTTATCGATTCGCTTCATCGACACTCTCTTTCGTAAATAACTCGGCTTCACAAATGTTTCCTGCCGTCTTCGTCGAATTAGATGCTAGATTGTTGCTTCTTCCATCGAAAATATCCGGCCGTGTCTATTCAAAGTTGATCAAGGTTGATCAAAATAATTTGTACCCCTGCTTCCAGTTTGATTACATGAGCATTTTGTGTGATCGTTGGTTCTGAATATGGACAAACAGGCAGATGAATTCTATTCCTACTCTTTACTGTAATAAGCTTGGTGGCCCTGAAAAGAGCCGTTTTGTTGCCAAAGTTGGCGATGATTTAACCTCCGAAACCAAACAGAGTGCGTCTCTGTCATTTCAAAACGTAGATGACATCCATGGCCGCTTACGCTTGGAGTGTTTAGTGTAGGTGATAGCATCACGGATCTCATTTTTCAGGAACACCTTCACTGCCCTGTGTGGCATAACAGTCCCATTAGCATTTTGGGCGATTATGAGTTATTCATTGGAATCGATTGTCAAGTACCATCACTTTACAATGTACACGAAAAAATTCCTATTTTGTTCAGAAAATGTCGCGAAAAATAACAAAACTATTAGCGAATTCGTTTATTATTCAGTTCCAACCTGGATCGGGTATCAAGATTGGGTCTGCTTGTTTTCTGACAAACGTCAGTTTGCAATAATAAACGAATTCGCTATAGGTTGTCCCATCAATAAGAGCCCATGGAGAAAAAAATCTTCAACAGCGTTTTTCTCAGCTTGCTGTTTTAACGAATGGGACAACTATGCTGAAAAGGGCAGTTCAGCACACCTCGTAAATCAGACCGGAGATACGTGAGACACCGCCTCGGCGAGCCAGACGACGGATGGTGGTTATCTCGAATAATTTGCGTTTGGTTCTGAATATGGCGATGAGTGTGCAACATATTACGCAATTCCATCCTCCCTATTAGCACGCGGTGGGTACACAGGATGTGTGAACTAATCTATAGTATAAACTGCAATAAAGTATAAACTTCAACTGTTGTTTCGACGCTCAAACCCTGTAACATGTTCTTCCAGTCGATAGAAGATAACAACATAATCATTTTCGAGAAGTCCGTTCTCCTGACATTATAACGACTAGCTTTGGTGACAGAGATTGATTCATAAGGAACACATTAATTTACAAACAATTGAAGAGGCTGTCTAGCTATCTCTCTCACTTTCTCTCTATACAGCAATTCCATAGAAAAAAGTTATAGTGGGTCTCAGAATTTCATGAAAATTGGTATAGTTCTTACTTATCAAAAAATATTAGACTCGTATTTTTTTATTGCGCCATTAGGGTGACCATTTCCGTGTTAGGGTGGTCCAAAAAATCATTTTTTTTCAAAAATGTCTTTTTTCAAAAATTTATAACTTCTGAACCTCTTGACCGATTTTTACGATTGACCCTTCAAATGAAAGATGTTTTAATGTAGTTTTAAGAAAAATTATGAAACACTCAGAGATATTTGATTTTGTAGGAAAAAAATATGTTACAAATGCTTTTTCTTGATTTTCACTGCGAGGGTCTTCAACAACTTCTTATTTTAGTATTTTTAATTGAAAGATCATTTAATTTTACATAACATATCAAAAAATTAGCGATGTCGGAGAAGCAGTTTTGGAGATAAAATTTTTTTTTTAATAAAAAATTATTGTTCCGCAATATATGCACCACACGTGCATGGAAACGATGAAGACGCAAGGTAGTTCACAATGCGTCTCCATCGAGTCACAGCAGCTGTGACTAATGAAATCTTTGAGTAACTTACAAGCTGGGTGCAACATTCAGTTCAACCTGCGGGCCGTCCATAAACCACGTAGACCAAGTTTTAAACATTGCAGATCCTACCTTTCCCTTCGTATACTCAAATTTTAAAGCGTTTCGTTTCAATACTCCTCCCATAGGGCCTTTTCCATGACAAGTTGCGAAAAAATGCAACACGGCAGCAATGCCAAAAATTTTTGCATGTTGCATCAGTACCTAAGAGTCCAAGCTGTACCTCATAGGTATATCACTCGTTCGTAGGCAATGACTTTTACATAAGCTCCAGCCCAATAGGCTTCGCGGTGTTAGTGACATTTGGAAATGTTTGGTGGTGTTTGTATTTATTCGCAATATTCATCTATTTACCTGAAACAGCTGTTTGAAGTGACGTCATTGCTTACGAACAGGTGATATACCTATGAGTTACAGCTTAGACTCGTAGGTATATCACTCACTCGTAGGTACGATATAATGCTTCACATAAAACAACGAATGTTATGAAAGAAATGATCAGTTAGAAATCAAAGTTTCCTACTAGAACAGTTGAATTGAAGAATATCTAAAAATGAAACGTAAGTGTTCAATGTGTGATGTTTGGATGTTGAGTTCATGTGCCAGAAAAATCACCAATAAATTGTACGATTATGCAGTGAAAAAAAAGATTAAAATAGATGAGAGTAGCTCCTTCATTTGTCAACGATGCTACCACAAACTATATGAACCCAATGATGCCGTGACCGAAGAAGCCGTTGCAGGACCATCCAGAATCGCTGCTGCAGGTACGTTATTTGAAAATTCATGTGATTCTTCTTTAAATTTCAATTCTTTTCTTCTAACTACTAACTTAAACTCTTCTTTTTTGCAATCATTTTTCAGAGTCCATCGAAGCAACCAGCATTGAATCAATTTCCGTTGCGGGACCGTCCAGAATGGTTCCTTTTCCCTGCCAAGGTAAATAATAAAAAAATAAATCATTTGTATGTTTTTTTCTAATAATCAATCATTTTTTATATTTATTTTTAGAATCAGTGGAAACAACCAGTTCTGAATCGATCGTTACCACCTACAACGCACCTTTGTCGGACGAAAATGAATTCCTTATACAACTTAAGGATAAATATAAAGAAACAAGAGACAGCAATGAGCGATACAGGATTTTAACCACACTTCCCAAAAGTTGGTCTACATATAGAATTATGAAGGAGTTCAATGTTTCCCAACATATGGCCAACCAAGCAAAAACACTGCAGCAAGAGAAAGGAATAATGTCGGTGCCTGTAAAGAGGTTAAGCAGAGCTTCATTAGGAGAACCAACGATAATGCTTGTTCGTGATTTTTACAATAGTGACGATATAAGTCGTGTTTGTCCGGGGAAAAGAGATTATTTAATATCTAAAAATGATGAAGGCGAAATCTACGTACAAAGAAGATTAGTTTTGTGTAACTTGCAGGAGGCGTACTCCATCTTTAAAAATACATATCCTGATATTAAAATAGGATTTTCCATGTTCGCCAGTAACCGTCCGAAACACTGCATTTTGGCAGGGACAAGTGGCACGCATACCGTATGCGTTTGTATATATCATCAGAACGTTAAACTTATTTTTAAAACACTACAAAGCAGACAATCACTCCCAGATGGTGTTGATTCCTATCACGATTTGTTTAAAAAAATAATTTGTCAAAATCCAAGTGAACAATGCTGGCTGCAGTGTTGCAAAAATTGTTCAGGAACGCAAATTTTGGCCACAGAACTAATGACTATTCTTAGTAACGGACATGTTGAATCAATACAATTCAAACAATGGCGTCAAGTAGAGAGATGCATTATGGACTTAGTTGAAATGGACACACAGGAATTTATTGATACTTTTTTAGAAAAATTATTCAATTTATTGCCGCATAACTTTATAGCTGAGCAACAGGCAAATTACATGAAACACGTCAAAAGCAATTTGAAAGCTACAGAATGCATCATAATCTGTGATTTTTCGGAGAATTATTCTTTCGTTGTGCAGGATGCAGTTCAAGGCTTTCATTGGGCGAACGCCCAATGTACTATTCACCCTTGTGCTATTTATTTTAAAGACGAAGAATCTAACGATTTGAAATTTACTAGTTTTATTGCAATTGCTGATTTCACTAAACATAATCATGTCGCAGTTCGTTTATTTCTTACGCATTGTCTAGCGTTCATAAAATGTAAATTGCCAAGCTTACAACAGATTTACTTTTTCTCAGATGGATCAGGAAGCCAATATAAAAATAAGATGACCGCTTTTAATTTATGCAACATGCAAAAAGATTTTGGCATTGCTGCCGAGTGGAATTTTTTCGCAACTTGTCATGGAAAGGGCCCTTGTGATGCTTTGGGAGGAGTATTAAAACGAAACGCTGCGAAAGCGAGTTTGCAAGGCCACCATATAACAACGGCCCAAGAACTTTACTCATGGGCTATTTCTAAGCCAGATTCAAAAATACACTATCAGTTTTTTTCGGAATCCGATTACAATAAAATGGAAAGAAAATTGAAAAACCGTTATAAACATGTGAACCAAATTTCGGGGACACAGTCATTCCATAGTTTTAAGCCTCAAAACGAAAAGTATATTATTGTCAAACGGTATTCATTTTCGACGGAAGAAAAATGTGTGAAATTGTAATTAAAGAAAATAAATGCTTCATGTTTTACTTATTTTTCTTCGACCTCGTCATTATTTGTAGTATTTAAGTACTTCTCCCAGAATTTTGATACCAAAATTAATAATGTCAAACTGGGGCCTGTTTTAAAGCCACGAAGACTTCAATGGGGGAGGGGAGTCCAGCCACAGTATACGCTCGGTAAAAATATTTTAAAATTTTAGTAAAGTATACGAGGGGGGAGGTAGGATCTGCAATGTTTAAAAATTGGTCTACGTGGTTTATGGACAGCCTCCAGGCTGAACTGAATGTTGCACCCAGCTTGTAAGTTACTCATAGATTTCATTAGTCACAGCTGCTGTGACTCGATGGAGACGCATTGTGAACTACCTTGCGTCTTCATCGTTTCCATGCACGTGTGGTGCATATATTGCGGAACAATAATTTTTTATTTTAAAAAAATTGTATCTCCAAAACTGCTTCTCCGACATCGCTAATTTTTTGATATGTTATGTAAAATTAAATGATCTTTCAATTAAAAATACTAAAATAAGAAGTTGTTGAAGACCCTCGCAGTGAAAATCAAGAAAAAGCATTTGTAACATATTTTTTTCCTACAAAATCAAATATCTCTGAGTGTTTCATAATTTTTCTTAAAACTACATTAAAACATCTTTCATTTGAAGGGTCAATCGTAAAAATCAGTGAAGAGGTTCAGAAGTTATAAATTTTTGAAAAAAGACATTTTTGAAAAAAAATGATTTTTTGGGCCACCCTAACACGGAAATGGTCACTCTAATGGCGCAATAAAAAAATACGAGTCTAATATTTTTTGATAAGGAAGAACTATACCAATTTTCATGAAATTCTGAGACCCACTATAACTTTTTTCTATGGAATTGCTGTATATCTAGACGAGATACGCGTAGGGAAGAATTTTCAATCGATCTCTCCAACTCCAGCAGTTCCCTTGGAAATCTTCCTTCCAGTGTTCAAGATAGGTGATATACCGTGATATCACCTGGGACATACCGTGACATACCGTGGGATAGCATTATTGGTGGTAGAATGTCTGAAAATCATTGTTAAAGATGTAAGCATAGACCATCTCAGTCAGAAGCACTTCTGAAACTCCCTGACTACATACATTGTCACACACACACTCACCGAATGTAATGATCGCACTTAATAAATATCAAGCAGAATAATTAATTTGGTCCTCAGTAACATTGACAGATTCTCTTCGTCGACTTTCTCTCATTCATCATCCTCATAGTTAATTTCAGCTCATAGATCGATGAAACAAGCTATTATCTAGCATTTTATACGTCAAACACGACAAGAAACGGTTGAATACCCAAGTTATTAACGAAAGCACCGATCGAGGAAATGCTTCTACTCCTGTTAATTGGAACCTGGGACGCGCTGTAGAAAGCATTGTGGAAGCCCCCAATCCCTCTGACCCAGTCCTGCCATCTGCCGCCTCCGATCTTCATAGTCGTTCCGGGCCTGTGGTTGGATGTGGAGAGAGGGTCTTCCAACCTACTCACTACGGCGAGTATCCACTTGAGATTGTTCATGTCCATTCGCCACCTGATATTTCCATGACTTCCAGGGAAAACGCCTTACCTCGTGCGACCACCGACCGTAGTAAACACGACGTCATTTTCTACTACCAAAACGTAGGCGGAATGAATTCTGGTGTTCTCGACTACCACCTAGCTGTATCGGACCTGTGCTACGATGTCATCGTTTTTGTCGAGACTTGGCTCGATTCTCGAACGCTTTCCATCCAGGTGTTCGGATCCGAATACGAGGTTTTCCGCTGTGACAGAAATCCGAAAAACAGTCGGAAATCTACTGGAGGTGGTGTTCTCGTGGCAGTTCGTTCCGGGTTAAAGGCGAGAGCTATTGAAAACGTCTTGTGGAACTGTGTGGAACAAGTTTGGGTGGCCGTAGAACTGAGCGATCGCACACTGTACCTATGTGCGGTGTATATTGCACCTGACCGGGTTCGTGACAACGAACTTATCGATACCCATTGCCGGTCCGTTTTCACCATAATGGAGAGTGCGACACCAACTGATGAGATAATCGTTCTGGGCGACTTCAATCTACCCGGTGTTTTCTGGAAACCATCTTACAGCGGCTTTCTCTACCCAGACCCTGTACACTCTGCATTTCATACAGGATCAGTTAGCCTTCTCGACTGCTATAGTACAGCAACACTATCTCAAATAAACCACGTAGTCAACGAAAACAACCGTAGCCTGGACCTCTGCTTCGTTAGCGTTCAGGACACCGCTCCTTTCATCTCCACGGCACCTTCTCCACTAGTAAAGCAAGTACATCATCACCCTCCCTTGGTTGTCACTGTTGCTGACAATCACGATCGGGTCTTTGACGACATTTCCACGACCGTGTCATACGATTTCCGGAAAGCCGATCACCGTAGTATCGTCAACGTGCTATCTAGTTTAGATTGGGAGAGCATCCTCGATCCTGATAATGTTGAAACCGCTGCGCAAACATTTTCACATGTCTTGGCTTATGTCATTGACAGGCACGTTCCGAAAAGAGTTCACCGTAAAATTTCTCATCCTCCCTGGCAGACGAGTGAACTGCGTAGGTTGAAGTCGACCAAGAGAGCCGCATTAAGAAAATTCACTAAGTATCGTACGCTTTCGCTGAAACGTCACTACGTTAGGCTCAATTATGAGTTCAAGCGAGTTAGCCGTCGATGCTATTCGCGATATCAACGAGGGATTCAGAGGAAACTCAAGTCGCACCCGAAGTCATTCTGGAATTACGTAAATGAGCAGCGCAAGGAATCCGGCCTACCTTCTTCAATGGTGTTGAATGGAGCAGTTGCATCCACTTCTCAGCAGATCTGTCGCTTGTTTTCTGAGAAGTTCGCCAGTGTTTTCACGAATGAGGGATTAACTGACGAACACGTTACCCTAGCAGCTAGTAATGTTCCACTGTACGGTCAAACACTGGGTGCGATGGATGTCAACGTCGAGATGATTTCCACTGCCGCATCACAACTCAAGTCGTCCTTCAATCCAGGACCCGATGGCGTTCCATCCGTATTCCTGAAAAAGCATATCGCCAGCTTGCTGATGCCCATGCTTCACCTATTTCGATTGTCCATATCGAGTGGTACATTTCCATCTTGTTGGAAATTCGCACATATGTTTCCTATCCACAAAAAGGGCAGCAAACGGGATGTGGACAATTATCGTGGAATTACGTCGTTGAGCGCAGTTTCGAAGTTATTCGAGTTAGTCATCATGGAGCCTCTACTCTCTCATTGTAAGCAGTATCTAAGTGGTGATCAACACGGCTTCACTTCCGGTCGTTCTACTTCCACAAATCTGCTGTGTTTGACATCGTATCTTACGGAAAGCATGGCAGAGAGGACTCAAACAGACGTCATATACACCGACTTGTCAGCTGCCTTCGATAAGCTAAACCATGCCATCGCGATTGCCAAGTTGCATAGACTTGGGGTCAGCGGCAACCTCTTGCGATGGTTTCGTTCATATCTCACTGATCGGCAACTGATGGTTGCCATTGGTGACAACCGGTCCAATATATATCTAGCTACGTCAGGAATACCTCAAGGAAGTCACCTGGGACCTTTGATTTTCTTACTCTACTTCAATGACGTGAACTTGGTCATCGAAGGTCCACGACTATCGTATGCAGACGATCTTAAAATCTACCTACGAATCCACTCGATTGATGACTGTCACTTCCTTCAACGTCAGTTCGAAGCCTTTGCCAGCTGGTGTAATTTGAACCGAATGGTGGTTAACCCCACTAAGTGTTCAGTGATCACTTTTACTCGGAAGAAAGAACCAATCACATTTGAATACAAACTTATCGGCACTGTAATCGACCGTGTGAACCATGTGAAAGATCTGGGTGTTATTCTAGATTCTCAACTTACGTACAAGCAGCACATCTCGTACGTTGTCGACAAGGCGTCTAGGACGTTGGGATTTATCTTCAGGATAGCAAAGAATTTCTCCGATATCTACTGTTTGAAGTCACTGTACTGTTCCTTAGTGCGATCCATTCTGGAATATTGTTCTGTGGTCTGGAGTCCAAACTACAACAATGGTGCTGAGAGAGTTGAGTCCGTTCAACGCCGTTTTCTTCGATTCGCTCTGCGGAAGCTGCCTTGGAGAGACCCATTTCATCTGCCCAGCTATGAAAGTCGTTGCCAGCTGATTGATCTGGAGCCTCTCCGAACTAGAAGAGACACCTCTAGGGCCCTGTTCATTGCGGACACTTTACAAGGTAGAATTGATTGCAGTGCAATCTTGGGGCAAGTCAACTTTAACGTCCAACCCCGTGCGCTACGTAACAACGTTATGCTGAGATTGCCACTTCAGCGCACAAACTATGGCATGAACGGTGCAATAGGTGGGCTGCAACGAGTGTTCAATCGAGTCTCGGGCATCTTCGATTTCCATATGCCTCGACAGCTGCTACGAAGATACTTCTCATCGTTCTTTTCTGGCACAGTTAACCGTGAATGATTGTGTGTTTTATTTATGTATTTTATTCTTAGTTTTTATTTTTTGATTTGATTTTTACCTATATAAGTTACTTAAATCATCATTGGGGCTTTACACAGCCTGTTGATGCAGACAAATAAATAAGAAATAAATAAGAAAGAAAAAGTCGATGAAGAGAATCGATCAATGTTACTTAGGACCTAATGCATTTTTCAGCTTGATATAACTCTCCACTCTTCACGATTTTCAAAATTACCCCTTTATTCCAACTTTCTGACGCACGTTTATTCTCCAAATCTCGGCTCCCACTTTCTTAATTCCTAATTTGACATGTTACCGCTGTTCAGTTATTTGGGGCCTCTTCTTCTCGCCGTTCCACCACCACGTGTTCCCCGTCGTTAATTGCTCATATCGGCTACCTTCTTCACGGTTCTTCTTTGAGTGGCGTTGGACTGTTCCTTCGCTCGCGCGTTATTCCACAGGGCCTGTTGGGTGGCTATTGTTCCTTCTGGCTACCCGACCGAGCTGTTCGGTGGTGCCCATATCTGCAAAAAATCTATGTATGTACACATTTTATTTTGCTGGCAATCTCGGCAAATTTTTCACTGAGATCCAGCAAAATAAAATGCAGAGTTGCTCGGTGGTGCCAATCCGATACGTCTGCCGGTCTTGGCAAAGCGGTTTAGTGTAAATACAAACGAACAAACGGTTCGTGTTATGACCAAAATGGTGGTTACGTGAATTTACTTGATGTCCTTTATTTCCACTCACTGTCCTCTACTTTCTTTTCACTATCGTATATCAATCTGGTCGCTTTAAAAACTTTCCAGGTTGACTACTGGCTTTTACTATTTATTTTACCAGAACTTTTTGTTGTGGTTTGAAATTATCGATAGTTTTTCTCGATGGCTGTCTGATCGATCTGATATACGCACACAGCTAAAAAAAAGTAGTGTAAATTTCCGTTACTATGATGCACATAAATGGAGCGTCATAAATCATACAAATTTACATTATAAATCGTGTAAATTTATGAGACATGTCATGCAATATTCCATATATTGTATGCAACTTTCCACCTTTGCTTGCAACATTTCTTGCAAGCTGCTAGTTTACATGAAAAGGAAGTTTACATGCGTGAATGTTTGCGTGCATGGATGGGGGGAGAGGTAGCTCATCGATTCTTCCGGTTCGCCTCCTAGCATCATGCTATAAGGTACCAGGCGATAACCAGGGTAGTTGATCGATAGCTCGATGACGTCATTTCGTTGGCGTCTGCAATGGGAAATTTTCATAGCAGGCGTTGACGATGGGACGTTGTCGAGTTGTTGAATAGCAACTATCGTGGTAACTCACCGATTACCTGTCGATCTGCCAAATTTGGAAAGACGTCTGCATTGAATTGTCTCATATAATAATATTCCGCCCACTATATCACAAGAAATTGCGAATAGCTGAGTGAAATGGAGATAAGTTAAGCATTGGATACAGGACCAAGTCTCCCCTGGGTGGTGCCAAAATATGAGCGCAATAGAATCATCAAGTTGCCATAAGGCACGGAATGAGACTATTGCATGACTGGGTAGTCAAAGTCTTCCATTCGTTAGTCATTTCAGGTGGATTAGAACAGGTTTAGGTGGGCGTTGGCCAGATTTGGATTTTTCAGATGTAATCCTGGATAGGACCCTGTCATTGAACGTCGCGTGAAAGTGGAACTTAATGAAGGCCTAAATACTTTTTCGTAGTTTTTAGTTTTCGGATTTGAAAGATCGTCGGTTACAGTGGCCTGCTTACTGAGCAGATAAACGCGGTCCCAGGTCCTTACATATCAAAGAGATTTATGGTAAAATCGCTTGTGTATCGTGTATTTTGCGAAACTCTTTGTTGTCGTTGGTTCCGGGTTTGAATGGATACACAAATTTGAGCAACGGTATTATGTGATATGAGGGGTTCGGTGGCCTTAGAGCAACCGTTTTTGCTTACTGAGCAGAACATCATGAGTTTAATCTCAGGCCCATCCACATTCAAGATTCGTCAATCGTTTTATTTGTTAATATGACTACATGGTAATAACAGCAACTCGGTGATTAAAAAGGTGCTCGTCTGCCTAGTTGCAAACGTTTTTGCTTACTGAGCAGAAGACCGTGGGTTTAGTCCCAAGCTCCTTCGCGTTATATGATCGTTAGAACATCAATTCAGCTTATCGTTTACCAAAACGAACCCTGCTGCAAACCCAACCCTCTTATCCAACATCCCAGTGATTCCTCGTGGAAGTGCAGAGGTGTTCTCGGCTTCCATCAAAGCGAGTGTCATGTCAACACAATCCTTCCCATTCCTTTCTTGACCTGTGTTCGGGCGCGGCCGGCGCTGGTATTGCCTAATTTAAGATCACCAGTTTTTACACATTGAGGATGATTGCTAGTCCCAAGCATCGTCTATTGGTTCTCTGTGTAATTACAGCTGATCTGGCAGTAACAGAGTAGCAACCGTGGGCGGTCAATCAAGCTCAAGCTCAAGCTCAAGCTCAAGCTCAAGCTCAAGCTGAATGTTTGCGTGCATGGATGTTTACATCACCAGTAAAATTCAGATTTTTTTAGTGTGCAGCCAAGAAAGCCTTCTTTGGGTCACTGTCCTTTGACTATTGATTAGTAACTTGGGCCATTAGTCTTCCATCGCTAGTTATCGTCATCGTCATCGCGCCGTTCATAATGGCCTTCCTTATCGCAACCCCTCATGGCCCCCTGGCAGGCTGTTTTCCGTCCATCTGGTGGTGGGCTTCAGTGTTGTGGATGGCTACGTTTCAAAACTGGCCTGCCCGGGAGTTTTGTAGACGGGATAAAACTGCACACATATACAACCACTACCTGCACTTTCTTTATTGAAATTCACGATAATTATTACGGTAAGCTGAAAAATACTCGACACTGAAAAAGCGAACACTTACAAATATTTGTTGTGCAGTTCGTGCAGAAACTACATCAGTCCTTCTCAGCACAGATTCTGTCCATAGCGGTCAGTAGAGAGTAATTTGTGAGAATTCACAACGACATGCATGGAAACAATGGACGACGGAGCACAGGGTGACGTATACGGACATCAAGGCTGCCTTCACAACCGTAAATCACAACATCCTATTGCCCAAACTGTTTCGACTAAAGTTCTGAACCATTTGGTGGATTATTTTAACTTTTGGTTAAAATTTGACAGATGGAAAGTTATCGATTAACCCTGCTACACGTTAACTTCAGTTTACTCACCGGGTGAGTCGATCGTACTCACTTTCGTCCGATGTATCGAGTTGTCAAAAACTGAGTAAACGAGAAATGTCAAACTGAGTAAAAGCCACTCAGTCTGCAAAATCCTAGTCTTAGAAAAAAATGTCAACCATGTTGGAGGAAACGTCCTAGAAAACGGGTGAATGTTTCACTCAAAACGGGCGGAAATTCCTTCAGGTAAGTAGAAATTGCTTAGGGCAATGGTTTTAAACCATTGTGCTCCGGTAGAATGAATCCGGAGCAGACAATTTTCAATTCCTTAAATAAAATCAAAACAAATACCACCCAACCCCCCCTACCCCCCCCCCCCCCCGCAACTGAAAATATCGCTGAGTGGATTTGAATCAGTTCACGTGAGAACGTCGTTTACTCAAAAGTGAGTCAACATAAGGCTACTCAATTTTGAGTAGCCCTACTTGCCGCTGAGATGAGTACATTCGACTCAATTTTGAGTTTACCAGAATAAGCGTGTATACGAGCGTGGTTACTTATGACAGACAAGAAGTTAAAGTTTGACAACTGTGGCTGAGTTTTTCTCGAAAACCTGTCGATCGACACAGGGATTTTCGAACATAGAAAATTACTTTCGAAATGTCACTTTTAACAATGAGTTAAATTTAACTCGGCAAATGGTTCACAGCCTAAGAGTATCGGAGGGAATGGCTTCGTTCATATCTAAGGCTGTGAACCATTTGCCGAGTTAAATTTATCTCGTGGTTAAAAGTGACATTTCCAAAGTTATTTTCTATGTTCGAAAATCCCCGTGCTGTCGATCGACCGGTTTTCGAGCCACGGTTGTCAAAATTTAACTTCTTGTCTGTCAGAAATAACCATGCTCGGATAGCAGGGTTAATCGATAACTTTCCATCTGTCAAATTTTAACCAAAATTTAAAAAAAAATCGTCAAATGGTTTAGAGCCTAAGTGACAGGTAACTTTGCGTAAAAATTGGTTCAAATGAATCGGCATCCTTTGCTTTGCATTATTCTTCGATGATATGGTAATCCTTCAGCATAACGGTGGTCTGCTTATATATTCCGATGATTTGAAAATTTACCTTCGTAAATTCGTTTTGCATATTACTCATTGGCGTAGCTAATGGAGGTGCATAGAAGGCAAGGACCGAATAAAATAGGCTCTCTTCAGATTTTTGTTGGTGATTTATATAATTTAAATTGTCGGAATTAGAATCACCAAAAAATATGAAGGGAACCTGGCCCCTAGGCACCTCAATTAGCTACGCTAATGAGTTTATGCACCTTAAACTTACTCAAAGTGAGTGTATATACAAGAAGATGGTATATACAATTACACGATCCATGAAGAACAGCTCGAATGCGTTGAGAAAGATAAACCTTTTTCCAAATGAAGACTGGTGTGCTATGATTTACATTAAACCGCTTGAAATTCGGCGTGTGATTAATTTAGCTACAAGCTGTATTTGGATTGAAGATACTGCGCTCTGAAATCGACACTTCCAAATCACTGGGAAGTTTGCGAATTTATGCGCCCGAACGATTTTTGCGGGCAAGGTAATTACCTTCAAACTACACCAAGGAACACACGGTATGGCTCTAACGATCCCATTAAATCTATTTGTAGAAGATTTCAAGAAACGTGAGATGTGTTTAATTTTATTTTGTAAACCTTTACATATCGACGACGTTCTATGTTCTTTTTCAACTTAGAGTAAGAATAGCTTCATTGCAGTATAAAGATGTAAAATAATAAATTCAAATACAAATACCATAGACGCCAGCATTCGTCAGGAATTATACAAAGTTTCATGAAAATCGGAGAAGGTCACGTCACGTCTGATCTCTACGTCATTTTTCGCTACTCATGGAAGTTAGCATGGTAAAATCAAACTTTTTTCTCATTCCTCTTTTAGCTATTCCTCTTATTGCCCTGATTAAAAACTTGATAGTTGAAAATTCTCAGTTACAACTTTGCTGAAAACAACTTTTTTATTAAAGGTAAGTATCAAAAATTATTAATGGTGGCGTTGAGAATCATCAGACATGCTTAACATACTGGCTTACATTTGGTAAGGGGCCATACTTATATTACGTAGCATTTTTTTCTAATGACTTTAGCCCCCCCCCCCTCCTTTTTCCCCTTGTTTTCCGTCGATCTTGTTTTCCATGCTGAGCACCAGTACTACCGACGCCAGGAAGGCAGCTCCCACACCTGAACTACAGACAAACAGACATAACACATTGCATATTTCTTAATGTAAAACATCGTCGCTGAAACATTACCGCCATCTGTTGAGTACACTTTGGTGGGTAGTACGCTGAACAGATGGCGGTAGTGTGAAAACGTCAAACATAAGGGAATTGACTATCCGCGCCACAGGTGGTGGTACTACCAACTACGATACTTTTAAATTGACCGTTAAATGCTTGTTCGATGAACAACTTGCGAGTGTTATGTCTGTTTGTCAGTGTCCAAACCCTATCTATCGACACATCAACTTATGAACCGGGGACCAAAGGCTTTACTTCCCGTGATCAGAGATGTTATGCCTCAGAGCATCCCGGCGGTGCCGACTGGGATTGAACCCAGGCCTGCTGGGGTGAGAGGTAATCACGCTTACCACTACACTACCGGCGCCGCTCGCCCCCTCCTTTAACATCATACCATTAGCATTAGCGTTGTTATGATATACTTCGTAGATTGGATACTAGCGATACTCACGTCTCTTCTGAAATTCTCAGTTAGACTATTTTCAGGAATAATGCTGGGGAGTAAACATTGGTTCCAATCTAAATAAGAGTAACAGAAGCATGACTGTCGCTATTCCTGGCAACGCCAATCTTTAGCATAACTAGGGATAGGGAAGGAAATGTTGATATAGCACTTACTTAACGAGAGGCCACCGACTTAGCGACACCCTCATAAGTGCTACGGAGTTGGAGGGTTGGGTAGGGCATTCGGTTAGGATTCACCTCAAGTTGGCGATGCAACCAAAAGTATGTATTGTTTATTTGTTGTTTATTTAATCTCTCGATAGCCGGCTATCGAAAGAACACATTCATTTTGTTTAGTGATCATGAATTTTAAGAGTCATGACGGAGAGCTTGGGATTAAACCCATGATTTTCTGCTCAGCAAGCAAAAACGATCCCTCCAAGGTAATCGAGCATCAAAGAACCATAACGCTTCGCGACAATACAGGACTACGTTTTCGCTTGATATGCAAATAGTTTCCGAGGTTAATGTTCAATATCAAATATACAAATGATGCACAACGATTTATTGTGCTGGGGTTAAATCCATGATTTTCTGCTCAGTAAGGAAAATCGATCCCTCCAGGGTCATCACGCATCTCATAATCTACAGCGCTTCGCGTCGAAGTACGAATATATGGATGAACTATCTATTATTGAATAACTATTATTTACGATAAGTACATGAAAGAAATAAAATGTCACAAATATATTTCATGCAACCAGGAATCTCAAAACCATTAGACCCTATAATGATACTCTGCACATGTTAGACACAAGAAGAGGCCAAAAAGCAAGCGTCCGACTCACAAAACCCGCCAAATCCACTTGCAGTCACAATCAACGGTTCTACGAATCGCGAGCGCTCACGAATCATAAAACCGCTGACTGCGACACTCTGAAAGCGAAATTGACACAAATCTCCACTACAACATCTAACGAATAAAACTCCGAAAATCACTCATCTATAGCAAGTGAGTGGAAGCAACCCTGCATGCAACCATTCTTCATGATACACTTGATACACTGCCTATCTTTCTATTAGGCCTGTGTACATGCGCCACTAAAAAAAAACTTTTAAACGTAATTACAAAATAAATATTGATTATTTTACGTAAAAACGAGCACTCTTGTATCGTATGCTAATGATAATTGACTGTAACAAAAATAATATGCTTAAATAAAACAAAATAATAATAAAATTATATGCAAAATTTACGCTCTTCTACATTACTTTATTGGTGAGAAGTTTCTAATAAGTCCTACCAGTTCCTCTGTATACAGAACAAATATGATACTATAATCAGAATTACTGCAGTCGATTTCATCAAGGAAGTTCTAATAACAACCGAGAATTAATCGTTTGAGGCATACTGAAGCATTAAGAAGGTGATATGTGTCACTATAGGAAATCATCATCGTTGCAAATATAAAGAAATTAAACATAACCCTTTGCTTCAGTACCGTCAACCTCCATGTCCATGGAAAGGGCCTCCTTTAACATCATACCATTTAGTCACAAAGGCTTAAACCCACTACTGAAAAATACGCAGCAATCTCCCCTTCAAAGAAAGCACCTTACTTTTCCATTGCATTAATTAAGCTCTTCTTTCCAAATGGTGTAAAGATGTTAATCATATGGAATAACTTGTCGGCATAAACAACCAAATTGCTTTCAAGTTTGTACGCAATATTGCTGGTTTATGCGAAATTGCGTTTAAATTTACATGAAATATCGTGTAAATTTCTACTAAATCTAGCGATAATATCGTGTGCGCTATATGTCACATTACCATGTCATAATGACAATAAATATGTATGGTAAATTTTCCTTACAATATTATCAATATATAAATATTGACAACATTAATGAAAATACGCGCTCGTTACACGGGTCTATACATTGACAATAAATTGACATACTGACAATATTATTGAAAAGGTAATATGGATGACGATGGATTGAGGGCGAGTATTGTTGAAAAAATGATTTTCATTTCACTTTGTTAATATTCTTCTCCTACCCAAAATAGCACGGACGCCATTAAATTTTATACCATATAGGGTAAGTGAACCAGTTATGGCAATACGTTTTAATTATGGTGTGTTCTTGAAACTGCGTTCTATACTATAATTAAAACACGAAGCGTATTTTTCGAAACTGAAAAAAAAAATTGTATGCAACGCGTTGTAAATCTCGATTTTTCAGCACTCGTCGTAATTATCTAACTCGGCAAGCCTCATTGGATAAATGTACGACTCGTGTTGAAAAAATCTTTATTTTGTTCATTTTGCAATTTGTTGCATAAATAACTATTTTTTTTTTGCTCTCAGTACTGAAAAGTGTCACTTTTCGAAACTGTTTTGAATAACATAATGGCCTAAGTTCTTAACTAAAATAACAATGTCGAAAAGTTCTAGTTTTCAGCACCTAGTGACACTCTTTTGAGTGCAAAAAATGGTATATGCAAAATTAGATTTTTTTCAGCTCTAGACGTAATTATCAAAAAAAAAAACATATTTTTGCAACTTGTTGCATAAATAGCAATTATATTGAAGTGAGTTGTAGTAACCTTGCACGTTCCCATGAAACATTCTGAGTAAGGCTTTGCATATAGGTAGATTGTTTGATTAACATGGAATCTGAAATGTATTAGTCAAAAATTTTCATAAACATCTGAGTGGTGCGGAGTCAACAAACATCCAACTGGTGCTGTCAAAAAAATCCAACGATCACCAAGGCTTAATTTTAAATTGATTTGATCGAAATACATAGTATAAGGATCAACACTCAAAGTTTTATCCTTGAATTAAATTGTAAAGTAATCAAACAAGTGTATCTTAAAGGCTGGGCACATTAATTCACCAATAAAAAAGTACGAATAATTCATTGCAATAATCACTAATGATTGAAAATATAGTAAAGAAAACCTAAACATCAAATAAACGGGTTTTTGAGAAAGCAGCAAAAGCATAATCGACCGTGTGACTTGATATTTATCAGATTCTTACTTGATAACCATTTTTAAGTTTATTCCGAATTTCACAAAAGATTGGATTAATCAAGCAATTATAAACAAATAATGAGAAAGTCACAAACTAGTTTTAATCTTTGCTCTGGGAAAAAGGTGCCAATTTGAGATTGATTGATATATTTATCTTTATTAGGGAGGCTTTCAGCCTGGGGCTGGTTCGCCTCCGACCCACCAATTTGAGAGTGGTGTTGGGAGGATGTTAACAAAGACAAGAAAATGAATATTTTTCAAGCAAAATAACTTAAAAATTGCAGATGATAGACTCCGCACCACTCAGATAAACATTACAAAACTTAAAATATATTCACCAACTGACTCCACAATTGTGGATCACTTCCATTTGATTAACACGCTAGACTGACTGATCCATAATTGTTTTTAGATGACCCATACCTGTAGGGTCACTTTAATACAACCCTGTTTTCCTAACAGCCTATGAATTGCAACGTTCGCTGTATAAGACGTTGAAAATTGTCGTTGTATACTAGGCAGGTAACTTTTTTTTTCATTTTCAGCATTCACGATCACCACCGCGCGGCGTTGTCCAAGTTGTTTCAAGCTGATGGCGATGTTGGCCAAGAGAGATATATCTTCTACAGCTTTTTTCCTCGTGTTGTCTACAGCGAAGTCAGTATTAGTCATAAAGCAAACATGAAACATTTACACTGCCCAGTTGACGGCCGAGGCTGTTCTCTTTGATATTTTTCTCCTTCGAATGGCAAAGATTGAGCAATACGCGAATTTCAGTATCGCAAGCAACGTTTCACGGATGACTTGAACAGCACCTACATATATCTGGGTTGTTGAATAAAACTATGAGAATTAATTGATCTTCAACGAAGCCATTTTTTTCAGATAGCCAAACATCAGTTGAATTAGTGTCACATCAAAGGCCCTCAGAAATTCATTACTCACATTGAATTACTAGGGTAATTCAATTCCCACGTTTACTAATGTTTTTTTTAACGCTAGGAAGGTTAATTCCTCACATTTGTATTAATCTGCTGATCTCGTTACCTTAAAAGTCCGGATTATTGTTTTTACACGATTTTTCAGAGACCAGTAATTTGTGAGCAGTGCATCTATAAATTTGACCATGGATCTTTCTATTACATATTATTTATAAACATTCAGCTTTTAAATGAGAAAACAATCTGCTATAACTATCTATTCGATAAAAAATATGAATCATCGAACCCGTCAATATGCGACTATACCATTAGAAAAAAGAGTTTTATATCATTTCCAGAAAAGTAAAAACATCAGAAACCCGATTTAAAATATTAAAAATATTAACATAGTTTAGTTGACTTGGCAACAAAAAAAATAGACTTTACGAACTTTCTAACGTGTTTTTTCAGCACTACGTTAAAGTTCCCTACAAATTTGGGAACATGTTAAGGTTATGCTAAAATTTCTCCATTTAGAATTTGGTCGCCCAAAATAGGTAATTTCTCCATGGGAAAATAAAGTACAAAAACGATAAAGATATCATTTCGTAGGATTTTTTATTTAGCTTTAAGGGAAAAATACAACAACAAAAAAATCGTCAGCTTTGGAAAAAATGGATGAATTTTCGAACTTTTCGCGGAATACCTCTCATCATGTCTTGCACAGTATTACTGTCAACCTTATCTACCATCCTTTTCCACCACTTCTCCAAATCGGATGGTGTTTTGATTGTTTTGCCACATTTCTTCAATTTGCGGTTGGTAATTGCCCAAAATTTTTCATTTGTGCGAAAATCTGGACAATTTGGTGGATTGATACTTTTCTCAATAAAATCGACATTATTCTGCTTATAGCATTCTGGCCAAGAACTTTACGAGACCTTCGTGTGATTGAATGAACGGCAAAATTATGTTCTGGAGACACTCCTCCTTGTAAAGTTGTCGATTCATAGTCGCTCCAGTGCTGAAAACCTTTGTTTTCTTTTCGCAACTGCAGATGCCTTGCCAAATTATCATCTTGCGAGCGAATTTATCTGCAAAGACAAATTTGAATTTATCAGGAGTATCCCCTTACGTTTAGTAAAGTAAAATGTTTGGTCCGGGATTTGTCCAAAGTCCATTTTTACATAAGTTTCGTCGTCCATCAAAATGTGAGTGTGCAGAATTTTTTCACGTCTGTTACGTTCCATCTTCGATAACTTTTGAACAAGTATATGAATCCTGATAAAATTTTCACTACTAAATAAACAATCCTTCCGAATCAAAACGCTGTCAATAATTTCTTGCTACGACAACTAGAGGCGCTACAGTAATTAAAAAGAAGCTGCCAAATACTAACTGGAACAGACTTTATATGTATTAAAGTATTGCAACTTACGTTTTGAATGTTCTTATGATCAAATTATCGTTTTGCATCCGGTTCAAGATTTGGACACAAGTGTGAAGTTTAGCTCGTTGACCACACGCATGAATTGTTCCACGACAACGGAGGACCGCTTACCACGTCTTAACTGTCTGATGGGCAGTTGGAGAAAGAGGACGAATAACGGTGAGACCAACCAACGACGGTGAGAGCAGTGTTGCCAGATGTTGTATTTCTCTTGACCCTGCCTGCGTCAATTGACAGCTAGCCGTAAGGTGTATTGCTGTGAGCATTTCACTATGCTTAGGGTGTATCCCACAACAAGAATATTACAAATTCTGAGTAAACAATTAATATTCATTATATATCAATATTCAAGAATCATTAATTTACATTACCGTACCTTAAATAACTCCTGGTTGGAGAATTCCGTGACTCTGCAGAATAGTAAAAATGTGGCTGCTAATAACCTCTTTGCAAAACTTCTAAAGAAAAAAACAAATTCATATTAAATTCATGGTTTTTTTTTTCTAACCTGATTATACTAGTTCACTGGTTAATTAAATAGAAAAAACTAAGGAACTATTGGCAACAGTTCCCCCAGCAGTTCGACCCTGGTCCAGCATACTCCCATTTATATCGATGTCTAGCACCGCCAATTTCACCGCTGGTCTCTCGTAGATCCTCGAAGTGGTCAGAACCGTTGCTGAACGTACCTGCCCGTCTTTCGAAGCCTTGACTGCGACTACTCTGTCTTTGGGCCAGCAGTTTCTTGGGGAACTGGGATCGACGACAATAACAATGTCTCCAACAGGAATAGGTTTTACTAGGTTGAACCATTTTGCTCGGCGAGTAATTACTGGGGTGTACTCGAGAACCCAGCGTTTCCAAAAATAGTTGGCGAGAATCTGCGACGTTTTCCATGACTGTCGCATAGCCAAAACACTATCATCATACGGTACTAAAGGTTTAGAACCATTCGAAGATCCAACTAAAAAGTGGTTTGGTGTCAACGCGGGAGACGATTCATCATCGACGGGAACATGAGTCAATGGTCTACACGACGTTTTCTATTTCAGCCATCAGGTTCCTTAGGACTTCGTCCGTTGGTAGGCGCTTCGGTTTGATTTCGGCAAGAACCTTTTTTACCGTCTGCATCATCCTCTCCCATATGCCGCCCATATGTGGGGACGCAGGTGGGTTGAAACTCCACGAAGTAGACGCCATGGTGAACTTAGTCATAATTTTGTAGTTGTCGACTTGCGTTAACGCCTCTTTGAGCTCCTTCGATGTTCCTACGAAGTTGGTGCCTCGATCGCTTATTATTTGCAGTGGAGTTTGTAACAGTCCCTCTTATTGCGGACTATACTGTTGTAAAGGGTGATACGGTCAAAATTTGGTCAAGGGAAAACGCGTGTAAATCGGTGAAATCGTTTATTTAAAAAATCAAATTAAATTTCTTTTTCAAGTTCAATTAGTATAAAATTCAGGAAAAATATTCAGTTAGGCTTCCGCTTTTCCAAATCCGAATTGCCGGGCCTTACGCTTGACCCCTGCCATCAGATTTTGTACAGCCACCTTGTCCACCTTCTTCGCCGCAGAAAGCCAGTTTGCCTTGAACTGCTGCTCGCCCTTAGCAGTTTTTTTGGTCTTCTTTAGGTTCCGCTTGACAATAGCCCAGTATTTCTCAATTGGGCGGAGCTCTGGCGTGTTGGGAGGGTTCTTGTCCTTGGGAACCACCTGCACGTTGTTGGCGGCGTACCACTCCATGGCCTTTTTACCGTAATGGCAAGATGCCAAATCCGGCCAAAACAGTACGGAACAACCGTGTTTCTTCAGGAAAGGCAGCAGACGTTTATTCAAACACTCTTTCACGTAAATTTCTTGGTTGACAGTCCCGGAAGCTATGAAAATGCTGCTTTTCAAGCCACAGGTACAGATGGCTTGCCAAACCAGATATTTCTTTGCGAACTTTGACAGTTTCATGTGCTTGAAAACATCTGCTACCTTTCCCCTTCCTTTTGCCGTATAAAACTCCTGTCCCGGAAGCTGCTTGTAGTCGGCTTTGACGTAGGTTTCGTCGTCCATTACCACGCAGTCAAACTTCGTCAGCATCGTCGTGAACAGCCTCCGGGATCGCGCTTTGGCCGTCGTATTTTGTTTATCATCGCGATTTGGAGTCACTACCTTCTTGTAAGTCGATAGTCCGGCTCGTTTTTTGGCTCGATGCACGGTTGTAAACGATACACCCAGCTTATTTGCGGCATCTCGGAGAGAGAGGTTAGGGTTTCGCTTGAAACTACCGGCAACTCTCTTTGTCGTCTCAGCGGCTTCCGGTTTTCGATTTCCCCCGATCCAGACTTCCTGGCTGTCGACAAACGTTCCCCAAACACTTTAATTACATTTGTAACGGTTGATTTGGCAACTTTTAGCGATTTTGCCAACTTTGCGTGCGAGTAGCTCGGATTTTCGCGATGCGCGAGCAATATTTTGATACGCTGCTCTTCTTGCTTGGACGGCATTTTGACAACTGAAGAGTGAATTCCAAAATCAAAATAGGAGCAACATTCTACACACACACACCTTCAAAATGAGGGGTGTTCAGGTTTTTTAAATGCAAAATTGAAAGAAATACGTCAAGTTGATATTGACCAAATTTTGACCGTATCACCCTTTAACTACATCTGACAGCATGTGGCAGTGCCATCTTTCAACCACTAGATAAAGTGCGGCGTGCGCGTAACGATTGTTTTTTATGGCTCCACTCAATTAAAATTCTCTCACTTACGCAGACACAGGTAGCAAACCGGATGTTAGGAGTATGAGTGCCAGCGTAGTGAGATGGCTCACACTCAGAGATATGGATCTCAAATAATTGCGCGGCTTGTACTGTAGGCGGGAATGCGAAGGAGAAACCTCTTGATCGGGCTTTTCCAAATCTTCACGGCGTTTGAGCAATTGTTCCGCCAACAAATGAATTTTGAATTTTCTGCGACGCAATTAGCCTAGTCCTTGATCAGGCGTTTTCAACTGGTCACACAATCACTTTCGTGAAGTTACGCATTCAAGTCAGACGTACCAGACGTACCTATTGATTACTACAATTAACTGTGCCTTTTGCTTTGAAAATTGAGGTGAGCAGTGATAGAAGATTTTCACTTGTATTTCACTGGAATTGTTAATTACACTGGAGTCGCTTTTTACGCGGTTTTTTTTACACGGTTTTTTTTACGCGGTTTTTTTTTACGCGGATTTCGGAATTTACGCGGTTTTTTTTTACGCGGATTCCGGAATTTACGCGGTTTTTTTTTACGCGGATTTTGGTTTTTTTTTACGCGGATTTCAGAATTTACGCGGTATATCGCTTTTTACGCGGTTTTTTCTTACACGGTCTTTTTTTACTCGGTTTTTTTTTACGCGGATTTCGGAATTTACGCGGTTTTTTTTACGCGGATTCCGGAATTTACGCGGTTTTTTTTACGCGGTTTTTTTTTACGCGGGACGTATCACCCGCGTAAAAAGCGACTCCAGTGTATTGTAAATTTGTTTTAGTTCAATACCTAGTATTAACCGTCGAAATCGGACAATTAATTGTGAACAAAAAAATAGAAAAAAAACGCAAGTATGTGTTATTGCGTGGTTTAAGAGATACGCAGAGTTTAATTTCGTTGCGGGGTAGTTAGTTTTCCCTTCAACGAAGGGAAATGCTCTACGAATCCTCGACGAGTGCCTAGGAATTGTATTACGCATCGGAGCTCAATATTCGTGCCTCCGTGATTACCGTGGATCGTGAGATATCCGGTGGATTCCATCCGTTCGTGACCCCGGAGGGTGAACGATTTGTCGGGTCCTATTTCATCTAATAAACCCACCCAGTGATCCACGTACCGTAACTGCCACTCATCCGTCGAGCGAATCGACCGCTAGTCAACCCAATGTGAAATCGAGCGCAAATTGGACCCATTGATCGAATTCAAATCTTGCTGACTCCCACCAAGCCCAGTGTGGTTGAGCATCGGCTTCTCATTGCGATTGCTCTGCAACTTTTCCTCGTCGTACGACATCGCCTTTGTCGCACCGAGCAACGTCGCAACATTCTTCGTTCAGCGGAACGAAGAGAAGTAGCATCGGAACCGTAAGTCTAGCATAGTTGATTTGAGCTCAAATTTAGGATCCTTCCCAGACTAATATAAATAGTTGGCAAACTCTGAGAAGTTCCTAGATAAAATAAATGCCTCTTTGCGTAATTGATTGTGAAGCTTCATCCTAAATACTTTAATATTAAGAGTTTGTTCTTTCCTTTTCGCATATTTTGTTTCCCGTTTGGGTCAGCTAGGGAATTCGTAGTGTTTGAGCTACTTAAACTCGCCCTCAGACCGAATCTCATAGCCGGACCGGAAAACGCGTCAGCAGTCTCTCTAGTTAGAGAGTGGCGCTTAAGCTGCAGTGCGTTGTGTGCACAACACTAACGTTACAAGTTCTCCGTCTGAAGAAGCAATTACGGAGGGCCATTATGCACGAATCCGATGAGTGATAATGTGCTACCTCTATATGGATCGCACGTGTGGTCAAGACAGTAACTAATACTCCATATCGTTTCTCTGTGCGCTGGCCAACAATGACCTGTTACGGGCCGAAATAACCAACTCCTACGTAAGTGAAGGGTCGAACAAAGTGTGCTAGTCGCTCTTTTGAGAGGTTCGTCATCATAGGAGGATCAGGTTCAGCTCGACGGATTTTGCAGCGGGAACACTCTATACGTACTCTGTCACACTCGACACGTACTCTTGGATTGTTGAACTTCCTTCGAGCTTCATTGACGAAAGTTTCGTTGCACTGGTGGTGATACTTATCATGGACGTCCTGAAGCACTAGTTTAGTAAGCGGGTGACGGCCTGGTAGTACAATAGGAAACTGCGTTTCTCGTCAGCAAAACCGAAAACTTCGATACGACTGCGTACACGCATCATCCGCGTCATCAAATACGTAGATAACTGATTTTCGATAAATTTGGCTTACCTGAAGACAATGTCGCCATGTCATCCTGGTAATATTCCCATTGAGCACCCTTGTACAGATAATTGGCCGCCGCTAGTAGTTCTTGGCTGGTCAGTGGTCCTTGAAGTAGTGTCTTACCCTGCAGTTTTCGCTTGATGTTGACCGCTGCACCAGAGCGCTAAGTCGCTGTAGATGGCACCATTGGAATGGTTTTCCGGACGCAAAAAATCTCCGGCCAGCTGGACGTGATGGTGCATCAATCGTGGTCGGAGTTCTTCTGCTGTTTCTTCGTTGATCTATGCTTCCGGCCATTCCACTCTCGGTTTCGATAAGAAAGATGGTCCCGCAAACCAGCGGCAGCTGATGTCGAAACTCGGCAGGCTATTCCATTTTGTACCTTCGTCGGCAACATTGATTTTTCCACGAATCCATTTCTACTGTTCAATAACTGTGGCTTCTAAAATCTCGCCAACACGGAAAGCAACAAACTGGGAGTATTTCCGATAATCCGACTTAAGCCAACACATAACATCACGGGCGTCCGTCCAAAAAACACGCCGACCAATCTTGATGGAGTGTCCTTCCTCAACGCTTCCTGCTAAACGGGTGCCAACCGCCGCCTGGAGTTCAAGTCGGGGAGTCGATACGAACTTGATAGGGGCAACTCTACATTTCGATCCGACAATGAGCAAGATATTTGATCTCCTTCCATTAACCAAAAATAACAAACCACTACGTACCCGAGTTCACTGGCATCTACGAACGTATGCAACTCGACTGTATTTTCCCTGCCACGCAAAGAAGATAAGTGATAACATCGTGGAATTCGCACCGATTCAGCCTCCGATAGATGTTGCAGCCAATTCATCCACTTTACTAATTGCTTTTCACCGATATCGTCATCCCATGAACATCCCTCTCTCCAAATCTCTTGGAACAGCAGTTTCAAATATACCATGCAGTGGGATGACCCGAGAGGGTCATACACCGACATCAATACACGCAGTACATCTCGTTTCGTGGGATGCTTGATGCCAGAAAGAAGTTTTTTGATTGCGCTCTGTAGAAAGTTTGTAGCAAAAGGTATCCGTCTTGGTGTCCCATCACATTCCAAGGACTTTCTCCAGTACTGCTTCCTTGTTCACGTCCAAACTTTTCTCAGCCGTTCCAGTCTCACCTAGTGCTTGCACAACAGCTGGAGAGTTTGAAATCCAGTTTCTCATGGTGAAACCGACCTGCAGGTGAATGTAATGGATATCCTTCGCTAGCTTTATTGCTTCTTATTCGTTGTCGACGCTTACCAACATGTCGTCGACGTAGTGGCCTTTCCTGATGACTTCAACAGTCTCTGGAAACTGTGCTGCAAATCGTTCTGCGTTTTCGTTAATAATAAACTGGGCGCAGCTCGGTGAGCATTTGGCGCCAAACGTCATCACCGTCACGACGTATTGACCAGTCACATCATCTCGGTCGCACCAGAAAATTAGTTGACAGTGTTGGTCGTTGGTCAGGCGAGTTCATCAGCATACTCAGCGATGTCCCCAGACACTGCAATCGGCCGCTCGCGGAATCTATACAGCACAAATGACAGAGTTGAGTGAGACTCCACCCACAGTCGCTGCCCCATCCCAAACGATCCGAACTTTGTTTGGCTTGCTCGGGTTGAACACAGGGAACATTGGCAAGTACCATATGAAATTCCTGGGTTCTCGCAATTCCTCTGGCGACAGCTGGTGGACGTAGCTTTCTGCATATAATCATCCATCTTAACTTCAAGTGTTGCAGCCAGGTTAGGATCACGTTCCATTCTTTTCATCAGGCAGTTGTGTCGTCGCAATGCCATGGGCCTGCTGTCTGGAAGTCGAATGACGTTCGAATTTCTGCACTAGCCCTGTTCGATACATTCCATTCTCGAACTTCGTCACTGATCGCATCATCTTGGTTGAACGTTCATCTTCTATTGATAAGAGCAACTTTTCCGGCTTCAAAATTCCCAGGTTTTCTAGTGCAAAATGATCCTTGATCGCTGCATTCAGTTCGGCGTCAATTTCTGAAGAATGATGACATATATGAAAACTGTGTGGTGCAGTAGTCGAGCACGGTCTGTTTCCCGTAGGGCACGTCCCGCACACCATCCATCCCAGTCTTGTCTTGGCTGCTATAAGTTCGTGTTCTGCACCCTCACGACTTTCCAAAGGATGCACAACTCGTATGTTGTTCATACCAATTAGGATATGTAACGTGCCAGTGTGGTGTTACTCCCAGCACTGATGAGACCCCCGTCTCCAAGCCTCAGAGTCGGCACACGCTCGTGACAATTCCGCGAACCAAGAAAAAACTTAAAGTTCGCTCAAGAGAAACTCACCCTTTATTCGCTTTTGTTAATTTCACTTCCTTCTCACTTCACGGACGGTCTAGACTCTGACGTCTCCCACTTCCTTAGTTGACTACTCCTACCTTGTGCTAGCGCTACTCTTCGTATTTTCTTTGGGGCCCCTTCACTTGCCACTGCCGTCGTCGTCGTTCCTCTCGTTCCTCTGGTACCGCGTCACCATCTTGGGCCAGGGGTGGACGCCTCTACCTGTCCCGTACGCCACTCGAGTATGGTGACGGACTCGAGGCTTAAACGAACTACAAGGGTAAGTTGGCTTGCCTGGATTGGTGGCGCACACTGTAGCTGTGGTATCAGGTTAACGATCTACGATACGGACACACTACCGGCGATTGGCGTGGTCGACTCCGGAAAAATACGTTAAATACGTAAACGTTACGGTAAAACCGCGAGGTCCTGTGGGCGCGATGGAGAATTTTAAATGGCGGTTATCGATTGACATGATCTCACTAGACAACGGTGTTATCTGGTTTGGGGTTTTTTGTGTGATGCTAACTACCTGGCTGTCCAATTGTGCATGGCAACTTCCTCTACAACTTATTTAAACTTTAAATTTAGCTCACTTCACTTTAGCTTTAGTTTTCACAATCAAACTAAAGGTTTTTAGCTCTGACTTTCGCTATGTGTCCTTAGTCTTTAATGATCACCAGGCTTATGACTCTGCCTCTTGGTGAACGATGATCCCGAACCGTGACCGTTGAACCGTCGTACGTGCCACGAATTCTCCACGCAATGGCCCCCATTACGCCACCCCTATGGACGTCCATTCATTACTGCACACAGCGTGTTCTGGTGGTGGCTAGTGGCATTGTTCTACAATTTATAGCGAAGTGTCTCCTACTGGCTGCGTTCGTGGGGATTCTGGAACGTTTTACCTTTTACGAACATTTAAACTTTTTCTTGGAATTTAATAACTAAATATACGAAAACTACCTGCGATTAATCTCACCAATCTTGGACGCAACACTTACACTTGTTACAGATACGAGGCTGAATATTTGTGTACGACTCTATCGGTATTTCCTATAGATAAGCATACTTCGTGGAAAGCTCCTCAAATGATAGCGACTGAGAAGGCAGTTTCAATTCTTTCACAGTGTAAACGTCGGTGAGTTGATTTTTGCATGTCCCAGAGATTTCGAGCGATACCTTCATAGCCGAGTCATCATATCGGCATGTATCAGCAGTCCAACGGAGACATAGCGGATTTGTTTTCCTCTCAACTCTCGCTAACCATTCTTTTAGTAACGTTAACGCCACCTTTGTAGATTTACGCATACTTCGCCTGCTGGTCTACTCTTCTATCATTTAGTTGTTGTTGCATGCGATTCACCCCACTTATTTTGTACAAAAATCAAATTCCACTAACCTATAACATTTTTAAAAGACACTAGGTACATTTTTACTAACATTTACTAACCCTACTACTGCCCTAAATTTAATCCAACACCACTTAACTCTAGAGACGTGACTGTACACAAAACATAAGCACAAATTAAAAAGTACTAACAATTTGTAACAGTCGGTTACAACATCGGATAACGCAATTCGCGATACTTATTAAGCTTCCTACAGGATGGTTTGTTAAGAAGGGTGCGTCAATCTCACTGAAACTGTTGGAGTGGAATTCACACCACGACAATCGAATCGGTACACGAATTGAAAATCAATTATTTTATTCATGTGTTTCACTTATACATTTTTACCAAAACATCAGCCTTATCCATTCCATAAGACAAACCACATAGGTCCTATAAGAATGCATAAAAGGTATGTGTGACCGCTTATACATTTCATTTGACACATGATCTTCATTAACTTTCTGCAAGGTGTCTGCTTATTAGTTGACTTATACATTTTATGAATATTCAGCAATAGAAATTTGCCAAAAGGTATAAGGAGATTTCTATCCGTGTAGGATAAAGAAAATGATAGTGTTTATTCCCTCCTAGACTCAGGTTGTCATATCACTCCAATCGTCCAGTTCCAGGTCAAATGATACCCTGATGCTCCCTCCCAACCCTCACGAACTGAGCGAATGTAACCGTTACTATGATTCACATAAATTAAGCGTCATATATCATGCAAGTTCACATTATAGATCGTGTAAATTTATGAAACATGTAATGAAATATTCCATATATTGTATGCAATCGACTATCTTTGCAAGCAACATTTATTGCAAGTTGGTAGTTTACGTGAAAAGGATGTTTTCATACATGAATGTTTGCATGCATGGATGTATACATCACCAGTAGAATTCAGATTTTTAAATCTGTGTACACTTAAATTGATAGGGAAATATTATCAACATTTCAAAGTATAAAACACTAGAAATAAACGTTTAGAACACATTGGTGAAATACACTTAAAACAAATGTGAACACTTCGATCAGACGTGTGGACTTTTTTGAGTGTACGTGTACGAATTAAGATGTAGCCTACTCAAAATAATCTTCACGTCAATGCTACGTGAAAACATACGTAGATTTCTTCCATCGTACTTTTCACGTAAGAGTTATGTGATTCTCATGTAGATGCACTCATTTCGCCAAGCTTCAACGTCACATGACTATCGCGCAGAACTTACGTGATTTTGTCAATGAATGTCATTGTTGTTTTAAGTACAATTGATATTGATTATAATAAATTTACACAATATATTATAATACTGCCCTTTTATTGAATTGAAAATAATTCCACAATTCGCTGAAACAAAAATAAAACCGATTAGGTGCAGGGTGATAATAGTGATAACATCGAGGTTGATGAAAGTCCAAATTATGTTTTCCGTGGGGAGCTGCTGGATTGCTGCCACCTATTTGTAAAAACAATGACGTAAGCACGGAGTTTTGACAACAACAAAAATAACCTTTATCTAATACTTACATCTTGCCATTATTTTATAAAAAATAAAGAAAACATCTCTGTATTTCGCCGCCATGCTGTGCACTATGCTGAGTGTCGTACACTTTTTTCAGAAGTGAAAATCTTGTTATGTTTACGTGAAACACACATAGAAATTGTCTAAGTGGAAATCACGTAAATTTTATTAAATGCGTTAGTGTGTTCAACAGAAATTTACTTTAAGTGGCATCACATACATGCTACGTGATTCACGTAAAGCTGATAGAATAACGAAACAAGATGCCTTACGTGATTTTTCACGTAACTTTAACGTGTGGATTATTTTGAGTGCTGGTTAGAAAAAAGTACCCGAAACTAAGTTTATTTCATGCACTAGGTACTAAAGTGTGGGAAGCCAAAAATAAGTAAAGTCCCATGTACTAATTTTGAGTACTCGCACCTAAGGGTTTGAATGGGAAGAAATTACTTGATGGTTGGAAGGAATGAAGGATGTTCAAAAAAAAAAATTAAAAAGAAAACAGACAGAAAGGACACGAACCATGCACGTTGCGATTATTAGGAATATATCTTCACCACTCGTCCGTCAATTCTTGAGAAATATACCAGACTAAAGGACAAGCATATAAGAAGCGCTAATAGCACGATAACTCGATTTGTTCTTCCCTTTTTCTTAGACCGTCTCACATGCACATCAGAATAACAGGCAGCAATACGCGCGATTATGTTTTCACCCAACATAAAGTAAAAACTACCCTAATGTGATAGCAAACAGAGTCTTATGCATGGGAGTTGAATTGAAGAATGTTAGTAACAAATGTTTGCTATTTTCAATCCAGAATATGTTTGCTTCCTTAACGCTTACTTATGTTTTTAGATTTTTGTGATTTATTTTATGTTTATTGGTAATCCGAAAAAAAACTCATCAGATTTTTTACTTATTATTGAGTATATTCCTACATATTTACTAAAAATTAGGTAAAATAAATGTGGATGCTTTTACCCAACAGTGCACTATGAGCTGCTTACCTAATTTTAGGTAATCTTAGTGAGTTTACGAAACATTCGAAAATCTAATCAGATTTTTCAATTTAAGAATTTTAAGAACGCACCTGTGTAACAGCCACCCACTACGGTGGTTACCATCTTGGGGGTCAGCCGCACACTACGAAGGGGTGCAAACGAAATCGGCAGTCAATTGCTGAATTGGAACCTGGCACTGGCAGATTAAGAGGCTAATAGCAGTGGAGCCTCATCATGGAAATCAAGCCAGTCGATAGGATTTAGACCTGTGCTCAGATCAATGCAAAGGCAATATGACAGGATATAATTCTTTGACGCTTCTCTAGGGTTGCTCCGTTAGTCCATACTAGCGAACTTTGGATATGTGCTTAAGTGACGATATGTGAAAATAATGGGATGATGCATTTTGGAGCACGTCAGATTTTGACCATTTCTACACTGAAACAAATCGACATGTACCGTTTACTGGATCCATCTTATAACATAGCAATGTCAGCAGATTTATTCATTCTATGTGATGATTGATAGATTCCATTGTATTATCACTTTAAAACTATGACTGCGATATGGAATGATTTCTATCGTAATTTCACATACTTTGTACTTGATAATACTTTGTTTCGAACTTGGCTTCGAACGTGGTTAGCGATAGGTAAAAAGTATATGAATATTGTCTGATATATTTCATGGTGAAAAATTGTTGATATGTCATGTTGATATATGTGGGAACAGACATCTAGAAAGTAATGGAAAATCATATAAGTTTGCATTATTAGATAATTCAGTACAATATACCTGTTTTCATGATGAATATTGCTCACTAAAAGATATATCTTAAAAGATAATCATGTATATTTTATTGAAGTTGCTTTTAACGATTTTTGACGTTTGTTGATATGTCACGTGTAAACAGACATGTAGAAACTATTGGACTGTCATTTAACTTTGCAGTATAGGAAAACATGTATATCTCATATCTCATTGGAATAGCTTCCTTTGATTTTTGAGGTTTAAAGATTGTAAACAGATTTATCCCAATCATTATATAGTCATATAGATTTGCCTTTTAAGAAATCCAACAGCAAACATTTGTTTTGGCATGTTTTTCTGGGATGAATATCGCTCAAAATAAAATACATCTTACATGATTGCTCTTCATAAATTATTGAAACAATTTTCAACGATGTTATCGTACACCAAGTCGTACACTCATTAAAATGATTGTTGATATTGTAAATATTGCTAACAACAATGATACTGTATTGAATAATCTTTGTTTGTTATTGTTTCATAAGATAAGGGGTTCCGGAAAAGAATGTATTGAGATTGAAAAAAAATTATTCTTTTGCAATATTTACTTTGCTGTGATTCTAATTGTAAGCCTTCTACACAGCTAATTCAGATTCCAGCCCTAGTACTCGAACTTCATGAACCAGTTCCATCAACTCATATAATTTAGTCGTTGTTTTATTGCACACAGGCGCATTAAGAAAGATTTGAACAAACGACACCACCGAAACGGAACATAAACTTGTCAGTGCTATTTGTCTTCAATCTAGCAAAACGAGCATAAAGTTGCACTACATTCCATGTCGGGAGAGCTGTTCTTACTTCATGCTAATTGAACGAGCTCAATCTTGAAGTCAGCCGTGGCCCAGTGGAATCGAGCGCAGAAACCGAAAGCATCACACCTCAACAGTTCTTGATCGAATCCCAAATCAGCTACAATAAAAAAAAGACACAACTGTGAAAGCTCCCACTGCCTGATGTTTATTTTTCGATTTATTTTTAGAAATCGATTAAATATATGTGTCAAAAGAAGAAGTAAATTTCATGTGATTTTCACATAAACTTTACTTCGATTGATTTATGACACATATATTATATTGTGGTGAAACGCAAAGCTTATGCTTATGGGTTTCAAATCCATTTCAGTTAATTATTATAATTTGACTGATTTTCATTTATCATATGACGATCACATAAAAGTTACCAAATTATCAGCATTGTAAATGCATCAGATATTCATATAGAATTTACCTGACACATTTTCAATCATATCATTTTCAATGGATTATCTTATAGCGCAAATTTATTAGATTTCCACATAACAGGAATATGTCAAATTGGTTCAGTGTAGGTGTGGTCTAATGTTGTTCTGGGAATTCAATACAATTACCAATGACCTTCTATTTTTTGGATTGTGATATAGCACATGTTGTGTACTGGCTCAAATTCCGTTCTGAGTATTTACCTGTGGTCGTGCAGAAAATATCCGAATCTAACCTGGAGGCCAACTAAATAAACAAACACAGTAAGACCATTTTAAGCCTAACAATTTTCATATAGGCTCATTATTATTCACTTTACCATTGAAGTGGCATTTTACATTCCGCAAATCCATATCCAAACCAAATTCCTTGAAATTTGCACAGTTGTTGGGGACCTCGCAACAGATTAAAAAATCAGGGGGGGGAGCAGGGGGTGGTTAAGTTGATCCAGCCTTATGATCAGTTTTAATATTGGTAGAATAGAACTACTGATTTTGGAATAAAAATGAGTTAACATAAACTATTTAAATTGATAAATTTAAGATATTTTATCAACACTCAGAAGCATATAAATACTGTACATCCTCCTATCTGCTTAACCTTAATTTCTTCGACAGAATGCTAACATTGAGAAAACTTATCTAAAATAATCAACAATAGCTTCTGATGAAAAACCATCACGCAAAGATTCAAGTTAAATTGCTTCGTTAAATATGATAATGATCGTGTTACTTTTTCTCACTGTCTAAATACTTCTTACTAAAAACGCATACGTGATGATATTATAGTTTACGCGCTAGCCTGCAATTAACGTTACTCTTACAAACACTTTAATTGTATTGCATGACTAATGAGTTTTTCAAGGAATCAACCTATCAAGAATCCAACACGCATTAATAATGTTAGATCAGAGCTCAAACTTTGCTGCTAGTAAAATGAAGGCACCTCAAATGACTGTATTATAAGTTTTAAGTTTTCCTTCAGAATATTCAATATGGGAGCTTACGAACTCTAGTAGTAGTAAAACCGGTATCGTGGAGATCATGGTCACTGAATTTTTTCTCACTATTTCCTTGGCTAGCTTTCCGGAAGCAACGATGAACGATAAGGTTGCTATTGAGTAATTTACAAATACTGTCAAAAGATTAAAACGCGGTTTGACACGTGGAATCACAAGGTTTGAATTACCTGTTAGTGTGGTGCTCAACTGGTAACATTGGACAGTTATATTGATATCACATCAAATCAGTTTAAAGTTTTGCTTTATGATTTAAGTCCATCACGGTAAACCATGAGTGCATAATTTTCGCGGTGTTATTTAAAAATATTGTGTAAATATGCTTTATTGCTATTTGAATAAGCAAATCTAGCAACATTTGTTTAGGTCAAAATTTTATTTTTGAATACCACCTAAATCAACGTATAAGTTTCTCTCACAAAATCTTTATGTATACAGTTAATGTCTACTGAAGCCGTTTACAAAGAAAATTCATACAACCTAACCATGACCTAAAATATATAGAGGTACAGGTGGTCACGTGTCCTGCTGCCCGTTGACCTCTCAAAAAGCAAAATAAAATTATTAGGAAAGCGAATTCCTTGCAATGCAGTAGTAGTATGTGCATACAAGAAGCACGAATGCAGTTCAATATGCACTATCCTGCTTGCAACTTGTCATAGGTCGTTGATAAACTGGTTTCATGTGCTTCGTTTGTATGTATACGGCGCTTCGGCCTGTGTAACAATCATCAACATTTCAGTGTATGACAGTTTGCTATGTACAACGAAGTATGAACAATGAAATTATTGATGTATTTATTTTACATGTCGGTTAAAGTTTGGAAACCACAAAATAAGGATTGAGTTGTGCATATCACTTTCAAGGGAGTCTATCGTAGTATCATTAAGTTTAAATGATTATTAGTACCACTTGTGCACGTTTTCTATATCCTGAACTAGTGGTAATTATCATTTGTGCCGTACCACTTCAGCCATGCTGGTAGCAACACACTTGCCAGACAAAGTACAGAACGGCAATCCACGTATACCTCTATGTATATACCGACCATTGCCAATCGAAATAGCTTTGAGCGTTTTTCTGCTCATTTTTGAACAACCAATCAATGACGGTCAGTTTAAGAGGCAATGCACGGTTCACCCTTCAAGTTTTTCTGCGTCACATAACAAAGGAGCATCAATTATTCAAAACCAGCAACAGCTCACGTCAATATTGACTGGATTGAAGTTTGGATGTTCCAGCATATGTCCAATCATGTCCGTGAAATTTATTGTAGACTTATTTTTTCGCATTTGCATGGATTATTTTGTAATTATAATATAACTTTGACATATCCCAATGCCATTTAAATGCAAAATTCTACTTGTTGATCAAAAGTAAAAAAATGAGTTTTTGAAAGTTATTCACAAATTTTGGGGGCAAATAGATTACTTAATCATGTAAATTTAGTAATAAGTTTAGAACTTTTGAGAGAGGTCAGCAGTCGCGCCGTTTACAAGTACAACACGAAAAAAATAATTAAAAACCTACTGACTTTGGAACTCAGTCCATGTGAAACTAAACATGTTTCATGAAATTTGATACCCGTGAAATAGAACAATACTTCTATTCAATTCTTCTTGTAATGAAAGTTGAATGCTTAAAAACAGCAAAAAAAAGGTTGTCTTCCATTTAAATATTTTTTGTATCCCTGACATATTCGACTACAATGTGCAGTTTTTATCAGTGTCAATCCCACTAAAAACTTATCAAAATCTAATCCCCTTAAGTACTCATCCCATAGTTTTCAACAGGTATAAAAATTAACTACAACGTGCAGAATCGTAAAAAACGTAAGAACCTAAGTGAAGAAGGAAAATTTAAACAACAGGTGAGGAAAATTCCCAAAGGCTTGGTAGCCATGAACTAATAAAATTGGGTTATTAGTGGAATGCTCGAGCACAGTAAAAAAATGTTAATTTCAATTTATTAATGTTTGTATCCCTGACACATACGTATTTCGACTACAAGTCTTAATCAGTGTCAATCATATCAAAATCTAACCCGCTTAAGTTTCATGCCATGTCAACATCACAGGTATAAAAATGAGCAACAACGTGCAGAATCGGAACCTACCTAACAATAATCTAAGAATTAAGTAAAGTAAAGGAGAAAAATCAAAACAACTCTCTAATAAGGAAAATTCCCAAGGCATAATCTTACTGAAGCAATGAAATTGGAGATGCTCAAAATGTTGAAAGGTTAAAATAGTTGAGCATAGTTGTGCCTAAATGTACTCAATTAAAAAACAACACTAAATTTCACAGAAAACCATTAACCGTTTTTTTTTTATTCTGATTCAAAACACCTCTTTCAAGTTAATGACAACAATCGTTGCAACCCTATGACCGTTTGTTTGAATGTTGATATTGAATGCTTCTGAACGTCAGGTAAATATAAATGAAATTAATGCAGTTAAATCTACTATTTTCAGTTTGAGAAACTCGTCAAAGCAATCATTGGAGTCTCATGATGAAATACTATCAAGATTTGTCTTATTATAATTTTCAGAGACAGTCAAACAACTTCGAACTTTTTTCGTGTTCTGTTGAGGTGTCTGCAGTTGAAGTGCAGCTGTGACAACTTCTGAAATCTCGAATATATAAGAAATTTTCAATACATCCAATGAACCATTTATCGTTTCTCTATTTCGATTTCCATTATTTCTTATTACGCTAAAACACCTATTAGTATTTCAACTCGTTTTTACTGCACAACGCACAGTGGTTCCGAAATTTTGAGTAGAAGGAAACAATTTCTAGGCCCTTATTGTTAAGATCAATCAAGCGCTTTGGAATTACGAGTACTGCATATAAATGGTTTGAAAGCTATTTGTCTGACAGAACTCAACGGACTGTTTTTAATGATTCTGTTTCCAGTCCCGTGGGGAATACCCTTGGAGTGCCCCAGGGAAGTGTATTAGGGCCCCTGTTATTTATTATGTATATTAATGACTTGCGACGTGTTTTACGATTTTGCGACATTAATCTTTTTGCAGATGATACTGTGTTATTCATTGCAGCTAAGGATTTAGATGATGCCGTTTTACACTTGAATGAAGATTTGCGTTCTCTAAGTAGATGGTTGAAGTATAAGCAGTTAAAATTGAATACAAGTAAAACTAAATTTATGGTAATTTCGCGGAATCGAGTAAATAAGAACGTCTCTGTTGTAATTGATGATGAGACTATTGATCGCGTTCGGGAGATTAAATATCTTGGCGTGATTATTGATGACACACTTAAGTTCAACTCTCACATTGACAATGTCATCAAGAAAATTGCCAAGAAGTATGGAATTCTATGTCGACTGAAAAACGATTTAACTATTGCCAGTAAAATACAGCTATACAAATCAATCATCTCTCCTCATCTTGACTTTTGCCCTTCCATTTCATTTCTGGCCAATGCAACACAAATATCGAGATTACAGCGCTTGCATAATAAAATAATGCGTTTGATTTTGAGATGTAATAGATTCACTTCCTCAACTTTGATGTTAGACGCCTTACAATGGTTGTCGGTGAAGCAAAGAATTGTATATTTGACTATGGTGTTCATTTTTAAAGTAGTTAACGGTTTGCTGCCTCGATATTTGTGTGATCGAATTGAAAGAGGAAGTGACTTTCATAGATATAATACTAGAAACACGGTTGAAATAAGAACACCACATTTCTTGACTTGTGCTTCACAAAATTCATTATATTATAAAGGAATAAATGTTTTCAATTCGATGCCTAGGCATATCAAACGTTTAGCAACACTTACAGAATTTAAAAGACACTGCATTTCACACGTTAAAACTGTCTTTTGAACAGTTATCCAGTGATTTTTTTATGAATTGACAAATTATGTATCTTGACGAAGATATCTCTAACGGATTATTTTATATGGATAGCTGTCATAACGACTTTTTAATAATTTTTGTAGCACTGCAAAAACTATTTCTGTTCGCCACGAGGGTGATGATGGATTTTTAATATCAAGAACAACATGTGAAAAGGGCATACAAGCGTTTTGTAAACAAACCTTCTTATGCCCTTTTCTCGCCACCCATATGACACCAACGCAAACCGTCAACATCACCGGATAGGGGAAGCTTTTCCCTTCCCGATGATGTTATTAGTTTGCGTGGGCGACCCTCGGTTGGCGAGAAGAGGGCCTATAAAGGTTTGTTTACAAAAAGCTTGTATGCCCTTTTCACATGTGGCTCTTGATATATGATTTTATAGTAGATTAATTTAAAAAAAAAAGTAGTCTACAAAGGTTTGAGCCTCGCGCGCGTATTACGGATATAGAGGATTGAATTTAACATTTGATAAAAAAAAATGCAATTTTGAAGCTTATTTGGAAGATACTTTGAGTTAGTAGTAAGTTTTCTGGCAAATGTTGGGGGTTCGTGAGCATTCCTGACATTGCTGAAAATTATGATAGCATCAGATTGCGGGGTTACTAGTGTAATAGGATGCTTTGTTGATTGTTCATTAACTCTTGATTGCTTGTAATACTTATGAATATTTTAGGTGGACAAAAAGGCGAACTAAGAGGTGGACGCCTGAGCTTTTCCACATTTATATCGCTGTGAAGCAACTGTAAACTTTAGAGGGAATCTATATCTGTAACTGAAACCAGTTCGATTTTGTTTGCCAACCTGGTTAAAATGTCATATTCAATTATCTTAAAGATAAATCGTCCAGCTCAAACCTTTGTAGGGGTAAGAGGTGGGACCATCATCATCATCAATTGTTTGTGCCTAAACCGTTAGTTTTCGGCTAAACTTCGGGAAAGTTTTTCCATTTGTTTTAGCCAATATTTTGACGCGAGTGAAGTGAGGGTGGTCCGTATGGTAAGGCAAGGTATATATCTTTTTTGTATGATTGATATAGACCGCCAACGTTGTCCACAAAGTTGTAGAACGATTTTTTAAGCAACTTTACTGAAGACAGCAATTTTCACGTTTTATACAAGATTGTAAAAGGTATTTTAGGGTGACTCCAAAATAATCGTTTTTATTAAATTTACGTTGATTTTTCGAAAATTATTTATTATAAGCACTGTCAGATCTTTTCATGGTGAATATTTTTGCTGAAGAGTTCAGTTGGGATAAGTTAGAAAATTATAAAGGATTTTCGTAAAAAATGTTTGACACTTAAATGATTACAGCAAACCCTGGTGTAAAGATTCTCTCAGCTAAGTTGTAGCTAATAACAAAACCTACAAAAGTTATATAGGGTAGAGCGCTACTTCGTCGTAATCGCCCATTTCCGTTCTATCGATCAGAAAAGATCAATATTATCAATTATTTCACCGTGCACAAATCAATAATAGGTTTGTTCCGATGCGTTAGTTCATTAGCTACAACATAAATCCTGTTAGAGCGCATTGTATGAATATTTACGCTCATTGTTCTCAAAACAAAAGAAGCGCTCCTAGCGAATCCCCTTTTTCTACGTTCATCCGTAGGACGAAGAAAATCTAATGGCGTTTCAATGCGTTAGGACGGAATTGAAACTCGTAGAACGAATTTAGAATCAAGAAGCAGTGTTAGATTTTAATCAATATCTCAACAATTGGTGACTCTTTATCAAATCCAACGGTACGTATGGAAAGGTGAATAAATTTAAAAGTAATTTTTGACAGAAATATTCCATTTTTTGTTTAAACTCGTTCAGAGGAGAGAGGTAAAGCGCGGGGTGTGCTTAGTAGGACGGAAATTAGATCAAAAACCCTACATCATTTTGCGGAATGCTGAAATAAACGTGTACCATATACTGACGATATCTTAGATGGTGCGACTATACCACATAAAATTGGGATGATATCCTAAATTAGTGGTTAGGCGCATCTTATGGTTATTGTTTATGCGGGATGTTTATTGATTCAAAAATTCGAAGTGATTTGAGATTTGGGCGTAATGCTTTTGAAAACAATAGTGATTGACGTGTTTGTTTACAAATGCAATTGCGCCCAAATCTCACATCACTCCGGAAATAATATGGTAATTTTTTTTTAGTGTTTTGTTTTCTTTTTCGCTGATCATCACGCTCATACAATGTTACTCAAAAGTGAGTAACTTCTACTCAGTTTGGTATTTTTGTGCAAAATGTCAAAAAGTGAGTAACATTGATTTAGCAAAGTGAGTACCTACTACTCTGTTTGCCTAAAATCAATGTTTACTCACTTTTGAGCAATGCTGTATAAATGTTACTCACCATGCGTCTGTCAAATACGTGGTGACAAAAGTGATCAATTAAACATTTTCAAAGCTTGAAGAAAGAAATTGATAAAAAAATAATGGAGCAAGTAGCTGCAGTGGTGGATTCGGATTCGTTCCGCAAATTGAAAGGTAACGAAAATTAAACATTTAAACAGAAATGCAGTTCATTAAATCTTTACAAGGTTTTCGCTGCCACCTCCCCGCGTGTCAAATATTTGTTTCAGGATATGTGGGAGAACTGAAATCCCACTATCAACATTTGCATAATTTGAATACCAGCAATGCTGCTGATATTCCGTTTAAATGCTCCGAATGTGGGTGTTTATACACCCGGTTCAAAACATTAAAGCGGCACATAATAAAGAACCATCCTCCGGCATCGGAAGGGGAAAAATAAGGAAATGTTCATGTGGGAGTAGAATCCATCGGGCCTGGCTCGCATGCTTCAGAAGAAGCTGGCTTGCAACCAGATTATTCTAAAATTTCGAACGAAATGTTTTTTAAAAGTCCCATAAATGTCGAACAACTAGCCGGAACCGTCAACAGTTTCATCACCAAAATGCGTTGCGGTGTTTCTGTTCCCGAAACTAAAATTCAAGAATTTATTGAAGCTGCATCCCAGCTTCTTGGGTAATACGAGCTATATTTTATGGGAATCTTCAAGGCATTCCTGAGATTGAAATTTATTCCGTATGACGACATTCATGCTGTGAATACGGTGAACAACATGTCCCCAAAAAGTGTTTTTTCGGATGTTCGTACCCCGCAAGACAATCTGGCCCACCTGTCCAAGATTGCTAAGTATGCCATCCCACTTGCGAGGGAAGTAATTTTGGGCCGAAGCAGAATAACCACCACAACTCAAAATCCGCCGAAAACTGGAGATCACCGTCGTCGTCGTCCTGTACAAATCATCAGGAAAACCAAGATAGCCAAGAACGTTGCTCACTATGTTCCTATCAAGGATACGTTGGCGCTCATCATGCAAAACCAACGTGCAAGAGAGATGGTTTCAAATGAAAAATCTGAGGAAGGATTTCTGCGTGGATTCAAAGATGGTTCTCGGTTCCAGCACCATCCATTTCTCAAAGCCCATCCCAATGCTTTGAGGCTTTCTTTACATCTTGATGATGTTGAGCATCGCAATCCTTTAGGGTCTCGTAAAGGAGTTAAGAAAATGACAATTTTCAGCTTCAAAGTTGAGAACCTCGACTCAGTTGTGAACGCTGAGCTAAGTCGCATTTATTTAACACTTACCGTTTGCGCAAAAGATTTGGAAAAATATGGTTACGAGCAAGTTCTCCGCCCTTTAATAACAGATCTTTCCCAACTAGAGTCAGACTCTGGTGTTAACATTAAAGTTGGTAATGGTGAGAACTTCGTTTTGCGTGCCATCCTAGTCCATGTGGTTGGTGACACGCTAGCCATTCACGATATTTTCTGCCTTATGGGACCCCAAGCGAGAATGTTCTGCCGTATGTGCTACATGCCGCGAAATGCACTACACCAGGGAAGATCTGGAAATTCATTTCCTATGAGAACACCAGAAAGTATTCAATTAGATTTGCAGGCTATTCAGAATAAATCGAAGCTACCATCGGAGTTAGGCATTGTGGGTGACTGCGCGCTTCACGAGCTTAAGTATTTTAACATTGCGACTAATAACACTTTAGACCCAATGCACGATATCCTCGAGGGTGTAGTACCCATGGTGATCAAGTTAATTCTTAACGATGTCGTAAATAATAAAAAACATATTTCGGTAGATGAGGTTAACAGAGTAATTATTGCATTTAATTATGGAATCGCTGAGTCTCGAGACAAACCCTCTCCAAATTTTACAGCAAAGAGTTTGAAGCCACCAGGGTATAAAATTTCTCAGTCTGCTTCTCAGACATGGACATTTCTGAGAGCGTTTCCATTTTTGTTTAGCAGGGCTCTTTCAAGTAATACAAATTATGTTTGTTTAGTAGGCTCGTTGCTAAAAATAACTTTTTTTGTATTTTCAAATAAACTCAACCATGCACAGATTTGCACCCTAGAACAGGAAATACAAAACTTCCATCAACTCTTCAGAATTTGCTTTCCTTTGGTTAATTTTATCAATAAAATGCATCATCTTGTTCATTATCCTTCAATAATTCGCAGTGAGGGTCCTGTGGTTAACTTTTCTTGCATGTTGTATGAGGCCAAATTCAAAGAGACTAAGCGACAGACAAAGACATGCAATAATTTTGTAAATTTATCTTTCAGTTTAACCAAACGATTGAATCTAAAACAAGTTCATGCCATATTAAATCATACTTACGTATTGAATGATATCATTATACTGTCCTCTACAGACATTCAAAAACAGACCTCAGAATATACTATGTTACTTTTTGATTTTCCGGATCAAATCAAATCAGTCAAACACATGAAAATCAATGGTACCAGCGTCCGTCCAGGATTAATAATTAAATATCAATTGTGTGGAGAAATATTTTATGGAGTGACGAAACTGATAGTAGCAGGTAATGAAACTATTGTATATCTAATTGAAGAGTTGAAATGTGTTGCATTTTATGAAACATATAACAGTTATAATGTTCAACATACAGGTAAGATAGTTCGTATATCGACTGAAAAGTTATTTACCAGAAAGACTTATAGTTTGTGGCAGCTCCCAAATGATAATGCAAGTTTTATTAGTTTGAAGTATTATGATGAATAGTTAAGTATTTAGTTAAGTTTTGTTATTTAGTTAAAACACCATTCGAATTCAAGATATCTATTAATTTTGCTGTACAATCAAACTCTTTTGAATAAAAAATAATAAGAAAAAAAATTACTTCATCTATACTCGTTAAGTGACAACAACAATGTTTCTATACGGTACCCAGCCCAAATGCATCTTAATCTTTTGGGCAGAAATATTACTCAATCATTGTCTTTCAAGTACCTTGGGGTCTGGTTTGATTCAAAGTGCACTTGGAATGCCCATATTACGTATTTGAAGCAAAAACGTCAGCAGAGGATCAACTTTCTCCGTTCAATTTGCGGCACATGGTGGGGTGCTCATCCGGGAGACCTCATAACGCTTTATAAAACAACTATTCTCTCTGTTCTAGAGTACGGCTCTTTCTGCTTTCTCTCGGCAAGAAAAAGTCACCTAATAAAATTGGAACGAATTCAATATCGTTGTCTGCGTATTGCTCTAGGCTGTATGCACTCAACGCATAACATGAGTCTCGAGGTTCTGGCAGGAGTAACACCCCTCCAGAACCGTTTCTGGGAGCTCTCTCTCAGAATACTAATCAAATGCGGAGTGACGAACACACTTATAATTGCTAATTTTGAAGAAATTCTTGGGTTGAACACACAATCTCGATTTATGAGAATCTACCACCACTACATATCATCAGATATGTGTCTTCCTTGTTATACTCCAGACCGTGTTCACTTCACCAATCGCAGTTCCTCAATTGAATATGATCTGACCATGAAACAAGCAACTCATGGGATTCCCGATCAACTTCGACCTATTATTATCCCACGTATTTTTACTGAAAAGTACCAACAAGTCAATTGCATGAAAAGATATTTTACAGACGGGTCACGTCTCAATGGATCCACTGGCTTCGGTGTCTTCAATGAAAACTCTAGCGCCTTCCGCAAACTTCAGGAACCTTGTTCCGTTTTTGTTGCTGAGCTGGCAGCAATCAACTTCGCATTGGGGTTGATTTCCAATATGCCCACAGACCATTACTTCATCTTCTCGGATAGTCTCAGTTCGATTGAGGCTATTCGGTCGATGAAACAAGGTAGGCACTCATCTTATTTCCTTTCAAAGGTAAGGGAGCAGATGTGTGTGCTGGTCGAAAGATCATATATGATTACCTTTGTATGGGTCCCCTCACATTGCTCAATCCCAGGCAATGAGAAGGCGGACTCTCTCGCAAAGGTGGGCGCGCAGGAAGGCGAATTGTATGACAGGCAAATTTCACACGATGAATTTTACCATTTAGTGCGTCAGAGTACCTTTTCGAGTTGGCAAACCGATTGGGACACTGGAAATCTTGGACGGTGGTTACATTCAATTATTCCTAATGTTTCTTCGAGAGCGTGGTTTAAAGGCTTGGGCTTAAGTCGTGACTTCATTCGCGTGATGAGTAGACTTATGTCCAACCACTACTCGCTAGATGCTCATCTCAATAGAATAAACCTCGTGGACAGCAACATCTGTCGGTGTGGAAACGGTTACGATGACATCGAACACGCAGTTTGGCAATGTACGGATAATGACGCCGCCAGAGAGCGACTTTTGAATACCCTCGAGGCCCAAGGAAGACAACCCTATGTTCCTATCAGAGACGTGTTGGCAACCCGTGATCTCTGCTATATGCAGTCCGTTTATGTTTTTCTTCAAATGTCTAGTATAAGAATTTAATTCCTTTTGTCTTTTGTCTCTCTTTATTAGTTTTTGTTTGTCTTGTCCCCCCGTCTCGATGAGTCTCATCGTCGCCCACTGGTCACCCACCATAGCCGGTCGAACTCCGGACGAAGCTAGAACAGCACTACCGTTCATACTGGCGACAACGCTCTGATGAGACAACGAAACCCTACCCCAAGCTCCTCCCCTGATCCTATCCTTCGAAAATGTACCCTTCTAACCTCGAGTAAGCCGCGAGTAATCGGCCCAACTCCTACTAGACATAGAATTAAGTGAATTTTGTTACACACAGTGAACAATGAATTATCGGCTCCGTAAAGCTAACGCGATTGAGCCTCCCAAATAAACGAAATAGATAAAAAAAAAAAAAATGTTTCTATGGTAAATGGGAAACTTATAATATAAGAAGGTTGTTACGCAGACAAATAAACATAGCACTTTGAGTATTTTTCACTGTAAAACATTGTCACTGAAACACTACCGCCATCTGTTAAGTAAAATTATCAAATATTGAAGGGGAAAAACTCAGCCATTTTCAAAATCTTCGCTGGCTCTGCGCTAAAACTACGTGATTTTTTATGTACAGTATCACCCGCTAATCCAACACTCGTTAATCAGAATCCCGGCAATCCGAAGATAATTCACATACAAAACCGTGCTGCCGACGAGGCTGCCGAATTGTATTTTGTTTTCTCCGCCCATCTCTCCCTCTGAGTATTTCCAGGTTTGACAGTCGCATTAACGGGGTCAACCCTGATAATCTGGCCACAATTATGTCGGATTAGCGGGGGATACTGTTATTATTTATTTAAAAAATTGTCCTTTGTTTTTTTCGACCTACGTGAGTGTTAACAGACGTAAAATGAAAATAATATTTGCATCAGCCTAATGGTATTTTTTACCGGGGGGTACTTTCTATAAATATTTAAGGTCATCATACATTTTTTATTATATTTCATAGTACACAAAATCAACGATACATCGTTGATGCTTCTAGAAGACAATGATTTGATTGACATCGGCATCGCAGAGAAAGGACCTCGAATTGTGATCCTGAAGATAATTGAAAACCTGAAAGCTTTCAGCCACGGCCAAGAAGAGAATGAACCACCACAATCAACAAAACAGGTAAAATCTTTGGTCTATACAAGTGTTTTCATAATTTCAGAGGCAATTTACCTTACCCCCCAATTTGAATAAATCCATACTCAACACATCTAGCGTTCAGAATCATAAGGAACTAAGTGCCATGATCGATTCTCTTCTTAGATTTTCTCTTTTTTTAAACAATGATGTTGCTTTTGCTAACTAATACAACCTTTCACTACACTGTATCGTAATAATTTCAAAAATTTAGTTCACAAACTGTGGAAATGCGAAGGGAAAATCGATGAAGAGAATCGATCATTGCAGTTAGGCCCTTATATTTCAGAACGCTAGATATATTCAATTAAAATATATATTATCTTATAGTACGTTCAGACTACAGAGTTATAACATGTTATAGCGCTATCTTGATGTTGGTTTCTGTGTTGCAATTATTTGACAACCGTTATAACATGTTATAACTGTCCAGTCTGTATTGCGTTTTTCTTCTAATATACTTAATTTCAACTCTACAGATTTGTCGAGAATTGTTTGAAGCGGATAAAAAGTTCAGTCTGAATGTATTGCTACCGGTGCTGGATCAAGGAAACGTTCCTGACAAAAATGATCTCAACTTCCTTACAAGGATTGCATGTCAATTTCTCGTAAAAAGGATCCAAGACGGTCAAAAGTAAGTGATACATTTTGTTTGCATAATGTAACATAGGATACTGTGCAAATTATGAACAACGCGTACTTCTTACTCTAAATTATTAATGAAAATTTCATTACAAAAGAAGGTTAAACACTACAATATTTTAAACTCTAATACAGTAACTGTTCATTCACCCTTAGTTAATATTCTATACCTTGTTGATTTTCAATGTAACTTTTTACAAGCATTACTATCTCCCCAATTCGACTTTTCTCTTGCTCGATATGTTTTGAATAATTTCTCCTTACATGTTTACCGAGATAAGCATCGAAACATAGAAAAAAGCAATCGCACACCGATGTATAGAACATCGAGATATGGAGAGTCGACTGTACACGATTTTCCACAAAAGTTAATTAACCTGTTTATGTTTCATGATTTTATTATATTAATTTCATTACAGATATCCATCTACAGACGAGCAAGAGAAATTGGCAAACGACATTGTTGAGCTATTCCCACAGCTTCAATGTACTAATGAAAGGCCTCAAGAAGCTCCTGATGCAGTAAATGTTTAAATGGGTTGATTAATGTTTAATGCTTAACTTATAATATTTTGCAGTGGATTTTTTTCTGGCGAAATAATGGATTGGAAAAAGGGAAACACAGCGGTCTGGTATACCACCGTATTCGAAACTGCATTAAAATGCTACCATCAGACATGCACAAGTATAAGCGATCAGTAACTAATACTGTCGAGGCATTTATTCCAACCGAGCTTTTGAATAAAGCTGAAATCCTGCGTACAGTAGAACCAACAAAATCCGAGAAAAAGAGAATTTGTGCTGAAATGGAGAAGTGCTTCCCATTATTAAAGCTCATGCTCAATGAGAAAAAAAAGCATTACTGAAATAATACAAATGTTCCCGCATCTTCAAGCCTACAATGGATATGTGGTAATAACCTTTTTTTAGAGTTGGTTGGGAATGCTAACATGAAGCTTTAGTGTGATGATTTATTAGCTAGTGAATGTTTTTTTTTTAGGTTTTTCGTAATACCCTGTGCAGCTTGCCGTTCAGACTATAGCTTATATTACGTAATAAGCCTGTCTTGCAATAATTACTCATAAAACTAATTTTCACTGGAAATCCTATGTATGAGTGCTCATAGCAAGACAGCTTATACGTAATATCTGCTATAGTATGTACGGGGTATAACATTCACTGTAAAATCGTTTTCACTTTTATTAGAGGAAATGACGGCTTCGGCACTTTTTTTTTTAAGTTTCTAAGCACTGTTTTGTTTTGGCATGCATCATATTCCAGAGCGTTGTTTTGCTAAAAAAAATGAAGACTTTTTTAGGCAGATGCACTAACTACGTTTCGCAAAATTTAGAGATAATCAGCCCCTACCCCTCCTTTTCAACCGTTTGCAAACCCCCTTTTCCTCGTACTTAACGGATGCTCGCTTACTCCCTTGACGATAATAGCTAAAGAAGTACTGTAGCTTTCCCTATTTAAAAATAGGCTATATGTATAACGTAAATTCTTTAACCTTCCTAGTGCATTGGTGTCATTTTTGTCCGGGAAAACTGTATTTTTCTCCTAATACATTAGAAAGGTTTAACGAAGATTAGTTTGCTTTAAAATCTTTGTGTTATTTTTCTCCAAAATTGCAACATATGTATATTTTTTTTCTCAGATTCATAAATCGTTCAAGCCGAGGTTCAAGCTGCTCTTTCCGTCATCGGAGGTTAACACGGACTATCAGGGAGTTTTATCTAAATGCCTGCTGTATTCAACTAACAAGTTCACGCAAGTTGAGGATGGTAATTATGCTAAATTACTATATAGTGAAATATTAAATTGCAATGAGCACTCATATAAGACAAATTGTCACAAAAAACATATACATATATGACATTTGATATCAAATTAGCTTATATTACATGATATCAACGTACTATTAGGCTACAAATGAAAACTTATGACCTTCTTTTATTGTAATTACAGAATACATCAGAGGTTTCCTACGGATGTTCCATAAAATGCCGGTACGTGGACAACGTAGAAAGGTGGATGGGGCATTAGCGATCTCCGAAGAACAGTTGGCGTCACCATTCATTCAGGGGATAAAAGTAAACAAACAAATAGTTCATATTCCATCACAATATAACAAATAAACATTGATTTTAGCCCATAAACAACGCCAACGCTGATCTTATCGAGCATATGTCGTCACTTATCCAGGATCAACCGCACATTGCATGCATTTCAGAACCATATAAAATTGGACCGCTATTTGTGGTTGTAAATCGACACGTTTTTATTGAAGTCCCGAATGCTATTCACGCAATCGATATTTTTTTCAAGGTGTTCAAAGTTTTTGGACTCCGTGTGCCCACTCAGCTTGCCATGATAATGGATTTTTTGGAATGCGTCCTGTATAAAACTTTGAGTCATAGCTCAAGATCGTCGGTTAACTGCCTTGTCGCAGCATTCAAAGAAGCTGCACATGCTGAAGATGCTGATAACATTTAATTTTTATATGTAGATTTATCTTGTAACCGTTTATTAAAATTGTTTCTTTTATTTTTTATATTTTTTATATTTTTCTCAACCACCAACTCCAACCACCAACTCTCACCAAATCTTACTCAAATTGAAAATTGGCCAATTTTACGAAAAGTGAGTAACATTTACTCAGTTGGGCTTATTTGGCGCAATCAAAATCTGAGTAAAAGTTACTCTGATTTTGACAAATGCTAGTATTACTCAAAAGTGAGTAACCATAGGTTTACTCACTTTAGAGTAGTTCCACTTTTACCGAAAGAGAGTAGTTTTTTACTCACTTTTGAGTAACATTGTACGAGCGTGATCCTTCGGAAGGGAAGTAAAGCCGTTGGTCCCCGGTTAATTAGTTGATGGGTCGACATGTAGGGTCCAGGTGTGGGAGCTGCCTTCCTGGCGTCGGGAGCATTGGTACTCAGGCTGTGTTCCATTTGGCGAATTTTCACTTAAACTTGACAGATGGAAAATTTTCAAATAAACCTGCTTTCTCGAAAATTGGCCGATCAACAACAGAGGGATTTTCGTACATTATAATTTAGTTTCGAAGTGTCAAATTTAAGTGAATATTCACCAAATGGACCACAGCCTCAGTACGGAAAACACGATCGACGAAAAAAAAAATCAAGGATAAAACAGAAAATTGATTATACATAACTGCAGCTCGAACTGCAGCATACTTACTTACCTCAAGTCTCAAGATTTTCGAAATTCACAAGTTTAGTTATTGTTTACATTTTTGTCCGGGTGAAAACGAGGGAATGGTTGGTAGTTATTTTTGCATTCATGGTCCGGGGAATGGACACAGCAAATAAATGCTAAATTAAAATTAACTATTGTTGTCTTATTAATAGAATATTGTTATTTGTACAATAGTTGCAGTTGAAAAGTGGCTTATTAAAACCAAAAGAATCCTATTTTGAATTTATATGAATATGTATTATTGAAACAACAAGATGCAATATAATTTCAACCGGAATTGTTTGTTTAAATACAACTAAAGTTTTTTTTTGGTTCAATGCAAACAATTTTCTGTCCGTGTACGGCGGATTGCAAGACCAATTCCCTGTTGCCAATACCGACGGTTGCCGGTTTCAAGGAGCAAAGTGTTGTTCTTGCCGGCGAAGTCCGGTGCAATAACGCGGTTGATGATGATCTGTGTGCTCATGCAGGAGAAACGGCTGGATTCCAGGAGGAGACAAAGGGTGTAGGACACTCGTGACTGGTCCCTCTCTCTTCCCCCGGAGATCCACTCCCATCCCATGTTTCATAAATTATCGCGAACAGTAATGCTCCCGTTTAATGCTGATATTTAAAAGAAGGAAAAATCTTCTAAAATTTTCAAATCCTACTTTGTCTTCATGTATGTAAAGTAGCCACCATCCCTTCGAATATCTTGTCTTGTATGCAGATCCACTTCATAGGAAGATCAATTTGAGCTACCGACCTGAATTCACAATATCACTGTATGAAAGGCCAAAAATAGAGGGGTAGAGACACTTACGTGAAATCCACGGGAAATTAACACATTAAAGCCCAGTGATATATTTATAGATCAGCATTTTTTTTTCATTATCATGTCTTAATAGAAATTGGGAACGTAGAATATGTTTTCAATATCACTAGAATAATCCTTGGAACATCCTTAACATCTTGTTTTCAAATAATGTGAGAATAATCCTTGGAAAAATCGAGCATTGTCCCGAGGTCAAAAACGACTTGGACGTTAAACGGGTTAAGAATCTCCAATGACAAGATTAAAAAGAATAACTGATATTTGAAAGAGTAGTACAAGTATTCAAAATACACTATTGTAGTTGTTACCAGGGTTGTTAATATTCAATGGGAATTTGCATTGAAGACGTTAACGGAGCGCTAACGAATCGTAAAATCGCTGATTGTGACACTCCGAAATCAAGATCAACAGATTTTATGTGTCAAACACATACTTTACAATCTCTTCTTATAACTTACAAGTACTAATTATCATTATAACATCTTATAATTGCAAAAAAATTATAGCAAGGTGACGGGTGACAAGTACTAATTATCATTATAAGATAATTTATAACATCTAATGATTTCATAATTCCAAAAATATTGTTTTATAGCAAGTGAGTGGAGGAAGCATCCACGGCAACCACAGTTGTGACATGGTTGTTCAGATCCTAATGTGCTTTACCTATAGGTGAGGCAGTGCCTCTTACGAATGTATTAGTTAGCGGGCAAACTTTATGGGTGGTAGTGTGGGCCGGTGTACCCGGAGCTTCAGGCAACGGAGACAATAAAGTTGCGACGTCACAATCACGATTTTTGTTCGGAGAGTTGGTTCTTGTGTCGTCACCACTCATCTCCGAAAATGTTTCGTAGTATTGCTCTCAAACACAAACAAACACTATCATGTGTCACTCATGTATGTATAGCTCATTGGTTCAGATCGGCTCAATTTAATCAAAAATTAGGTTACTCAAAAATGAGTTGAGTTGTCTGGGCTTTTCCAGGAAAACTTCTCGAATATGAGAAAGAGGCTTAGCGCAGTCTATTAGTAGACTCCCATACTGAACATTTTCAAGGAGTTTCCTCATGTTTGAGAAGTTTACCCTGGTTTTCCATGGCATTTTCCCGGAAAACTGTACTCACTTTGGAGTTAACCCACTTTTATCGAAATTGAGTCGACTGAACTAAATTTTGAGTTGGTCTGAACGTCCGTGCACATTTCAAGAGCTTCAATACTGAATGCAATTCATTATGAAATTCAGTATACTTCTCCGTCATAAAAGCTTTTTCACCACACACTCAATATGTGCTTTTTCTTGCATCATTGACAAACGAACGCAGCCAGTCTAAAGCAACCAAGAGGAAAGCTCAGCTTTTACAGCGGGACCCGTTCAAATATTACGTAACACAAAAAAAATGCATTTTTTACATACCCGTTTCATAGTCAATGTTATGATAAGAGTCCCGCCAAGAGTGAAGCCAGAATTGCGGTATTTATAAATTATACCGAGCACTTGTTTGTACATTTTTCAGGTTCTATAATTGTTTTTGTCTCCCAGACATGGAATTTTCCACTTCTGAATGAAAGTTATTATCTTGTTTTCGACATAAAATTTTGCACTTCTGAATGAAAGTCATCCGATGCTAATACAAACAAACTCTGACGAACAATAAATCACAAACAGTGCTGCTTGTTTGCAAAATTTTCTCTTGGCGGGACTCTTATACGCCATTTTCTTGTTTTATGTAATATTTTAATGGACCTTTTGTTTCATCGCTATCTTCTACAAAACATACATAACAAATAGCTGTCAAATTGACTCTAATTTAAAGTTGTTTATTATACGAAGGGGGCGACACATCTAAATCTCAATTTAGATGCTCAAAAAATCTCACACTAGCGAAGCAATCTTCGAAAAATCTTCTTGCATATCTCGCATATAGGGAAAATGCAGATAATGTCGGCCTAAGTGTCCCTAATTTGGGCCCATACATAAATTCGGCAATCGACTAAATTTTCAATAGCAACCAAAAATATCCATTAGTTACGTCCCAATAACGCGTTCATCTAGATAAAATTGATAAATAGCAGATTTTTAGCGATGGGCCCAATGTTAGATCCATAGGCCAACATTAGAGACATTAGACATTAGAGTAAAACATATGAATAAGTTCAAATTGATTTTATACGAGTTTAAAAAATAACATACCTCCAATTTTTTCATATTATTGAGAATAACATACGCTCTTTCAAATTCCGTAAAAAAAAACTTTTTTTTTGTTTGCCCCAACCAGAGATATTAACATTTGAAAAGAGCATATTTTTAGCATAAAAACGTCAATAACTCTTGATCGGCGAAAAATATTGACAAGCTTTTTGCAGCAAAAATTTGCGCCTTCTTAAGATCTAAAAGTTATTTGAAGACAACTTTGCTGAGAAATTCGAAATAAGAAAACTAGAGCAAAACAACTGCTTTTTTAAGAGCCACCCTAACGCAATTCAAGAAAATAGCTCTAAATCAGCCAATTTAAGAGATACAAAAAAGTTATATTCAACAAAGTTGCTTGAAATTAGCTCAGCTATAACTTTGCCGAAGAATGTATACCTTAATTTATTCAAGCAAAAAAGTTAGATTTTGATTTTAATGATAATAGGAACCACCCTAGAATTCATTGTCATAAAAATGAGGGCCTAACTATAAGGAACAACTTTGTAGAAAAGACTTTTAGTCTAAAGTTTCAATGTCAGGCTCAAAACATATCATTCCACCTAAATCTGCATTCTGGACCACTGTGCAGTGGTCCAGAATGGGAGTTTAGCTGGAATAGTAGTCCTAGAGCTTTTTCTGTAATATTTAAACGTTTGATGTTATGCAGCAAAGTTGTAGCTGAGTTAATTTCAAGCAACTTTGTAGGAGAAACATTTTTCTGTCTCTTAACGTTCTCATTTTATAGTAATTTTTTGGAATTTAAAAAGGGTGTACCTGAAAAATGAAGTTATTTAGCCCCAAATTTTTCGTGAAAGTCATCTTCAAGTCTTTAAACGAATTGATGTCTCTCAAATATCATGCGATACTAACTATTTTCTCTATGAAATACTCTGTTTTCAAATTATAACTACTCAGTACAGGGCAAATATATTTATGTTTTAAAGTAACCATTTGAAAGGGCCATTGAATACATTATACGAAAAATTAGAGATAAGTTATTTTTTAAAGTATCCCGAAGATTATTTTTATGAGAAGTTTGAAATAATTAGCGTGATTGCGTTTCACCCAAAAAAGGTCTGGGTTCAATCCCAGTCGGCGCCGCTGGGATTTTCTGAGGCCTAAAATCTCTGATCACGCCTTTTATCGGAAAAGAAGTAAAGCTGTTAGTCTCCGGTTCATGAGTTGATGGGCCGATAGGTAGGGTTTAGAAGAGGGAGCAACCTCCCTGGCGTCGGTAGCATTGGAGGTCAGTACGGAAAACAAGATCGATGGAAAACAAATCAAGAAAAAAAAAAAGTTTGAAATTAAAGAGTTGGTGTCAAAAAATTATTTTTATAGGAACACCCTAAGTCAATTTTGAAAAATTGCTCTAAAACGAGAACGTTAAGAGATAAGGGCCACCTAAATTAGATGCGGTAATGTAAATTTGAAAGTTTGACAATGGACGAGTGCACCGATGAATTTGAGTTCACTCACTCGAGGAAAAGTGACACAAGCTGCGGGCAATGTTGACTAATGATGAACACTAAATGTTCATGAATAATGAATAATGAAAATTTCATGTTCATGATTAGTAAAAATTGCCCACAGCTTGTGTCACTTTTTCTCGAGTGAGTGAACTCAAATTCATCGGTGCACTCGTCCATAGATTTAGATGTCACTTTGCCGCAACGCGTCAGATCCTGATGTAATGTGAAGGGCGCTATAGAAAAAAATGCACAAAGTTGCTTGAAATAAACTCAGCTGCAACTTTGCTGAAGATTGAATGTCTTTATTTTCAAAAGTAATAAAGTTGGTTTTTGAATATCAACTAATTTGAGGACCCCATTATTCTTTAAATTCACCAAAAGTAGGGACTTTTTAAGCACAAAATCTTCACCGAAGACACAAATGTCTTTGAAGCAAAAATACTAGCACATTTTACTTAAATTTGTCATTAGGGTGGCCCTCTGAAACCCGTATTTTGCCAGTAGTTGTTTCGTTTCAAATTTCTCATGAATTTAGTCCGTAAAAACCTTTTAGAATTTGTAAAAATTCACGTTTTTGCTGTATAAAGCTAATTATAAAGACAAAAAATTAGAACAAAAAAAAACCCATTATTCAAGTACACTCTAATTAAATTAAGGAAAATTGCTCTAAAATGAGAACGTTGAGAAATAGAAAAAATATACTTCACACAAAATTGCTTGAAAATATACCTTTAATTTAGAGAATAAAAAAGTTTGATTTCGAAAATCTCAACCATCCTAATGTTTACATCCATCATAAGAAGCCACAAAAACTTCACAAAAGACACAAACGTCTAAATATCACAGCAAAAGCTCTAGGACTACTATTCCGCCATTCTGGACTACTGTGCAATGTTTTCCTTGAATGATACAGATTGTTGTAAAAGATATATGCCAATGTAGTTTACCGGAAAATCGCTCCAATTTTTATGTTTATTTGAATTAATTCATATGTGGTCCACCAAGAGGAACGGGTCCATTAAAGACAAAATTAACCTATTTTTTACTTATCCTTCTCATAGGGGGTAAATTTAAAGTACTGCGAGAAACAAAATCAAGCTTTTAAACAAATGTTGTTAAAATAATGGCTGCAAATACACATTTTTTATATACCATTTGTATGCTCGTTTGGAATAAAGCGGTTACAAAATCATGCTTGAAAGTTATGATTCTCATTATTATTTTTTTTAATTTAAAAATAAAATTCCATCGAAATGACATTTAGACTGAACAGATTTTTATGAAACTTTGACAAGATTTTCTTCTTGAGTTCTAATTTCAGCTGGCCAAGTTTGCTTGACAATCGTGCAATGGATAATGAGAAAAATGCAAAAAAATGGCTTAAATTGCAAACTACTTCGTCGTAATCGCCCCATCGATCAGAAACATCCATAATATCACTAATTTCACCGTGCACAAATCTAGACCAACAATTGAAATGGGCGGAACAACCAAACGTTAACAATGGCTTTAAACGCAAATTTGTCGAGAATCATAATACACGCACGCAAACTAACAATGTCATTCGATAAAGGAAGTTTGCTTTTTCAGATGCTGGTGTTAGATTGCGTAGATGTACGTTGATTTTCGAGAAATTTGCGCCATTTGCCATTGATTTTCGAGGAAATTTGAGCCATTGTTTTCGTTTGGTTGTTCCGCCTATTTCAATTGTTGGTCTAGAAATCAATTATACGTTTGATCCGATGCGTAAGTTCTAAAGCTACAACACAAAAGCTGTTAGAACACATTGTATGAATATTTAAAATAATTGTTCTCAAAAACAAAAGAAGAATTCTTAGCAAATCCATTTTTCTGCCTTCATCCAAATAATGAAGAAAATCCAATGGCATTTGGACAGAATTTAAAATCGTAGAACGAATTTGGAATCAAGAAGCAGTGTTAAATTTTTAAAAATTAGCTAAATAATTTGTGACTCTTTATCAAATCCAATGGAACGTAGGGAAAGGTAAATAAATTTAAAAGTCATATAGGGGAAACACACCAGTATTGGCCATGTTCCTAGTTTGGCCACCTTTTGATGATATTTTACGATGTTTACAATTTTGACATGTTCAGTTGCGTTTAGTTTGATGGTACAAATCATGTTCATCGGTGTACACAAACTTTTCGACCACAAAATGCACGAATATTGTTATTTTGTGCAGTTCCTCTATAGTAGACTTATTCAATTTATGTTTTGTTCATATTCGTTCGGAAAAGAGAGGTAAAGCGCTTAGTGGGTTGGAAATCAGATCAAAAACCTTATTGCATTTTTACTTTCGAAAGAAAGTATGAAGAATTATTTTAGGTACCAAAACCATAATTTACGCACGTTTTGTTTTAATGTTTCTTTTGAAATCGCCACTGCTTTTAATTGAGAGCTGAATTTGTATATTCTGTGACAAGTTCGATAATTGAACTGCATTGTATGCTCTATGATCAGTAGCTTAAAGCTTTTTTCCTCTGTTCGGGACATAAAACCGACCAGTAATTTGATCTATTGTAGTATATTCAGTATCCTTAGTTTAGTACATGTCGTATTACTCCATCACATTGATACTCCATTGCTACAGTTGTTATTTAAATATCATCGCAAGAAGTCGATTCTAAATGTATGGTCCCGCTATTTATACCATTCGAAGAGTGAAGTGTACCCCACACGTATCAATAAATTGACACGAAGGAAAATTATTGACAATAATATTGATGATGTGAATATAGAATTATTGTCAACACCGATTTATTGACGTCAATATAGAATGTATTGAAAATACGGTTATTGTCAATGTCAATAAAAGCAAAAGTGTAGGGTCCACTTAAGAGCACCCTCCACGGCGCGCCCTTTTGTCTGTCAAAACTGGATTGCTTAGCAACCAAATTAGACAATGATACCGATAATGATCATGCATCAGAACACTAGTTTTAACAACTAGGGAACAACGAATAACAGATTAGGAATCACATAGAGGAGGACTAACTAACTCATTTCTTCCTTATTTCAATATCATCCTCGGTCCAGGCAACCCGAGGACTTCTCACTATTAACAAGGCATAAAAAGTAACAAGGATTAAATTGTTTTCCTTCGTAGTAACGCACCACGTAAAGGTGATCTACTCACGTTATAGGGCAGCTTAAGGCTTAAATGTATCGAAGGCCTAAGCATGATAAATATAATGTCAATAAAACAAAGTAGAATCACCATTCATTATCACCGTAGTCATAGACCATATTCAAATAAGTATAAGTCCTTGCATAACCAATGTCGCTGGCCATTTATTGTTAGGTAATGTGCTACGAATATTAATCAGTATCACATGGACACGTCATTCAGACGTGTTTATCAGCAAATTGAAATCCAAACAAACGATACTAGCCGCAAGCCTTTATTGTGTTTAAGTAAAGAACATTGTTCATGTATAGTTTTAAGAATAATATTACTTACTAATTAGCATGTCTACTTTTTATGAGATCGACCGAAAATTATTACTAAAAGTTAGTCTTCTTTCTGCATTTAATAGTTAAGCATTCGAAGCATGTATTATTTTTACATACCTATATTGTATGGCAAGTTTGCCCAGGGTAGTCCAACCCGAAAAATTCAAAAACTTTACTGGGGAACGAATAAGCCGCCACTCTGGTCTTACTTTATAGTTGCGCTTTTACTGACTAAACTAAGGACGGGTAGAAACATGACGGACATCAAATCCTTACTTATATCCTAAGTGGAGATATCGCTAATTATTTACTTAACGCTTCATTGAATGAGACGCTGCTTTTACGGTTTGTAATTGAAGCTATGAGTGCATCATGCGAACAGCTTTGCAAATATTGCAATAGTGCAAATGCACAGCTCTAAATTATACAGAATCATATGTGGGGCATATAATCAAATGTCTTTAGAGTGGGTGAGTACAACGATTAACATTTAAGATACAGTTGTGCGGTGTCAATTGTTGTGACCGCAGAAATGACGAGGTGGGTTTGAACATTGAAGACGATAGACACGTAACTAAAAACATATTTTTATCTATTATTGCCGTGTGTCTGAAAAATATATGTTTTTAAATCCCAGGATTGTTCCCTTGTTTTGTTACAGGAACATTTCGAAAACATGTATGTATATTCTTGATGGCCACCAGTGTGGAAGTGTGTGTGGAAAGTGTATTCATTTATTTTTCACGTGCATTCAAAACTGGAGCAATGAAGAACATTGCGTGCCATCACTCGTACAATGGCGAGTTAAAATAAAGCGTGCCTTGAGTTGATACGTGATAATTGTAAACCAAATCAAAAGACCATCCATACATGTACAATGCACTCCGGAAAAAGAAAACATCCGCTAAATGTTGCTTGAGTTAAGCCTCTATAGTTTTATTTATTTTTTATCCACCCCACAAATACCAAATTCTGTTTCTACGCGATTGTATTTTTTTTTACCTCATGCTTGATTAGTAGAGCATTTTCAATGCCATTGATTTTTTTTTATGTTTTTAAAGAAATTGGTAACAATTTGAGAACACACGATCAAAAATAGAGGCGAACAAAATCGCGTAAAACCAGTATTGACTGTAAAATATGTATAAAATTACTGAAATAAAGACATAATGCTATCAGTCCAAGAAGTTTGCCAACTCATGTTATATTAGAATAGACGCGGACACACCTACATATCTTAATTATTTTAAGAAATGATAGAAATGCATTAAAAGCGCAGTCAATTAGACATACATGTGTCTCTTTTTGTTTAATTAGTTTCAGCAATTGATTGTTTAACTTGCTATTCAAAATACATTTAGTCTGCACAAATTTGATATGAGGGTGGTTAGGAACGTGATAAAACTTCCGGTTAGTGCCCGAGATCAATCCCAAATCTCGGTCTATGTGGTAGCTGACGGAGGTGATACTACATATTTAGATTTTTTTTGCCGAGATGGGCACCACCGTATTTTTGTAACAATTTTAAATGCAACCCAGTTTATTAAAAAAAAAAAGAAGCAGGTTCTTATTTTAGTTCAATATTTAAAGTTTATCGAATTTAAGCGACTTACCTAAGAACAGCCCGCGTTGAGTCGTGACTAATAGAATGAGAAAAGCTGGGTTAGAGGGTTCCTCTAACAAAATACATATTTTTGAAAACTTAGAATTACGTCTTTATAGTAATAGTGGCATTTTAGCCAGGCATGAGAATATTTCTCTTTCTTCTTTCTCTTTTTTTTAAATTCTAGTCACTTTTAACACTCTTGGGTCGTTCGAGACATGTCCGGGGATAAGATTTGAACTCGTGATTTTGTCGTGAGAGTTATGGATGTTAGTCACTACTCCGGGCCGTCCTAGGTAAGTAAATACTTACATACTTAATGGGGGCGACCCCGGCGTAGTGGTTAGAATATATACCTCTCACGCCAAAGTCACGAGTTCAAATCTCACCCCCAGACAAGTCACGAATGACTCAAGAGCGTTAAAATGACTATAATACAAAAAAAATTACACACTTAAAAATTATTCTCGAGCTCGGCAATGCACCGAGCCAACAAAACAATAATACAAATCAAGGAAGATTAATAAATGGTGGTGGATTGAAATATGCAATTTTAATGTTAAAATTTATTTTAATTTTTTAAGTTTTGCTGAAATCTCGATAGAATTTATATGAGATTGCTTACATTTTTACTGAGAATTCAGTTTTACAGTGCAAAGAAATCAGTTTGCTTAAAATGAGATTTTCGGTAAACCGCACAAGCTGTCATTTTTTCCATACCGAGATTAACGGCAACAATTTGTTTGCTCGGCTTTGGGGATCTCGGCAAAAAAAAACGAGATTCGGCAAATAAATCTAAGTGTGTATGTGTTTATTTTCACAAATATGATTGACTTGAACTCACTTGTTAAAAAAACTGCTTACAAGCTGTAAGCAAGATTTGAAATCGGAGAAATGGATCTAATGTTGGCTACGGATCTAAGATTGGACCCATTGCTAAAAATCTACTATTTATCAATTTCATCTAGATGAACGCGTCATTGGGACGGTACTAATGGATATTTGAATTGAAAATTTAGTCGAATGCTGAATTTATGAATGGGCCCAAATTAAGGGCATTTAGGCATTTCCCCTATGTAACATATTTCTTAACTTAGTTGATGTACAATGCAAATATACAGTGCTTCCATGATTTTACGCACCCAAATCTTTAGCAATCATCATCAAGATATGTTTTATTTTGTATTATAGTCACTTTAACAAATTTTAGTTTATTATTTACTTGTCCGGGAATGAGATTTTAACTCGTGACATTTCTGGTTGTTCTTTATTTGTTGTAAAAAACTTTGGTCCTTATTTGTTGTAAAAAACCACTGAGATTCAGATTGTGAGATAGAGTTCCACTCCTTTCAGTTGCTAGCGAAAAGTGGAGTTCTGGAAGACAGCAGTTTGTTCCAGTCGGCACTGATGCACAGCTAAGTCAAAAAACAGTCAATTTGATGATGCTCATTAGATACGCGTCAATCAAGAATGGAACTTCTGCTTGATTGAAAGTTTCAATACATTATCAGTTGTTTATCAGCATCAATGGTGTATTGGGGCGGGGCTTATCGTGTGTGAAAATAGCTTCAGAATAATTGCGTTCCTGAATGGGCTATTGGATCTGCGGTAGAGCTGTCACCTTCTAACTCCCGGATTCAAGCTTCTTGCAGTCATAAGACATGATTTTATCCATAATGCCACTGCCACGCAGTTGAAGTTGGATTGTAAAATACATGCATATATAGAGTATAAAATATTTAAAAAGGGGGCTGATAAAATTAGGAATGCACTGTAGTAAATTACATTTTAGTAAAGATTTACATAATAGAACAGAATTAACACTCTGTACGTAGTTGTTTTTATTGTTATGTTTTTAACCTCTTCTTCAAATTATACCGAAATAAGTTTTTGTTTAGTTTTGTTAAAATTTCAATTCGTTTCAAATTGTACATCAAATGCTTAAGGCTTTAATAAACATACTAAATATAATAAATTAACAAAAACACTGTGGTATTGAACTCTTTTTTCGACTCCAACAACAAGCAAGTTCGGTACTTAAGTATTATCAACGAGTGTCCATTTAAACTGAAACTACGTTATCCAACTAACAACGCAAACAGATTAGTAACATTTTCTGTTAGCCAGTATTGGTACTAAATTTGCGTGATAGCCAGAAGGTCAATATTTGAAATTGGTACATTAATTGCTACTTCCTACTGAAGAAAATGGCATGAAAACGAAAACAAAAAAAAAAATAATGAACCATTACTGAAAATTCCCGCTACGTTCATGCATACATGGCACATACTCCACAAGAAGTAACAAAAAAAAACAAACTGTTTAATAATATGTATAGGTACGTATGATCACTGCGTAGGTATTTATGTGCACACATTATTTTATCTTTCATTCAAACAGTACGGATATAGGTTTATGTGTTGATAAATGAAAGTAAACTTACAGAGCTTCAAGTGTCTGCCTCCGACGAACATTTTCTCTAAATTTGTTCCAGGTCACTGATGATCGTTGATCGTTATCGAATTGGTATCGATTTTGTATTTGCACTGCAAAAAATCTAGTTTTATAAAAGCAATCTGAATATTGCAACCTTTCACGATTAGGTAATCTGGTCACCATATGTCAGTTGGCAAAATTCACCTTTCTCCGAATGGGGACGTTGATAATCTTCCGCTTCGATGTTCCAAAAAAAAAAAATAACAAAAACTGCTGAAATGCACTTCACCAAAAGTAGTCAAGCAAGGTTTCTCCTAAAATCCCAAAGGTGTTACTGCGTGCACCACTATGAAGACGGTTTTGTTTTGAGTACCATTATTGTTAAGAAAATTGCACTTATGCTCTTAAACACGACACCTGAAATCCCGGTCACTGTAATGAAGCTAAACAAAACCAAGGTGGAGCCAAGAAATAATCCGTAACGGTCGAGCACACCAAACGGAACAACCGCACTATCCGACCAACTTGCGAAAACTAACCGGTGGTCAGCACTGTTAACGTTTGCGGCTTTGAGAGGATTTCAATGTTCAAACGAAAAAAAACGGCTGCCCGGAAAGCTGAGCTGCACATGCTTCTGAAGTCACTCACACGACCATGATCGGAGAATGAGTCGGGAAATCAGTGGTCATGATCGTACATTGGCTCAACGGATAAGTTGAATAGACATTGATGCACATTATTGTACGTGCAGTGGATACTCACTAGGTTTAACGATTTAAACTGTTTGATCTAAGCCAGTGCATGTCTGAATTATCAATCATTGTAACCAAATAGATTGATAATGCATCTTTTGCGAAACGCGGAACAGAAAATGAAAAATTTTGTTATGATCATAACAATGATGGATAAATGAACCGTTGAGAGTCAAAGAGGTAAGATTCGATCTTAAGTACGTCACCATATTAACAATATAGTTAACACTTCGATTTTCTATATATCACGCAGTAGACAGAAACTTTTTGTTCGACACACCACCTAACGTCACCAAAATGCATTTGGTTGCAGTCGAGAGTTGAGTGAGTTGCAATTATTACACATGAAAAATATAATTTAACTACATTAATTACAATTAACAAATCCAAGTTTATGCCGGCCACCGCGGCGCTGTAATCGTAGCGGTGATGAACTTGAGAACTGCATATATTTTCAAGTTTGTGATAAGAAACCTATGTTTTACGTGTTATTGTAATTGCTTTATTCAATAACAGAAAGCAAATATGAACAGAAAAGTAGCGCTGGTAAGAATGGTAAGTAAATCCTTTTTTTTAATGCAAAATCAATGAGATTTCTTCAAAATGAAAAATAGGTTGCTCCCAGCAAAACATCAACAAATAATGTAAACAATGTTCTTACAGTATTCAAACTGAGAATGCAATACTGAAGGATCATCGCATCGGAAATTGAATTAAATCAATTAATTTTGCTGTTTGAGGTGAGTTGTTAGAACAATTTTACATATTGAAGCAATCAAAACAATATATTGTTCCATCTGCAAGAACATCATCTTTCTTATAGCTGAATCCGCTGCGAAACCATTAGGAGGTTATCACGCCTGGTTTGGTAGATTCAGACGAGCGGGACAACAAAGGCAGTACCAAAAGTGCCTGTGTCGCAGACGGCATTGGATACCCGGAAAAAATAACCATACAATTACCATAAAATATTATACATTCACAACAAATCTATTTCGAACAATCGGTCCTATTGTATGTATATCATACAAGTAAATTTAAAATATTGTTATTACAATAGATGTACGATACGTACCATATAGTATGAATTTTGAACAATAGAAAAACAATAAAATTAATGATAAATGGCTCAAGTTTGTTCCAGAAAAAGAGATTTTTTTATGGTTAAGATACATAACAACCCCCTTGTCCTATTGTAGATTATCCAATTTACCATAGATCCTATTGTGGAAACAATAAATCCTATGGTTATTTTATCGTTGTGGACAATACGATTTATTGTAAATTCAATAAATTATATTGTATGGTTACAATACATTTCATTGTACCTCTGTGGTTCTTTTTTTTTACGGGTAGTTTGCCTGATCACCATGCATATAACCGAGCGGAAACTCTTTCTTCTCTGGCACAAGTAGAATCTCTCTGGTAAGTAGAATTAGATATTTAAGTGGTAAATTATTGAAATAGCATTGAAATAAAATAAAAATCGTAGAACAAACATGATAAAACAACGAAATTCCAGCATGCTTCAATCGATGGTTGCAAATCATATCCGCCAAATCGTATACCAGCATCGGATGCCCTTGATTTTGTTGGTCACGTCTCCATATCAACATTAATCGATGTGGTATGGCTGTTAACATAACCATGTTCATAACCTCATCATGTTTTTTTCAATTTTATTTGAAAATTAGTAATTTTTATTTTGGGATCGACACATATCACAATAGTTTTTTTAGGTTTTGAACAAGATTCATTCATTTTAATAGCATATTTACACGAACTAGCACTGTAATTTAACAAATTTTCATAAAAATAATGAAATTTCCAAGGGCTGTCACTAGCTGATCACCGTCGGATAGTGTTTATTCCTGTCACCAGGCGCGCATTAGTTTAAGTTGGGAAAAAGTTGAGCACATTGCATAGGCCTGTAAATACCTACACTGAAGCAAATAAACTTAAGATTTTCATAAGCTTGACTTATGAATGATTTTGGTAAAACGTACCTTTTTTTTAACCATTTAATGTTCCCAAGCGTTTGTAAGTGCTAGTGTCTTTGTTCGAGTTTTTTTTTTAGAATATGGTTTAGTTCCGTTAAAGTGTAGAAAAATAATGACAGGTAATGTTCGTGAGTGTTGTGCAGTTTTCTCCGTTGTCAAACTCCCTAGTAGGCAGAGGTAGGACAGCTTACTGTAGAACGCAACAATCCACCCCACCGAAAATTGCAAAAACCCGCCACCAGATGGACAAACAACTGCCTGTTGGGAGGCCATGGGGGGTGGCGATAGAGATGGCCGACAGCCTGGAGCAGCGACCCAATGACTCACTCAACTTTTAAATTAATAGGCACTGATCGTTAGACCACTAGCGAAAACGGTTGATCAAGCAAGCAAGCTAACTAAATTTACTTGGAATAGCGAACACTGGTGAAAATATAAAGTAATAGTGGAAACAGTGGAAAAGTGTGAGGAGAGAGTCAAGGACAACAGGTAAACCGCAATAATTACCATTTTGGTTAAAATGGTCCTAATGCCAAATATATTTGACCATTAGGACCCCGCTGTATTTAGTACAGATCACCTGTAGGCAGTGAAGTTCCGGTAGACGTACCGGAAGGTTACACCGTCACTGCCTGCCGGCCCGAGTTCGCCACCAATTCATAGGCCCAGGAAGTGTAACCTGGTGCTCATCATCGCCACTCCGTACATCAAGCTCGCGAAGGAGGTACACGACGAGGAAATGGAGAGGAAGCGGACGTCGACCGAGGACAAGCGGTCGACGATCGAAGACACGTGGTGGAGGTGTTGCGAGGGGCTCCGACGAAGAAAACAGGTCAGATAGATTGTTAGAAAGTGGGAGAATAAGGGAGTAAAGAGGGAGAATAAAAGTTGTCAGGAAAGTGAAATAAATCTTTAATCTTGAGTAGTGAAGTGCTTGTGGAGTTTTTTTCTGTGTGTCACGTGCGATCATTCCCTGCCCCGCGTAATTGCAATCGGTAAGCGTGCCGACCCTGAGGCCATTCACACTTAGATTTTTTCGCCAAGATGGGCACCACCGAGCAGCTCGGCATTTTATTTTGCTGGATCTCAGTGACAAACTTGCCGAGATTCAGCTAATAAACGGGAATTTTGCCGAGATCTCAGCTAACAAACATATTTTTTGCTGAATTTCCAGCAAAATAAAATGCCGAGCTGCTCGGTGGTGCACATCTCGGCAAAAAAAATCTAAGTGTGTTGGAGTCAGGGAGTCTCGGAAGTGCTCCTGACTGAGGTGGCTGACACTTACACGTTGTAAAATGAGTGGTCAACACACAGATCTCGTAATCTCAACGTCCATGGTTCGGTTTCAGTCTGCTCCGTTTTGTTATTTTTTTTTTGTCAATATTATTTTTCATAAGACAAATCAATGAAATTCATATCAAATACTTGTGGCTAATATTCATAAATGATTCTTATGGAATTCTTAAGTTCTTTTGCCTCAGTGTTTGGGACCACGGAAATAATTGTTTAAACAAGTTTTGATTTAAATCTCTATTGTAGCTTTGAAGCATGCCTCGTAATGTTCACAGAATACCTTAATTGCCTTTTCTGATGCAAAGGAAAGTTTGTGGCCGAAAATAGTTTCTTCGAAAAAAAAGGTGAACTATATTGTTAACACAGGATATTTGATAAATATTTAAAAACCAAGAAGGTTGGGTTAATGTCCCTAAACGTCCCTAACGGAAGTGATTCGTGTGTACATTCATTGGATTGGTAGTTTTGCCATCCAATGAGAAAAACAATGATTAGAATCGGTCGATGTATTATAGTTACAACTGAAATCTGGAGAAAAAAAACCATTAGCGAAAATCGATTTTACTCTGGGTCTATACCTATGTATAAAGTTGGAAGTAGTGCGTATTATAGCAGTACTTCCGACACTCGGTTTTTCCAATTTTCAGCTGTAACGATAATATTCTGCGATTATATATTGAACCTTTTCAAAGGTTGCGCGTTAAATTCAAAGCAATAACCACTTCATTTGAGCAGTTAAAATTACGTTTACTACCACTCGAGTTTCGAAATGAAACAATATTTTGAGATTTTTTTCGTCTAAAACCACGAGAAAAAACCGGCGTAGTGGTTAGCATCCATACCACTCACGCCAAAGTCACGAGTTCAAATCTCACCCCCAGACAAGTCACGAATGACCCAAGAGAGTTAAAATGACTATAATAAAAAAAAACAAAAAAAAAACACGAGAACAGCAGTCAAAATTTGTGCGTTTCATAGAAAAATAGTATTGCGCTTTTTTTTATTAAATTATAATATGGCAGCCGTCATACCCAACAAACAATTTGAGCTGAGTAATAGCTGAACAAGCCATTTTTTATTTGAAGAAGCTTATTTTTGTCTCAATAAGCTCTTATACAACTGTCAATGTTTGTTGGGTAACGCAATAAACAAAATTTTGTTATGTAAAATAAAACAGCAAAAAAGGATATCTTCCATATAATTCCACTTAATTAATTTTGGTATCTATGACAGATACGTGTTTCGACTACAATGTGCAGTCTTCATCAATGTCATTCCCACTAAAGACTTATCGAAATCTAACCTCCTTAAAAAATGTCAAGTTCACAGGTATAAGAAGCAACATGAATGATGATAACCATTTTTGCTGTTTTATTTAAGCATTTCGCTAACAACCCAATTTCATTACTTCATTATGATGGCTTTGCACTTTAGGAATTTTTCATTATTAGAGAGTTGTATAGATTTTTCTCCTTTACTTTACTTAAATCTTTGGTTTTTTTAGTTAGGTAGGTTCCGATTCATTGAAGTTTCATTTTTATACCTGTGATCTTGACATTTTTACCAAAGGGATGAGTACTTAAGGGGGCTAGATTTCAATAAGTCTTTAGTGAGAATGGCACATATGAAGACTGCACATTGTAGAGCTTTTATTCGTGGGAAATCGACGGCTAAAGCCATTGTTTACAAAAGCAATTACGCCCCTTTGAAATGTTGGCACTGATTTGTACTTCTGTGTTTTGACTGTTCACCACTTTATATTGCACTGAATTTTCAGACCGCATTCCAAAAATATTACTTAATTGTGGCACTAAAATAGCATCCAAATTAAAGCCCTACAGTAAAAGTATGGACGTCTGTCATAAGTTGTTCCAATCGAACCGTCAAAATGCACCGCTTTGCTCGATTGGAACAGCTTTTTTTCAGTTTTGTGGTGACAGTCGTCCATACTTTTACTGTAGGGCTTTAATCCAAATGACCATCAAAATAAATCGCGTGCTTGTGTCCACATTGTGTTGTGCACTTGAAAATGAGAGGAATGTTTTACTTTCACCAGTTGTTGTTTAATATTCTGCATTGCTGTATAATACTCTTCCGGTTGCTGTTATTCAACTTAAATTTGACGTGCTTCAAGTTAATGATCATACCTTTTACCACACATATGCCTACATGGTCCAGTAGGTATGGTTGACACCTATGAATCAGCGACTGCCGGTTCGAATCCCGAAATGCGAAGGTAATTTTTAGACTTATATTAACAATATAAATATGTTAATCCAATTAGTCAGCAACAAGTTAAAGCAGTTCCATATAAATGCACAAGATATGAAGCGGTCTTCCATTATTATTTTTGAAATAAAACTAGAAGGCTGAACAAGGGTTGGAAAAGACTGTTATTTAATGCCTTAAAAAGCTTATAATGTATATTACTGTTAAGCTTTTGGCTGATTAAAATCACCAGATTTAGATGTTTAAAAGCTGGACAAAGGTTAACGTGGTCTATGTACAGCAATTATTCAATCTAAGGCTGAATTGAAATCGATTAATCAACACTTATTAAGCATCAAATTGTTACCTGGGAATGTACTTGCGCTGTGAGATATGAAAGTCACCAGCACTATTACGGTCCACTTCGATGCCGACATAATTCCACACTTCTCCTAGACTAACGATTTCAAAGTTACGTGCCAATGTCCACTTTAAGTCGAAAGGAATAAATAAACACATATTATCTATGTTTTGCAAAGTTTGTGTTTTCAACCTCCTCTCCTAGGCTAAATGCCCGCACCTTGGATTTAACGCTATCCATCAAATCCTTTGCAAGACTTGCGCCGTCTTTCTTACACACTTTCATAAAATCCTTGTCATTTTTGAAGACCATTCCTGTTTTCCGGAGATTTCCCTTCATAATCGCCCAGAATTTTCTATTGGGGTAAGTTCTGGCGTGTTGGGCGGATTTGCTTCCTTCGGCACAAAAACTACATCGTTGGCTTCGTACCACTGAATCACCGGTTTCGCGTAATGGCACGATGCCAGATCCGGTCAAAACAGAGTGTCACCTTCGTGGTACCGAAGGAAGGACAGCAGGCGCTTCTGGAGGCATTCTTCTTTATATATTTGGCCGTTGATGGTGCAGGTCGTTATGTCCGGCTTGTTAAATTTGCTAACAGATCGCCTGCCACACTAAGTACTTCTTCGCTAATTTGTTGACCTTCTTCTTTCGGAACTTCTCCGGAACATCCAGCCGGAACTTGCCGACGAAAAACTCCAAGCCGGGGATCTGCTTTGCGTCCGCTTTTACTGTACGTCTCTTCGTCCATTACGATGCATTTCGGCTGCACCAACCACTCGCGGTACAGCTTTCTTGCGTAGGATTTGGCCACCGTATTCTGTTTATCGGTTCGGTTAGGCGCCTTTCTTACCTTGAAGACATGAAGTCCAGCCCGCTCCTTTGTCTGCTGGACGAACCAGATGGAAGAATTGATCTTCTTAGCCACGTCCCGAATCGAAAGGTTCGAATTGCGCTTGAAGTAATCCCTCACCTTCCTTGCGTTCACAGGGTCGGTCATCTTCACTTTTATCTCACTGCCAGCTCGCCGTTGGGTTAGCTGGATCTCCTTGAACGATTTTACCACACTGTACACGGTTGAATCATAGAGGTAACTCTAAGACTAGTTGGTTCCGAACTTTTTGGTACTATCTTCGGTCCCAAGCTAATCGATGCACCCCTCAAAACATAGGAAAATCCACGAACCCCTCATTTTATTTGTCAAACTTTCATAGTGAATCAAAACAAACATAGCGTCGTACTAAAATTTCGACTTTCATGAGGTACGTTAATTGATTTGCATGGGACGAATAGGCTAGTCTAGTAGTGAGCCAATTTAAAATTGTTAGTTTCCACCGGTTGGTTGAATTGTCAATTCCAAACAGTTTCGCGATCCACCTGTGGGACTGGCCTGGATTTTCCACGACAGCTCCCATAATTTTTCTTGCTTGGAAGCCATCTCGATAATCACTTGACAGATTGTGACGAGATTTTACGCATGTAAACATTACACGCTAAACAAGTTTTAACTCGAAATTTCATAATTTTTTACCAATGCAATAAAAAGTTATACAAAAAAAAGTGCTGCATTTTTTCCGAGTACAATCTTTATCGTTTACGTGAAACTCACATAGAATCTGTGCATGTGTAAATCATGAACTGAATTACCCACCACGTGTATCGGGGGGTACTTATATTCCCATCAGGCGTTGATAAAGTCTACGAACGGTTATTTTATACATACATCTACATGTTTTAGGAGACGATAGATAAGAATTTTCATCGTAAAGCAGATGTAATATGTGTGTTCCAACTTATCCCACTATATGGCGAAATGAAACAACACACACCATATTTGTATCCTCATAAAAAGTAGGTTTTTTAGATCTAAACTATGGTTTAGTATTTGTTCATGATAGAACCCGGATAAAAATAAACCATTGCTTTTTTTGTATAACCCATTCGTATACTGTAGACTCTATAAGATACAATACGATATATTGTATTTGAATGACAAGACAAAATTTTTCCGTACTGTAACTACCATACATAAACAACATGTTCTCATGTAACAACACAATGAATTGTTTTTCTTATGTTTCAACCACAGACAAACAGATATAACACATTGAATATTTCTCACTGTAAAACATCGTCGCTAAAACATTACCGCCATCTGTTGAATACACTGTGGTGGGTAGTACGCTGAACAGATGGCGGTAGTGTGTAAACGTCAAACGCAAGGGAATTGACTATGCGCGCCACAGGTGGTGGTGCTACCAACTACGATACTTTTAAATGGACCGTTAAATGCTTGTTCGATGAACAACTTGCGAGAGTTATGTCTGTTTGTCTGTGTTTCAACCTTTCAACAAACGGAACTATAGATTAACAACCAATTTTGTCATTCATTTGCTTTCCATGTCTTTCTATCGGGAACCTTACGAAGAGACCTTGAGCATTCTTGAAAAGAGCGTGTGAATGTCATAATGTTATCTACTTTCCCAATGTAGCGTTTTATACAATATTCATTACTACTGAATTCGAACCACAGTCCACATAATTGTTTGCAAACCCCAAGAAAAACTGCATGCATGTAATCAACTAGACAGTTGTTGGTTAGACCTGTTCATTTTAAACGAAATGTTCGGAATGTAACGGGTCAATCGTGATTACTGTTCGTCATGTTAATTTGAACTTCTGTGCAAATTTTCAGCAAGATCGGTGATGATTTAGAGGTGCTTCAAGTTTATTTTATGTTTTTAAGGTAATTTACGGCTTATAATATTTGTATTTCGAGACTGAAAGAACGAAAACTGCTGTAACAACTTTCGTAGCAAAGTTTAATGTGTTATCTATCAACTTTGTTTGACTTAGTTTCATGCTCGAAGATGTCTCAAAAAGTGAAGAATTTTAAAGTATTTGTTTTACAAATTTTCCACCCATATGATATAAACATTGCTTTTCAATGAAACCGATGACTGTTTCATTGATATATGATTTTTTCATAAATATGAATCCTCAGTAGACGTGTTTTCTTATCAAAGGCAAGTATCACTCGAGCCATAACAGCAATTTATAAAATAACGAACATTTTGAATGGCTCGAGTGACACTTGCCTTTGATAAAAAAAACACGTCTACTGAGGATTCATATTTATGAAAAAAACATATATCAATGAAACAGTCATCCATTGAAAAGCAATGCAAAACAATGAGGACATCGAATTAAATCGGAAATCTGAAAAAGGCAGCAAGATACGGCACGCAATGTTATTCAAGATGTCGATCAGGATGCCAATGCTACAGCAAGAGATTTAGCCAACTGATTTGAAGTTACCTTGGCTAGAGATATGTAGAAATCGTATTTCGGAAACCACATATGTACGAATTGCTTTACATCAATTTGGCAGATTTTTTGTGACGATGCTTTGTTTTACTAACATCAACTAAAGGTTTTAAATTTTTTATTGAATTGTTCCTAAACATATGTTCCAACATATGTTTTATGTTCTTGATTTATTTTTCTTTTTAATTTTTTAAGCAACACCTTTTAACGATATAAAATAAAACAATATTCATCGCAGAACAGATTTTGTTATTCTATTAAAATTAAACAGCCTAAATGTAATAAGCAACATATTGTACCGTCGTTGTATTGTAGAACAATACAAAATTGAATAATGAAACTATTATCATACAATTCAATCAATTGTTGAATCAGTGATTTAGTCACTATTCATAACAGTATGATCAATATTAATTTTATCGTTTTGTTACCGTAAATTGACAATTAAACCTTAAGTAACTTTGATGTTATGTTCAGTCCTAACAACTATATATTTACTATTCATCTTATTGTTTTGGAGAAAAAATACTATGAGATTAAATAAATTTTTGAACTGTTACGATACTTAACAACCCGTACATTCCATTGTAAAAGCTCCGTTTACCATACATTCAAAAGTTTCACACAATACATTTCAACATATTTTTATTGTTATAATTACAATAGCTTTTATTGTAATCATACTGTTCCAAATAGTACCGTTACAATAAATTGTATTGTTTTTCTATAATATTTTTTATTCGGGAAGACGCTTTTACGAAACTTTTGGTGCAAATCATCCGGTTTATGTTACTCTATGATTGTTCCAGACAGCCTCAAAGCTCAACTTTGAAAACACCATTTCAACTTGCCCTGGTCTTAGCTTGTAGGTACGTGTAAAACAGTTTGTCTGAAGTGAAAAATTAGTAACTTTTTGAACAAATATCAAATCGATTTCTTGTCAACGTTACAGAATCGAAGTGCTGGCCGGAAGCTTCGTTGACCCGTGGCCACGCCTTCAACTCCTCTTGCAACCACTTGGAGATGAGCTGGTTCGGGACCTAAATCTCGGAAAAATCGCCTCCGAACAAAAAAAAAACACGCTCATTCCACCGTGGCTTGAATTGTTCTCCTCTTTCGTTCACAACGTCACAATCTTCCGCAATAACAAAGAAAAAACCGCCATCGTCCTCCTGCAACCGCGCTCGACTGTCATGTTGATTATGTTTTCGCCTTCTTTTGCAACGGGAGGAGCTTTTGGGACCTTATTTTATTTGGGACGCGATACATTCTAAAGCGTTATTTTTTTTCCTATCTAACTAAACTAACAACAAAAGAAAACGAATAAAATAACGTGCAAAATTTACAAATTAAAATTATTCACGAAGGCATAGTGGTGAGCATGTCGTCTAGCGTGCAATGACAACAAAAACAAAGCATAACAAACAAGGTACATGCTCGTGAGAGACACGGCAATATAACACTCGACGATAAAACCACAAACGAAGTGACAGACGACTTACTGGCGAAGAAATCCATTAAAATAATGTGGTTCACTGTAATAGAATTTTCTTGGAAGCTTGTGCCATCATCCACCAGATGGGTTAGTTTTTTTGTTTTGATATGAACAAAGTTGATTTTGTGTACAATGATTCTTTGACAGTGTGCAAAGAGTGCGTATCATTTTGTCATTTTTTTTTGAGTAGAGTGAAAGAGATAGAACCAAAACATTCTAGTACATTTGGTGAAAATGCTAGTTCAATCTAGTAGTAGTGTTGCCATGTGGTACAATCCAGTAGTAGTGGTGTTGCCATGTGGTACACTGAAAAATTGCAATAGCAGGTTAGTCACCAAAGTTTTCGAGCCGCTCCGTCTGTCACTTCGTTTGTGATAAAACTGTGCAAAATGGGACAAATTGTAGCACGCAGGTTTCAGACTCTCAGAAACTGTTTCGTACAAGTGCGCCAATAGTAAAGCTGATGATAATTCTAGTCTGGGTATCGATTGTTTTTTCTTCCGTTTGCCTAAATCTTCCAATGGCGCCACTTTAGATTTGGCCTTCACCAACCGAACCGTAACCTTTCCCTCTTGTGTGACACATCGTAGGTAGATCGCTGCACCGTACGCCTTTTCTGAGGTGTCACAGAATCCGTGAAGTTCGCATAATACCACATTTTTGTTAAATGCAATCCAGCGGGGTACGGAAACTGAATGAAGTCGACCCAGATTGCTCCTGAACTCCAGACATCGTGATTGTAAGTCCGCGCTCAACGGTTCATCCCAAGAATACTTTTCTCTCCTAAGTTCCTGGAGGAACATTTTCGCTTGAACGACGACTGGGCCTGCTAGTCCATAAGGATAGAACAGACGTACAGACTCCGATAACACAACACGCTGCGCAATTGGGACTGATGGCTTCCAGTGTGGCATTTTGAACCAAAACAAATCCGATGCTGGTTCCCATGTCAGACCAAGAGTCTTCACGGTGGAAGTCGAATCAATATCAAGGATCTCTCGCTTGTCTCGTAAATAGCTGGGAATGCCTTTCAGTATTGCCGGTTGGTTCGAATGCAACTTTGGGAGATTAAACCCGGCGGAACCGAGAAGAGATAGAACGTAAGTGCACAGTTGTTGGCCTTCCTTTACAGAATGTGCTCCAGTCAGCATATCGTCAACGTAGAAGTTGTTCGTGATGATATTAGCTGTATCTGGATGAGTCTTCTCTCCTTCTTCAGCACACTTCTTCAAGCATCTGGTCACTAGGTATGGCGCAGGTGACGTGCCGTAAGTTACCGTAGTCAATTGGTACGTACGCAGCGGCTCATTAACTGACTCTCGCCTGAGAATCCTCAGAAGTGGTTGATCTTGTAGGATGACGTTGATCATGCGGTACATTTTTCCACATCGAAAACGATCGCGTACTTGTGGAGTTGGAAGTAGATCAGGATTAGGAATTCTATTTGTACCATCGAACCCACCATCAACGCATCGTGCAACGAAACTCCTGAATCTGTGGCACACGACGCGTCAAACACTACCCTAAGCTTCATCGTAGTGCTATCGGGTTTCATAACTGCGTGGTGGGGCATGTAATAGGTATGCCTCGGCTTATCTTCGTCGTCTTTTATCTCTCTCATGTGACCCATCATCAAATACTCGTGAATAAACGCACTGTACAGAGCCTTCATCTCTGGATTCGCATTCAAGCGTTTCTCGAGCGCCATGAATCGCTTGGTGGCTATTGCTTTTGATTCTCCCAAGTGCTCCATCATATACTCTTTTTTGGGAAGTGTTACACGGAATCTTCCGTCAGGATCCTTTGTTGTTGTTTGTTCGAAGATTGATTCACTCGTGGATTCTTCGATCGATAGGCACGTCTCTAGTTCCCAAAAACGTGCAAGCTGCTCATGGATCTCTTCAGTGGTTCCCGACGTTTCAACTGTAACGCTGAAGGTGGGAGCAGGATTCTCGGGTATTTCTCCAGCCACTATCCAACCCAGTTTAGTATTGCATCTGATCGGACCAGTTTCCCAAAGTCTCATCTGCTCTCCCAGCAGTAGTTCGTAGAAGACTGAAACGCCTAAGATTGCATCAACGGCGCTAGATTCAAAGAAGCTTGGATCGGCGAGTCGAATATCAGCAGGCAACTTCAAGGAACTGGTGTCAATGTTGTGCTGCGGCAAGTTCAAGATGATTCGAGGCAGGACATAAAACTTTACTTCTCTGGTTTCGAATATTGCATAGCGGGACAGGATCTTCGCCAACACCGATTGTTTGCACACCGTCGACGAATCACCCACACCGTTCACTGGTAAATTTTCACGGCACCGTTTGAAATTCAACCTTTGAGAGGTATTTTCCCTAATCATGCAGATTTGTGAACCATTATCCAACAATGTACGAACGAGAATCGTATTTCCAGAGCTGTGGTTGACAGGAGTGCTGTGTTTCGCTAACTTTTAATGTTGTGTCAAGTAGCAGTGTGATGACTGGTGGATGGCGTGTTTGTGAGAGGTGGCTGTCGTGTAAATTGCAAGGTAGTGGTTAGGACTGGTGGTGTTTGTAGATTAGATTGAGTATTATTCGTCCGGGATTGGCCCTAAGATTGCGATTGCGATTGCTGTTGCACCTGAGACGGTGGACAAGGCTGTGTTTGAGGGTTTGCGTTCACGGCTTGAGGCCTGTTGGGGCTGTTCTGGGGTTGAATCTGGGTGTTAGAATTGGGAGGAGCATAGGGGCTGTTCATAAACTACGTAGACAGTTTAGGGGGGGGGGGGGTTGAGAATTATCCACAGCCCATACAAATTTAAAAAAATTTGTACGGACAATTGTCTACGCAGGGGGAGGGGGGGGGGGTCAAGAATCCCAAAAAACTGTCTACGTAGTTTATGAACAGACCCATACGGGTGTAGAAGATGATGGTGGCGTTGTCCACACTTCGCACAGGTGCGTCTGGAACAATCTGCCGTCCAGAGCACAGACAATTCACACATAAACCGAGTCTACGAATGATCATTTTCGTATCAACTACCCTCATTTTGTTGAACCGGTGACACTGATCAATACAGTGCTGTCCACCATTGCAGATCTGGCTATTGCTTGTAGATGGTATAGCAGTGTGAAGTGCAGAGCTCTTGAATGGTCGTCTTTGCTCAACTGCGCATCGGCCTCACGTCGAGTGTAGAATTGCACAGTGCTGCTCAAGAAACTCCGCCATTGCTGCATATTGAGGAATATCTTTGGATGCATGGTGTGTCTCCCAGTGGCGGAGAGTTGCGGTATCAAGCTTCTGCAACAGCATGAATGCCAGGATTGTACTCCAATTTTCAGTGATCGCCCCAAACTTCTCTAACTGTTGTAGATTGACCTTGAACGTCATAAGGATGATGTTCAGAGTTTCAAATAATTCCGACCTCATTGCTGGAACAGCGAACAGCGCCTTCAGGTGTTCCTGGGCTATCGACTTGTGGTTCTCGTACTTCCTCTCAAGAATGGTCCAAGCAATATGGTAGGTTACCGCGGTAACTTGAACGTGATTAATTTGAAGCAGAGCATCATCTCGCAAAGAAGCTCTCAAGTAGTTAAACTTGTCCATCGTGCTCAAAACCCCATTGTTGTGGATCAAAGATTTGAAGTTGTCCTTAAAATTAATCCACTTCTGTAGTTTGCCGGAAGACGTAGGAAATTTCAGCTCTAGATATTTCATACGAGATATTTGAAGTGGATTGGCAGTCACTGGTTGGCGTTCCGCAACAATTCCAGGATTTCTTGGAAGCTTGGCAAGCAGTGCAGACGAAAGTAAATATTCTCGAAATCCTTGTAGGCACGGCTACTGTCAGCACGGGCATCAGCATTAGTTGTACCGGCATTATCCTCGCGAGGGCCTTTGGAAGTCTCCACATCTTCAGCCTCATCTAAAATCACTTCGATTTTTACTCTAACGGTACAAAACTTGTCGAAGATTTCATCCAGTTTCATCAGACGCATCTCAACTACATCCTTATCGCGATCCTCTTGATAGTTGTCCAAAAACTTTTGTACGTTTTCCAACGACGCCTTCAACTGCTTTTCCTGCTTCACTAGCTGCCTCAGATCGGAGGAGGGCATCCTTCAAACTTCAACACTACAGAACAGAGTCATTTCCGAACGAATTGACAGATTTGACAGCCAAATTATCAACCACTTATATGTGGGAATTTGTCATATGGCAAATCGCAACGGTGCCATGTACTAAATCATCAACCGGAGAAACTCAAAATATATTCCCCACAAATGAAAATAAATTTTGTCCCAACTCGCAATATAATACCACAAACGAAGTGACAGACGACTAACTGGCGAAGAAATCAATTAAAATAATGTGGTTCGCTGTAATAGAATCACAAACGAAGTGACAGACGACTAACTGGCGAAGAAATCCATTTAAATAATGTGGTTCACTGTAATAGAATTTTCTTGGAAGCTTGTGCCATCATCCCCCAGATGGGTTAGTTTTTTTGTTTTGATTTGTACAAAGTTGATTTTGTGTACAATGATTCTTTGACAGTGTGCAAAGAGTGCGTATCAATTTGTCATTTTTTTTATGCATTTCAGTTTTGAGTAGAGTGAAAGAGATAGAACCAAAACATTCTAGTACATTTGGTGAAAATGCTAGTTCAATCTGGTAGTAGTGTTGCCATCTGGTACAATCCAGTAGTAGTGGTGTTGCCATGTGGTACACTGAAAAATTGCAATAGCAGGTTAGTCACCAAAGTTTTCGACCCGCTCCGTCTGTCACTTCGTTTGTGATAATACGGCAAGCGGAACGCGCCTCTATCTTGTTCTAGCTACCTATTGGCAATGCTGCTCAACTAAAACTGTTTTCTATTTTAAGGAGATTTTTTTATAATTACTCTATTTGTACAGGCTCAATCAAATAAAATTTACAGAGCCGAGTTATCCTTTGCGTTTTACATTATTACTGTCTTATATTTAAAGTTAAACTGCGACGGCACGGAATCCGGACACACTTTTCACGCGAATTTAAGAATCCATTGATCCGAGTATTCCTCACTTTCGTTGTTAGCCGTGCTCCAAAGCGTATTCATAGACGTTTTGCGCGACAATCCGACTACAAACTGCCGCCAGTAACCCAGTTTGATGAGGCTCTTGAGTGCGCGTTCAAGAGATGTGTATGCGTCGAAATGCTCGCGTGTTCCGCGTTTCCAAAAAAGTTTAAACGCGTCGGACTTTTTACGGTAAACCTCCGTGCATTGTTGATCCCACCAGAGCGATAGTGTTTTCTTACGAATGGACGATCGCGGCACCGGTCGTGTTTGAGCTTGAAGTGCGCTGTCGACGATAAGATTAGAGAGGAAATTATATTCCTCCAACGGCGGAAGCTCTTCCACTGACGATACTGTATCGTCTATCACGGATTGAAACTTAGTCCAATCGATGTTACGGGTTAGATCATACGCGACGTTAACGGATTCTTACGAGTTGAACCCACTGGCAATCGAAATTTTGATCGGCAGATGATCACTACCGTGCGGATCCTGGATTACATGCCAAGTACAATCCAACGATAGTGAATTGGAGCAAAAGGTGAGGTCTAATCTGCTACCATTCCAGGATGGACCCCAAACGTGTTACTTCTCCATTGTTAAGTATTGTCATGTTGAAGTTGTCGCAAAGATCATAAATCAAAGTAGAACGGTTATCATCGTACAGCTCGCCCCAGCCTGTACCGTGGGAGTTAAAATCTCCCATGATCAACCATGGAGCGGGAAGTACCGCACATATGTCGAAAAGTTGTTTGCGATTAACAGAGGCTCTAGGCAATATATACAGAAGCAATACTAAGGCTCTTACCTTTAATGGTAGCCTGACATACGACAACTTCAATACCGGGAATTCGGGAAGATTCACTCTATAGAAGGAATGGCACTTTTTGATCCCCAAAAGTACCCCTCCTCCACGTGAATCCTCACGATCCAATCGAATAATGTTAAAATCATAAAAAGGGAGATCAATTTCTGAAGAGAGCCATGTTTCACAGAGGGCAAATGCATCGCAATTATTGTTATGGACTAAATACTTGAACGAATCTAATTTCGGAATAAGACTTCGACAATTCCACTGTAGAACAGTGATCAAATCCCCGACCTAGTTTGGAAAATTATCCATCGAAGGAGATGATAGCTGCAAGAAGGGGCCATTTTGAAGTCAATTGCTTCAAGAAGGATTTCACAGTGGGAAGCAATGTGAGGACAATGCTTTTCAGAGGATCAGAAATGTTGAGGTATTTGAGAATACCGTCCACAATGTCATCAAATGAGAACAACCCAGATGAAGAAGGGGTTTCTGTTCTTAAAATTGGGGCATCTGGGGTTTTGGATGTCCCCGGAAGAGGTGGAAAATCTTGGGTATAGTCAGTTCTGTGGAATCCAGGAGGAGTAAAAGTCTCCTTTTTTCCACCACTCCTTGATTTGGGGTTCTTTATTTGCAACAATCCGCGAACGGATGCGCTTTCGTTTCCGTGCAGAACCTTCCGGAAAACTGAAAGAAGTTCCCTTCTCAGCCAAGTCAGAGTCAGTCTCATCATCTGACAAAAGAGAAAAGGGATTTTTGTCATTGGTCGATGGCGTGGCTGTCTTAAGCATTTCTGCAAAAGAACGCCTAGAACGTTCCTTAATGGAGCGTTTCATTTTGTCCCCGAGCTGTTTGTACGCCGGGCACGACGAGAGAGAATGAGAAGGAGTTCCGTTGCAGTACACGCATTTTGGCGCAGTAGCTGCGCAGGCGCCATCCTCATGCTTCTCCCCGCATGTGGAGCAGCGTGCCCTGTTTCCGCAGTGGGAGGCCGTATGTCCCAACCGCTTGCAATTCTGGCAGTTCATGACCTGAGGTACAAACAATCGCACAGGAAGACGAAGTTTTCCCAGCTCGATGTATTGAGGAAGGGCAGATCCAGAAAAGGTCACCCGAAACGAGTCTGTGGGGGCAAAACTCTTTTTACCCTCGCTGAGCGATACTGACTTCATTCTATGAACGGCCAGTATCTTTACCGGAGGAAGCAAGGGGTTCTTGAATCGGCCAACCGCTTGCTTCTTCAGTATCTCGGGGTTCAGGCTCGCCTCAGTGACCACGCCTTCGATCTCCACATCAGAAGCTGGAATGTACACCCTATATTCCAGTGTGAAAAACTGGGAAACAGCAATCTCATTGGCCTGTTTCAGGTTAGTAACGGTCACACGAAGTTTGTTGTGCCTAACCTACGTTATTTCGGTCACGGCAGAGAATCGCTATGTCAGATCATCACCCGAATAGAAATTTACATTAGCCCAACGTTTGATTTTGATGTCTACATCAGCATCAAAATCAAATGTATGCCTGATGTCAAACATTAGGAAACATTATGATTTAGATGTATTTAAGCAACGTAACATGATGTATACATCAGAAATTTTGGAACAAAATTTTGCCATTCTAATGTCGGTCTGACGTCAAAAATTTCAATCTATTGACATTAGAACCAAACGTTTTAAGGATGTTTTCAGATGTACAAAACGTTAGAACTAAACGTTGTTCGGATGTTTTTAAATGTAAACGTTTTCTGATGTTTTCTAATGTAGATGTTTCCTGATGTTAGAAACAAACGTTTTTGGATGTTTTCAGATGTAAAAAACGTTAGAACTAAACGTTTTTCGGATGTTTTTATATGTAAACGTTTTCTGATGTTTTCTAATGTAAAGGTTTCCTGATGTTAGAATCAAACGTTTTTGGGTTGTTTTCGGATGTAAAAAACGTTAGAACTAAACGTTGTTCGAATGTTTTTATATGTAAATGTATTCTGATGTTTTCTAACGTAGATGCCTCCCGATGCTGGAACCAAACTTTTTTTTTGATGTTTTCGGATGTACACAACGTTAGAATTAAACGTTGTTCGGATGTTTTTAATTGTACTTCGTGTTTGTTGTTCTCTGATCTTTTCAGATGTACAAAACGTTTAAAGTAAACGTTGTTTGAATGTTTTCAAATGTAGATGTTTACTAATGTTTTTAGATATACAAAACACTAGAATCTTACTTTTCAAATGCTTTCAATTATATTTACAACACATTAGAATTAGAAACATGATCGTGTAAACACTACACACCATTGTTGTTAGATAACATAATAAAAATGCGTACATAACAGTCAATGCTGAAGCTCCCGTTTCCCACCAGTCAGTTAACTGACCTTAGCTAACCTAATATCATTGCGGCAACTCTCTATGCGGCAGGGGAACTATGCCATTAGCGCGCTAAGAGTTATTAGACCACTGACATAGGCGCCAATTTGTAGGTGACGAGGCACTTGGTGACATTACAGCGAGCTTGACGATTGTTGCAGCATTTTTTTAGCAAACTACCAGTTAAGGTGTGTAGTGTTTACAAGATCATGTTTCTAGCTCTAATGTTTTGTACAATTGAAAGCATTGGAAAAGTTAATTCTCATGTTTTGCATAACCAAAACCATCAGAAAACATAAAATAGTACAAAAAAAATCATCCATTCTGGTAGACTATCTCTTAAATGCATACAGAATAGCCATTGCTTAAGCTCCCGTTTCCCACCAGTCAGTTAACTGACCTTAGCTAACCTAATATCATTGTGGCAACTCTCTATGCGGCAGGGGAACTATGCCATTAGCGCGCTAAGAGTTGTTAGACCACTGACATAGGCGCCTATTCGTGGGTGACGAGGCACTTGGTGACATTACAGCGAGCTTGGCGATTGTTATAGCATTTTTGAGTGAACTACCAAACAATCATGACAATGTGATCGCTGCGCCTCCAGATCTATGCCTGTTCTACAGATGATCCGAAAATGCGGAAAGTTTTGGGCTGCCAGTCTTCTACCTTATTGACGAACTGCAAATATATAATAAACAAAATTATTGTGCATGAAAAATATGACAATGGACAATGCTTGAGGAGCACTGGGAGTTTTCGAACGATGCGTGCTTAGGACCATCTTTGGCAGGGTATATGAAAATGGTGTATAGAGGAGAAGAATGAACCACGAACTGGCGTAACTTTATGGTGAACCCAATATCAAGAAAGTCGCTAAAGGTGGAAGGGTACAATGGGCGGGACACGTTGTAAGAATGCCGGACAACAATACCGCAAAAATGGTGTTTTTCCTCAAATCCGGCCGGTACAAGACGCAGAGAAGTACAGCGTGCTAGGTGGTTAGACCAAGTGGAGCAAGATGTAGGAAGTGTGGGACGCTCGAGAAATTGGAGATAAGCAGCCAGGGACCGAGTTAGTTGGCGCAACTTTGTTATACAAAACCAGATTTAATGCCTTATTCATACTCGAATCGGTTGAAAAATAGACTTAATCTTCTAGGTTACTCGATATCCATCCATTGCAAACAATATTTTGATAATTGTTTGTTTTGAGAGCTGGTGCACAGGTAGATTGAGGTTAAGGAAACGCCACTGCTTGTGGCCAATCTTGGGTACCATCATAAGGCTTGATGAAACTTATTCCACCCGGAAACATGTTTTTTCCGGAATTATGAAGTCATTATACGTTATGATGACATTTTGTATTTTTAAGTTACAAGAGGACGTTGTAAAGGATGAGTTTGACGTATAAAACCTGTGGATTTAATTTTCAGAGAGTCGCAATCAGCGTATTCATTAAATCACTTATGGCTAAGCTCCAATCGGTATTATCCTCGGATTAAATAACGATCAAGAATGTCCGGCTGCTTTGATGTCGACATCAGAGTTATTCGCTATACAAACAATTCTCAGATCATCCAAACAGGGGCGGTATTAAAAGTTAATCCGAGTTGGAGCTTACCGCCGCTTACTCTCTGAATCCAATATTGATAGGCTGAAAAAAAAAATGGTTTAAAAATGGAACCTAAATCCAAAATTTCATAAATTTTGGTTCACATGAACCACAGAGAACAGACATGGAGGCTCGAACAAAATTTCTCTAAAAACTTGTGTAAAGATTCCTATTCGACTTAAGCGCCACTAACAGCGACTTCCCCACTTAAAAAACCTCTTTGAAAACATGATGGCGCATGCGTTGCACAAATTACACTAGACACTAAGTGCTAGTAGCGCCAAGTGGCTATTTTCAACAGAAAATTTATAGATACTAGCGCCAAATTGGTCGAAAGTGGAAAATTCATAGAGAAAATCAGGAGATGCTAACACCACGTAACGGCGACGTTCCCACTTATTTTACACAAGTTTCTGACCGAGCTTCAACGTCTGTTCTCTGTGCATGAACTATGATAAATCAGTGCGATTACATTTGCAAATATCACCATTTTAGCGGCCCTCGCCATAGAGCGAACTCTCATTTAATGGATATTAATGTCATCTAATACAATTTATCGACAATTTAAATCTTGGTTTACAAATCGAGATGAATGTCTGGGAACGATAAAAATATATTTGTGCTCAGAAAACGAAGCTCGTTCAGATGATGTACAAAAATTTGTTTGTTTTTCGAAACTATACAACCCAATTCCATGTTTTCCACACGAAACGAAAATTAATGGCACTACACTAATAGCATTCCATGCCGGCGCCCGTGGTGTAGTGGTAAGAGTGACTGCTTTCTAATACCCCAATGGGTCTGGGTTCAATCCCAGCCGAGGTCGGTGGAATTTTTCTGAGGCATAAAAATCTCTGGTCACGTCTTCCTTCGGAAGGGAAGTAAAGCCGTTGGTCCCGGCCCATGTATGTTGAATGGGTGCGATATCCTACGCAGGTGTGGAAGCTGCCTTCCTGCACATTCGATTGCCGTCAATGGATGGCAATCGATGTCCGTTGGTGATTGGCACTAGATTGCGGAACAGAGACCGACGTTAAATAAAGGAAAGAAGAATAATAGAATTCCACACATTTTTATTGAAGAATTCCCATGTAAAATTCCACATGATTTACATGTAACCACACATAAACAGAATTCACCCAGAAGCACACATGAAATTTATGAGTCAAATGAATAGTATGCGTGGTTACACATGGCTTTTATGTGTGCACATATTCAGTATGTGTCCGACACATAGATATAATTTGTATTGCAAAAGTAGGACATATAGAAACAATCTTTGAAATTTTATCAGTGTACAGGAATCCCCATCAAGACCCGTATTCGGTTTCCCCATCGGGACCCGTATTCGGTTTTCCCATCGGGATCCGTCTACGGAATCCCCATCAAGACCCGTATTCGGTTTCCCCATCGGGATCCGTATTCGGTTTCCCCATCGGGATACGTATTCGGTTTCCCCATCGGGATCCGTCTACGGTATCCCAATCGGAATCCGTATTCGGTTTCCCCATTGGGACCCGTATTCGGTTTCCCCATCGGGATCCGTATTCGGTTTCCCCATCGGGATCTGTCTACGAAATCCCCATCAAGACCCGTATTCGGTTTCCCCATCAAGACCCGTATTCGGTTTCCCAATCGGGATCCGTATTTGGTTTCTCATCAGGATACGTATTCGGTTTCCCCATCGGGATCCATCTACAGAATCCCAATCGGGATCCGTATTCGGTTTCCCCATCAGGATACGTATTCAGTTTCCCCATCGGGATCCGTCTACGGAATCCCCATCAAGACCCGTATTCGGTTTCCCCATCAGGATACGTATTCAGTTTCCCCATCAAGATCGGTATTCGGTTTCCCCATCGGGATCCGTATTCGGTTTCCCCATCGGGATCCGTATTTGGTTTCCCCATCGGGATCCGTATTCGGTTTCCCCATCGGGATCCATCTACAGAATCCCAATCGGGATCCGTATTCGATTTCCCCATCGGGATTCATATTCGGTTTCCCCATAGGGATCCGACTACGGAATCCCCATCAAGACCCGTATTAGGTTTCCCCATCGGGATCCGTATTCGGTTTCCCCATCGGGATCCGTCTACAGAATCCCCATCAAGACCCGTATTCGGTTTCCCCATCAGGATACGTATTCAGTTTCCCCATCAAGATCCGTATTCGGTTTCCCCATCGGGATCCGTATTCGGTTTCCCCATCAGGATACGTATTCAGTTTCCCAATCAAGATCCGTATTCGGTTTCCCCAACGGGATTCGTATTCGGTTTCCCATCGGGATCCGTCTACGGAATCCCCATCGGGATCCGTCTACGGAATCCCCATCGGGATCCGTATTCGGTTTCCCCATCGGGATCCATCTACAGAATCCCAATCGGGATCCGTATTCGATTTCCCCATCGGGATTCATATTCGGTTTCCCCATAGGGATCCGACTACGGAATCCCCATCAAGACCCGTATTAGGTTTCCCCATCGGGATCCGTATTCGGTTTCCCCATCGGGATCCGTCTACGGAATCCCCATCAAGACCCGTATTCGGTTTCCCCATCAGGATACGTATTCAGTTTCCCCATCAAGATCCGTATTCGGTTTCCCCATCGGGATCCGTATTCGGTTTCCCCATCAGGATACGTATTCAGTTTCCCAATCAAGATCCGTATTCGGTTTCCCCAACGGGATTCGTATTCGGTTTCCCATCGGGATCCGTCTACGGAATCCCCATCGGGATCCGTCTACGGAATCCCCATCGGGATCCGTCTACGGAATCCCCATCGGGATCCGTATTTGGTTTCCCCATCGGGATCCGTATTCGGTTTCCCCATCAGGATACGTATTCAGTTTCCCAATCAAGATCCGTATTCGGTTTTCCCAACGGGATTCGTATTCGGTTTCCCATCGGGATCCGTCTACGGAATCCCCATCGGGATCCGTATTTGGTTTCCCCATCGGGATCCGTATTCGGTTTCCCCATCGGGATCCGTATTCGGTTTCCCCATCGGGATCCGTCTACGGAATACCCATCGGGATCCGTATTTGGTTTCCCCATCGGGATCCGTATTCGGGATCCGTATTCGGTTTCCTCATCGGGATCTGTCTATGGAACCCGTCATCGGGATCCGTCTACGGAACCCGTTATCGGGATCCGTTTACGGAACCCGTCATCGGGATCCACCTACGGAACCCGTCATCGGGATCCGTAGCTTTCAGTATTTATTTATTCGTCAATCAAAACAAATAAACAGTAAACACACTCACTAACCTGCAAAGAGAACTTTGAACTCCCCGCCGGGATCCAGCTTCGGACTCGCTACCGGTATGTGGCTCCGGACTGGTGCACTTTCCTAAAAAAAAAACATAATTACATTACATTAATTCACCTCAAAAACAGCCCACATACCTGAAAAACAGCCTTCCTTTTCCTAGGGTGAGACCAGCAGCCAGCAAGCGGAAAACTTGCTGATTAACCGCAACGTCGGACACCGAATCGCCACCAAAACTCGCGACGAACACAACGGCACTTTCCCGGACTAATTCGATCGAAATCGATCTTTTAACACCGCGAAAAAAAAACTGTACACGGCCAATGTGATCAACCCAAATTTGAATACAGTGTACTCAAAATCGCAAAAAGTGCAGGAACGCAGCGATGAGTAAATTTGCCTCATGTTTTCCTGTGGAAAACCTCAAAAATCTTACGGAAAATTAGGATTGACGAAAATCCACAGAATCCAATCTTTACTTTTCTAATATTCGGACAAATTTTCCTGGAAAAACCTGGAAATCCTGGAAAAAAACAGAGGGAAATTAACTCAAAACTGAGTTCCTGTACTTTTTGCGATTTATGAGTGAACTAAACTCAAATTTGGGTCATTCTCATTCGCCGTGTAGTGCTGACTCAGGACAAAACAAACTTTGCATGGGCCGAGGGCCTCAGGGACTCTAGTTTTCTTTTTGCGATTCAGCTAATAACGCGAGTCATTGACAGGTCAACATCAGTGGTTTGTAATGGAACGTTCATCTGACACCTACACCCTGAATAATTTTGGTATACGCTAATGCAGCAGCAATATATAGAGCTTTACTTCAAAATGAGAACGACATTGACCTTTCTGTTGTTCAAAACACGCACACTTGCGCAATCCCATTTTCAAGTGCGAAGTTTGTTATCCTCACTTTCGCTTCAGCCGGATATGCTGGTTTGTTATTGTTATCCTCACATTCGGACCATCAATACTCGAGCGCATAGAATGGACCGAGGAATGGACTATAACCATATGCATGCAGGGTGGCCAGATGATTTTCTTCGTTTGCCTTGGAATTAATATTATCGTTTCAAATGAAAACCTCGTTGAAAACGTTCTGTATATACGTTAAACATAACGTCGGACATAGTGTGCTGTATTTGTACACGGATGCGGTATACAGCACACTATGGCCAACGTTATGTTTAACGTACAGAACAAAAGTAAAATCGGTTTTCAATTGAAACGATAATAATCAATTAAAACACTAATTAACTCTTGCACTGCAACGTCACCAGGGCATTTGTTTTACTTACAAATAAACATTGCCCACAGGGCATGCCAAAATTTCTTTCAGTGATTTGAGGCTATGTCAGTCGTGCAAGAGTTAATTGTGGTAAGCTCTACCTTGTAATCGCAATGTGCTATTTTATATGATTGCGTCGAGGATTGCGATTTGGGCACATTTATGAGATTATGAATGCGGAAACACTAATAAAAGTGCGGTTTTACGTTAAATTGTTGTTGTGTCTTCATCGCACTTATTCCTTGGTGAATGAAGAATAAGTGCGCTGAAGGCGTCAAGACGATACAACGTCTAAGTGCACTTTTATTAGCGTTTCCACTCTTCTAAAGAGTTCAATTTTATTTGCAATTGATAATGTCACAAAACTATGCATAGGAGGCATCACTGCACTGCAAGCCACTTTTTATTGTTGTGTCATAGGATGTATTCTAATGTTTTATGCGTGCAACAATTTACATCGTGATGAAGTTTGATTCTAATGTAACGTTAGGCTCTGTTGTCATTGGATGTATTCTGATGTTTTATGCGTGCAACAAATTACATCGTGATGAAGTTTGATTCTAATGTAACGTTAGGTTCTGTTGTCATTGGAAGTATTCTGATGTTTTATTCGTGCAACAAATTACATCGTGATGAAGTTTGATTCTTATGTAACGTTTGGTTCTGTTGTCATTGGATGTATTCTGATGTTTTATGCGTGCAACAAATTACATCGTTATGAAGTTTGATTCTAATGTAACGTTAGGTTCTGTTGTCATTGGATGTATTCTGATGTTTTATGCGTGCAACAAATTACATCGTGATGAAGTTTGATTCTAATGTAACGTTAGGTTCTGTTGTTATTGGATGTATTCTGATGTCAAATTTTACATCGTCAAGACGTTTGATTCTGATGTAACGTTAGAGGCTAATGTATTTTTATGTACTTGGACGTCACACTGAAGTCTGAATACATTAAGGGTACAGCAATATACGTTAAAATTTAATGTATTGAAGATGTCTGCTGATGTTTTCTACATTACAATTTCTATTCGGGCAGATATTTGAACAACATTCAAGGGTTTGTTTTCCCACTGAACAGATGTTTAAACTCGAACAGACACAATATAGGGTTTTTGATCTAATTTCCGTCCTACTAAGGACATCCCGCACTTTACCACGCTTTTTGTAAAGCGTTTAAACAAAACATGGAATGTTTTCATCAAAGATAACTTCTAAATTTATCCACCTTTCCATACGTACCGTTGGATTTGATAAAGAGTTAAACAATGTTGAGATATTATTAAAAATCTAACACTGCTTCTTGCTTCTAAATTCGTCGTACGGGTTTCAATTCCGTCCAAACGCATTGAAACGCCATTAGATTTTCTTCGTCCTACGGATAAACGGTGAAAAAGGGGATGCGCTAGGAGCGCTTCTTTTGTTTTGAGAACAATGAGCGTAAATATGCATACAATGCGCTCTAATAGGATTTATGTCGTAGCTAATGAACTAACGCATCGGAACAAACGTATTATTGTTTTGTGCGTGGTGAAATCATTGATATTATTGATGATTTCTGCTCGATAGAACGGAAATGGGCGATTACGACGAAGTAGCGCTCTTCCCTACAGACAACACTACAAACACAGAAATACAAAATGAAAATTTAACTAATGGGGGAGGAAAAGAAACAAAAAAAAACAAAAACTTATCTGATAATCCTATACTACTTCCACCGAGCGTTATATGTGTAGGCGTTTACACAGATGGATGGGAAGCGACGCGTAGCGTGGATGACCTTCGTTGTGGTGCACTTGATCGAGTCTCGGTACTCAGCGCACACAGGCGCACGACGCACACTGGGGCAGATCAGTGATTTTCTCGGAAAAAATTAATAACTTTTGAACAAAGCATCCAATCAGAATACTGTCTTGGGTAAAATTATTTGTATTAGTTAAGCGCTTCTTCTGAATAAATTAATTAGTTCGCAACTTATTCGTAGAGATGGCGCGCGAATCTAACTTTTGAATAAAGCATCCTAGACGTATGGTGTTTTCAACAAAGTTTTTTATCTATTAAAATGAAGGAAAGTTGCAGAAGACAGAAAACTTCCATAACCTTTAGTTTCAGAGATATAGGGTGTATTGAAAAATATGATGCCAAAATCCTTATTTGTAATTTTTTTGTATATTTTCATATGTTTGCTCTGGTTTCTGCATTTATTCCAACGAAAACAAACTAGGTGCGTATTTTCATTGAACTATTTGTGGAATTTATAGTGGTTTTAGTGAAATATTCTCGAAAAACATGATATTTTGCCTCTATTTTAGGTGGGTGGGATTCTCGAAAGGGCAGCTAAGGGCAGCTGGACTTTGTCTCTTTTGCTAGCTCATGTCATTGTCTAACATATACCAGAAAACTGAAGACATGATATTCGATGATTTTTTTTAAATTTCACTTTATATATACCGATAAAAACATCCTTTACATTGAAATGAACTGTTTCACATAATGAAAAACATTATATAAATTTTTGACATGTCACCATTTTTAAATACTGTGCTGAATTTTGAGATTGTTTACTTATTATGAGCTGCCAGCGAACCAGGGGCCTGGCTGGCGGCCATGTTTTTGGTGCTATCATCTGCTTTTGACTCTCTGCTTACTACACGATTATCCGACCCTTTCCACCATGTATACGTAATCAGCTGCATTACCCAGGTAAAGTTGTATATGTGACATCATCGTACAAGCTGTGTGCTGTCGTGCCAACGTGACCGTGTACAACGTACAATTATCGATTACTTTTTCGAAGAGACGTATCAGCTTTTGTAAACAATGCATTTGATCGTCGGTTTGGTGTAACTGGTAGCTCATTCACGCATACTAACACCACTATCATGCAGGAGAAACTTTCCCCTATCTGATGGTAGTGTTAGTATACGTGAGCGAGCTACCAGTTACGCCAAACCGACGATCAAATGCATTGTTTACAAAGCTGATACATCTCTTCGAAAAAGTAATCGAGAATTATTAATGTGCGTCAATGTTTCAGTAGTTGGTATCCATAAGAGTGAATTTTTTTCTCGTCTCAGTTCAGTGATCAATTTCCGGTGTTGAGCAATAATCCACAAAGTTGCTATAATGGATTTACCTTCAATGTTAATTTTCAACAGTTGTTTATTCTATGCCATATGCTCAACATGCATTTCGTTTAGTGGTGTCTCAAAATTAATTTTAGTAAAGATAATAGATCACACAAGCACATCAAACTATTTTTACAACCATATCCATTAATTACAAGTCTGCGAAAAAGACCGAAGAAAAATTCAGCCCAATTAATAAAAAAAAATAGCGAGGTATTGGCATTATTACAACCACCGGATTCATTTAACAAATAGTGACAATTAAGGACAACTGATTTCTAAATACTTCAACTTAAGTGATAGTTTAATCTTTAAACCGTTACTGCTTCTGCAATTTAAAAAGTTTAACGAATAAAAATTATACATAACTGACAGGTTTCCTTATTAGTAGAGATACTTGTAACGGTTTACAAAAGGTGAAATTAAAAAAAATCATCGAATATCATGTCTTCAGTTTTCTGGTATATGTTAGACAATGACATGAGCTAGCAAAAGAGACAAAGTCCAGCTGCCCTTAGCTGCCCCTACGCGAATCCCACTTACCTAAAATAGAGGCAAAATATCATGTTTTTCGAGAATATTTCACTAAAACCACTATAAATTCCACAAATAGTGCAATGAAAATTTGCACCTAGTTTGTTTTCGTTGGAATAAATGCAGAAACCAGAGCAAACATATGAAAATATACAAAAAAATACAAATAAGGATTTTGGCATCATATTTTTCAATACACCCTATATCTCCGAAACTAAAGGTTATGGAAGTTTTATGTCTTCTGCAACTTTCCTTCATTTTAATAGATAAAAAACTTTGTTGAAAACACCATTCGTCTAGGATGCTTTATTCAAAAGTTAGATTCGCGCGCCATCTCTACGAACAAGTTGCGAACTAATTAATTTATTCAGAAGAAGCGCTTAACTAATACAAACAACTTTACCGAAGACAGTATTCTGATTGGATGCTTTGTTCAAAAGTTATTAATTTTTTCCGAGAAAATCACTGATCTGCCCCAGTGTGCGACGATTGATGAACGATGTAGATGTAGAAACGGGTTCTCACACTCGATGATGATGATGCGTGAGCGGGTATGCGTGACCACGCAATGATGATGCCCAAATTGGTTTGCGAATTTCCAATAGCACGGATTAATCTTTCCGAAAATGATACTTTCTACTAAAAAAAACTCACTTTTCGATCAATTTACCGGGAACTATGCCAGGAGTCACTTAGTGAGAAAAAAACTGATAATTTATATCAAGCAAATACCGAGAAAACTTCCAAAACAACGGAGCGCGAAACAAGTCGACCGTGCTTCTTGCTAGGACACAGTGAGATGATTTTAAGGAGATGTAAGTGAAGACTTTACAGCTATGATTCTGCAAACCTTCGTCGAGTTTCTCATTGTATCCTCATGGCCATGTAGAGACATTCCGATGTATTTTCAGCACACAGATCGACAAAAGTAGGTTTTATCTAGCATCTAATACGACAAACACAATAAGAAACGGTTATGTGCTCAAGTTGTTAACGAAAGATAAAGTCGACGAAGAGAATCAATCAATGTTATTTAGGACCTAATGCAATATTCAGCTTGAGTTCAAGTGAAGTGAAATCAATCAGGTTACACTTCCGGTGAAGTGAAAATCTTACACTGATAAAATTTCAAAGATTGTTTTTATGTGTCCCACACATGATTTTTTGCAATGTGATCAACAAATTGTTACCGTTGCGACGTAATATCCCAACTTGCTTATTCGGCAAGCAAGTTGGGATATAACGTCGCAATTCGTATTAAAATTTCAATAATTAATTCTTAAATGTCTAATTAGTATGTGTAAATGTCTAAAAATAAATATGAAAGTTAATATAAACTTCTTGTTAGGAATAAACAAGTTACCTGGACACTTTACAAGTTAAAATTTTATATATATGTATATTAAAAGCAAGAACAAAGTTTGTTAAAATACACATTTAGTACACACAACAACACGTTAAAATTGCTGCAGGGGACGGTTATTGGATTGTCGCGAGTGGATATAGGAGTAATGGAAAGAAAGAACTGAAAAAGGAGAAGAAAATAAAGAACGGCTAGCTACTGGGTCTGGGGCAACAATTGAGGCTTTTTCCAAAGTACCACGTAAGTGAACAGACCATCGTGCAAAATTAAAAAAAGTAGACGAAGCTAGAACCTCGTGAGCGATTGTGGCCGTTTTCCCCCGACACCCACGGAGCGAAAGGGGTTAGGCTGTACCACGCGTAGCCTGAAGTTTATCAGCTTGAGGCTTCGGCCTTGTGTTTTGTCGCTAATCAGGACGTGACGAGCCACGCTAGCTCCCAGTGTTACCATAGAGGTAACTCTAAGACTAGAAGGTCCCGAAACCTTTAGACTAGCCCTTCTGGCAAGTCAGTAACAAAATGATATCTATGTGTCGGACACACGCTTAATTTGTGTACACATAAAAGCCATGTGTAACCACACATACTATTCATTTGACTCATAAATTTCATGTGTGCTTCTGGGTGGATTCTGTTTATGTGTGGTCACATGAAAATTATGTGGAAATTCGTCAATAAAAATGTGTGGAATTTTATTAGTGTACAGATACGCTCTGTATCGAAACTTTAACTTTTAGCTTAGTTGCTGTGCTTTCCGCGAGCAGCTGCATGCATTTACAAAGTAAACGTAAACGAAAAAGATGAGATCCACAAAATTCGATTTTGAATCGTATATGTTCATAGTTCTAGGTGAAGTGAAATTTTTATCAATTACATGAAAAATCGAGTTTTTTTATATGGGATTTTAAGTTCGCTTAAAAATGCTATAACAATCGCCAAGTTCGCTGTAATGTCACCAAGTGCCTCGTCACCCACAAATTGGCGCCTATGTCAGTGGTCTAATAACTCTTAGCGCGCTAATGGCATAGTTCCCCTGCCGCATAGACAGTTGCCGCAATGATATTAGGTTAGCTAAGGTCAGTTAACTGACTGGTGGGAAACGGGAGCTTCAGTATTGACTATTATGTACGCATTTTTATGATGTTATCTAATAACAATGGTGTGTAGTGTTTACACGATCATGTTTCTAATTCTAATGTGTTGTAAATATAATTGAAAGCATTTGAAAAGTTAGATTCTAATGTTTTGTATATTTAAAAACAATAGTAAACATCTACATTTGAAAACATTCAAACAACGTTTACTTTAAACGTTTTGTACATCTGAAAACATCAGAGAACAACAAACACGAGGTACAATTGAAAACATCCGAACAACATTTAGTTCTGATGTTATGTACATCGGAAAACATCCCAAAAACGTTTGATTCTAACATCGGTAAACATCTTCATTAGAAAACATCAGAAAACATTTAAATATAAAAACATCCGAGCAACATTTAGTTCTAACGTTTTTTACATCCAAAAACATCCGAAAACGTTTGGTTCTAATGTCGAAAGATTGAAATTCTTCACGTCAGAATGACATTAGAATAGAAACATTTTGTTCCAAAATGTCTGATGCATACACCATGTTACCTTGCTTAAATACAACTAAACCATAATGTTTTCTAATGTTTGACATCAGGAATACATTTGATTTCGATGCTGATGTGGACATCAAAATCAAACGTTAGGCTAGTGTAAATTTTTATTCGGGAGGAACCGACTGGACTGTGAAAAGTGCCCAGAAGGAAGCTGAGGAAGGTGAAGGAGTGGCTATGGAAGGACCAACAACGGGCCCGCGCTGAAGAAAGGCGAAACGAGGTAGGAGATAGCCAAGATAGTAGCTAAAGAAGTGTTGTGTGTGTTGGATATTTGACTGTTTCCTTGGCCGCGATATTCGAGCGCGCATGCCGACCCTGAGGTAGTGTAGAGAGGGGTCTCATTAGTGCTGGGCAGGGAGTACCCCATCTGTTACAACTATCCCTATCAACCGCTGCTATCAATACTATATACCTATTTAAGAGCGGTATATAGTTACACATGTACCACAACATGCGACAAAGAAAAGAGAGATCAATCTTCAACGGCTTCGTATGATCTGATCGTACAGTGAGTTCTATACTTATCTATACGTAACAGATGGTATAATTAAAATATGTTGTTAAAGAACATGTTTCAATATTTTATGACCTGGTTTTGAAAAAGGCTAAACTTTTTTCATGAAAGGTGTCATAATATCTTTAAAAAAGTTACAGTTAGAACCCGTAGACCGCAGTAGCTACCTTCTGCGTAATTTTATTTTAAATTAATACCTGCTGTACGTGGATTATAGTAGATACCTGTGGTTATCGAGATGGTTTCCAAGCAAGAAGTGCTTCAACAAAAAAATATTGTTCATTGTTTGTTTATTGTTTATTGAAAAATTTAACTGACAATTATTGTCTAAATGAATAAAACTTAAACTAAATAGTTACGGTCAACGGTACGGAAAGGCCCAGTAGCCGATGACGAAACACGTCAGCTGATACATTGAAGTCGAACATATAAAAAAAGTTGTTGAATTGCCGGCTGATTGCTCGAATTGGCTCGTGCCGTGTATAATTCCGGCTACGTGGTTCCAAAAACAGAAAGACCTCTCAGGGGCATACATATTTAGCTGTGACAGCAGTGTTGGACAGTCAATGTCACCCGTAAGCAGGTTTCCAGCGAACATAGCTTGAGCGACCGTCCGTCTCACCTCTAATGGCTCGATTCCCAGGAGACGGCAACGCTCCTCGTACGGTGGGTCACGCCACTTGAGGAAACGAAGAGTGTGAACACCGGTACCGTCGAGTTGGTCACCCTACCCTCAACCGGTTCCACCGGTTGACTGACAAGCTGATGGCAACGATGAGAACGAGAAAACAAATGTAGAATAGTAAACAGATAAACAATACAGATAGACAAGGTGGAGTTTATTTCAATAGTTTACTAAAAATCAGTTGTTCTGCAAATGAATTGTTTGCCTAAGTGCCTAAACTTACATTCCTTTACATACTTAAAACTAGTGAAGGTAAGAACGCTTAGTGAAATCTTGAAATTAGACCCTGAACCGAGGGGTGCGACACATCTTAATCCCAATTTTAGATGGTCGAAAAATCTCAAGCTAGCGAATCAATCTACAAAAAATCTTTTTTCATCTCTTGCATCTAAATTCATCTACTCACATTGCTCTCCACCTTTTTGCAGGAAATCTTCAAAATCCTCATCAATCTTCTCTCTATCTATTAAGCGCGCACGCATCACACTACAGCAAAGCAAAAAAAAAACCTGCATCTTAGATAGAGTCGCCCCCCTCGCCCTGAACGTTACATTAATCTTAAACCTACTTAGGACCAAAACGTAACCTAGAAGTTGGACGGTGAATAGAAAGGATTTATTCTATAAGGCCACTGAAATGTAAGTTTGCATTGAATTACTAAAATTAACCGTTCACTAAATTGAAACAATTATTACAGTTTTGAAGCATACGTCAATATAGCTGCGAAAATCAGTGCGTTGCCTTTCATTCCTGTCGCAACAGTCTTCAAAAATTTCATCTTTGTGATGAGTCATCATTCCGCTACTAATGGATGCGCTGGATGCAACAGGCCAGATGAAGCGGACAATATGGTCCAATGCGATGCGGGTGTTTCAAGTTCGATTAACGATCGTACGTGGGTGTGTACCCGGTGCAAACGAGCCTCTCGTGCTTCGTCGAGAGTCAGCGCCACGAGTCGATCTTCGTCGCGTTTGCGGACAGTATGGCACGTCTGCGAGAACGTCAAGAGTTGGAGAAACAGCGCGTGGATGTTGAACTTGAAAAGAAGTTTCTGCAGGAGCAACGACAGCTCTTGGAAGCTACGATTGCCGCCGAGGAGGAGAAAAGGAACCGGGTGAGTCATGGTGATAGCCTGAGAAGAGTTCAGGACTGGATCGGGAACAGCGCGGATCAGCAAACTAGCGCGGCAGGAGGTAATCAAGTGCCAGCGGCTTCAGCGATTCAGCAGCATATTTCTGATCTAAGTCAGATGGATTCAGATGCTGGAGTGGTAGGAGGCAACAACGATGAATTGCCCTCAGGGTTGCCGTCAGATTTGGACATCTAACAACACAGTTCTCCTCTTCGTGATCCGACTGTTTCCGTATTGGAAGAGATCGATAATTCGATGGGACCAAATGCTCTTCACGATTATGTGGATCAGCGCAAGGCGATGGACTTAATTCGTGATTTGTGAGTGAGACTGGAGCGTTGTCTAGAGCAATCGGAACCGACTTACCCTCAGTTTGCTGAGTTACAACAACAGTTGGAAATCTGCAAGAATGAGATCCAAGGGATGCATTCGACCGTCCATCGTTTAGCGACGGTATCTTCATCCGACGCACAAGTAGGGGCACTGAATACGGAAGAGGCAGGTGGGAACCGAGATGAAATACTTGCGCAGCCAGACGCAGCGGAGGTAGGTGCCATCGCCAAGCAGTACCCAAGTGTATTCCCTCCAGGTAAGTGTCATGCCTCTGAGAACCCTAACCGATCATGCAAACGAAAACAATGTCTCTCAACCGAAATCATTTCCAACCATGCAATTTCCCCCACATGAGCAGCAGCGTTTCCCTCCCGCGCGCTCTAATATTGTTACCGGTTCGTAACATTTGATTGAGGTGGTGTAAGAGTAGGGTCAGTTTTGCTAATTTAGATAGCTCCATAACGTCACTTTTAAAGGGACCGATAAGGTAGGGCACAGCGATGATAGAGGTGTTTTGCTGCATGGGCGAAGCGACCACTGTCCACTGAACCACCACCGACTTGTCACTCCTCTATGGGAGACGGAAACCAGCTACGAGATTAACGGGGGAAGCTGAGAGTCGAGGAGGAGGTGAGCGATCGTTCGGCCGAGAGAGAGGATAGGCAGTAAGTTGCAGACTGTGATAAGAGAAAGGTCGGTTTTTTTCTACGAGGTGCGAGTGAGTGTTGGAGTTTTTTTTGTACTTGGGGTGATTGCTCGTCGATCACGGTGCAAGAGCGTTGGCCACGTGTTTCGGGATCGCTACCTGGCTATCGCAATTTGGCCATCGCCATCCGGCCCCTGCCATACAGACACTGCCATCTGGTTATTGCCATCCGGCCATCGCCATCCAGCCATCGCCATCCGGCCGTTGCCATCTTCCCATCGCCTTTTGACCACCGCTTTCGGCCACCGCCTTCGGCCCAGCCATACGGCCCAGCCATACGGCCCAGCCATACAGCCACCACCATCCGGCCACTGCTATCTGGCCACCACCTTTTGACCACCGCTTTCGGCCACCGCCTTCGGCCCAGCCATACGGCCCAGCCATACAGCCACCACCATCCGGCCACTGCTATCTGGCCACCACCTTTTGACCACCGCTTTCGGCCACCGCCTTCGGCCCAGCCATACGGCCCAGCCATACGGCCCAGCCATACGGCCCAGCCATACAGTCACCACCATCCGGCCACTGCTATCTGGCCACCACCTTTTGACCACCGCTTTCGGCCACCGCCTTCGGCCCAGCCATACGGCCCAGCCATACAGCCACCACCATCCGGCCACTGCTATCTGGCCACCACCCTTTGGCCACCGCTATCCGGCCACCGTCAGCTGGCCACTGTCATTCGGCCACCGCCATCCGGCCACCGCCATCTGGCCGCCGCCACCCGGCCATTGCCATCCGGCAACTGCCAACCGGCCACTACCATCTGGTCACTACCATCCGGCTGTTCCATTCCGTCGTCGTGACAGTCAACGTCGCCTCGCACACCAGTCCTCATCGATCCGCCCAATAAAAATTGTGAAGGTAAATTCATATACTGTGTTAGTTAGGAAATCTCAGAACCGAAAATTCCCCCACACCTACCAATCCTGAGACCCGGGAGCAAAAGAGGCCTTTGGTACCCACCCCAGTGGCTGCCGACAGGCTTAGACCAGCAGCAAGGGGTTTAGGCACGTCCCCTTCTGGGACGGCGCAGTATCTCCCGGGGACCAACACTAAGAGTTTCATTGGCGCCCAACGAAAAAAATCCATACGTGGTTCTCAGGATAGAAAAAATATCTTCGGATATTTTTTCTGCATGAGTGTTGGGGGAGTTTTCAAAAAAAAAAAAAAAAGTAGTTTTTGAAAAGTAGTTTTCCTATCTGGTCGCACTATAGTGGGTTAATAACGAATTCTTTAGTGTTCGCGGTGGGAAAGCCACGTGGCAAAGGCCGACTTTGTAGTCTGGGATCTCGTGGGTCGTTGCCTAGGTGATCACCTTCAGTTGACCTTACTCTCTATAAACCGCTTTCAAATTCAATAGACTTAGGGGCGTTTGAAGCTTAGTAGTTCTTTCGTTTAGTAAAAGTTTGAGCAGTACCTTCCACATCGTGTTTATTCATCCTCGATTTCGAGTTTGGCAACAAAATGCCTCCGCGCGTATCCGTTTCCGGTCCCGATTTCAGCACTCTATATCGCGGAATGCGGGTAGATCATCTGAGTCCAGGCGAACTTGATTATGAGCTTCTCCTCCGTAACGTCGTCATTGCGGACGACGAATCGCGGTGCAAACGTCGTAGAAGATTAAAACACATCCTAAAAGAGGAACGAGAAGGTCAGGAATGTATTATTCACTACGGGATGGACCCAGAAATAGATCTGGACAGTTGTAAATATTTGCGTCGCGAAATTGAACGTATTCTTAGCACCGGGTCACGAGCAGAAGCAGTAATTTGCAAAGCTCGTTTGTTGCACTTAGGGCATCGGCTTGCGGTTATTAAAAACCACTCTCTTGGCGAGCTTCGAACTCAAGCTTTGGAAGAGTTTCGAGCTATACTGGGTGTCTTTTCTGAACATTTTTGGTCCGAGGACGCATTCTTTGCAGAGTCGGATCGTGAAGCCGACTTGGAGGAAAATTTGTTGGACGAAGCTGCAGGTGGGACAGACCACTCGTCGACCCCTGCACCTAGAAGAACGGGAGCCATTCCCCGATCTACTCCGCAACAAACTGAATTTGTTACAAAGGAAACCTTTAGCACAGCCCTCACCGAAATTGGTACTCTGATAAAAGCACTAGCCACTCAGGTCAACGGATTGCGAGATGAGTTGAAGAACAACCCTCCAAGCACCAGGCAACCTGATGCAAATAACACTAATCCATTTCGGGATAATACAGCTCCAAGGGTGAACTGGGCGGATATTGAGAGGGAAACGGGGCCTCGCCTAGGATCTCGAAATCCCACTAGAGAAAGGGTACCTCGCATAGAATCAACGGGGGTTGGCGAAGATAGGCTAAACAGCTCTTTTCATCAAAGAATAAATGACCTATCGTTTACATCGTCGGTGTCGGGTATCTCAACAAATCCTTTTCTCCCTGTCCTTCCCCCTGTTCCGGACAGGCAGTCGTTTCAACCAGCCCCGATATTTACCCCGCAGCGGAAGGTGATACCCGTATCATAGTGGAAGATAAAAAAATATTCAGGAACCGATCAAGGTTTGGAATTAAACAGTTTTCTATCGCATGTCCAACAGTTAGCTATCTCGGAACATGCCACCGAGGCGGACTTGTTCGATTCGGCTATTCATTTGTTCGACGGGGCTGTGTTGAGCTGGTATTCGGCCCGACGAAATCAAAATTCTTTATTTGGGTGGGATCACTTGATCCACGAACTCAAGAATGAGTTTCGACATCCCGACCTCGATTCAGTACTCCGTACTAAAATTTATCAGACTCGCCAGCAGAGAGGTGAGTCATTCCAGCATTATTATATGCAAATAGATAGGTTGTTCCAGGCTATGAACAATCCGATATCAGACGGAGAAAAAGTCGAGATTCTTAAAACGAATTTGCGCTACGATTGTTGGAAGGCTCTCATAGGCAGAAATGTACGAACTTTAAGGGATTTAACCCATATTGGGAAGGAGTTAGATGCAACCGATTTCTCAGCTTTTTCCAAAGTTTTCGAACCTAACAAGCGGGAAGCTTGTGCCATCAATGTGGGTACGAGGGGTTCAGGGGATTCGAGGGTACAATCGCGAAATCAATCGTGTCATCAATCCAATTCGGCCCAATGTTCGAAGTCTCAGAAACCCAACACCAACAATGCAAAGGGAAAACAATTTCCTCTAACTAACCAACCGAACCTTAAAGCTGATCAGAAAACATCCCGAAAGGGTGAACAAAACTACTCAACGCCTAAGGAACCACAGCCAAGTACGAGTAAGCCCAGTGCGTTGTTGAAGATGGTGGCTAATTATTCCCCTCCCCACAATGATGAATGCTACAATTGTGGAGAAGAACACCAACTGGCACAGTGCCCAATTCCTCGCAGGGTTTTCTGTGACGTGTGTGCCTTCAAAGGGTTCACGTCGGATAATTGTCCATATTGTTTAAAAAACTCGATGAGGAAGTCCTAAAGTCGCAGAAACTTCCCGCAGCGCAAGGTGAGTCAGATTTTTTCACCTGGCTCTCCGAAATCAGTAAATTCTATGACTCAAGATCTGAGGAGGGTGAGGAGAATACCTCTTCTTGCCATGTACATAAAATTACGCTAAATAACGTTTTTGATGATCGACCACATGTGTCAATCAAAATATTTGATGTAGAGGTATCCGCTCTTTTAGATTGTGGAAGCAACCTCACCTTTATCAATAAAACCATGTTCGACAAATTTCGGAGAATTCAAATAAAACCGCCATCTATCCCTATTGAACTCCAAACCGCTGATGGTTCACCACTAGCAGTCATCGGTGAAGTTCTCATACCGTACACGTTCAACGGAAAGACTCGCGTACTGTCAACTTTGGTCGCTCCAGCCCTAACTAAAGAGTGCATATGTGGGATGGACTTTTGGAAAAGTTTCGGGATCTATCCAGCAATTGCGTCAATCGCCACTCACCCGTCTTATTCCACTCCGGTTTTAGAACCTACGAAAGTAGTTCTCAATGAGAGACAAAATCAGATTCTGGATCAGACCAAACTTAAGTTCAAAATAGCTACATCCGAATCGCTGGACACCACCCACTTACATGAACATACAATCACTCTGAAAGAAGAGTTTAAGGACTCCAAACCCGTACGGCTGTATCCTTATCCAATAGCTCCGAAAATACAAGAAGGGTTGTTCGCCGAGCTGGACCGGTTGTTACACCAAGGAATTATTGAAGAGTCCAATTCGGACTGGTCACTCAACATAGTCCCGATCAAAAAACCATCTGGGGCAATTCGACTTTGTCTCGACGCTCGTAAACTAAACGAAAGAACCGTACGAGACGCCTACCCCCTTCCGCACCCTGGACGAATACTCGGTCGCCTTCCTCGAGCTCGATTCCTCTCTACGATCGATCTCTCAGAGGCGTTCTTACAAATACCGTTAGCACGGAGTTCTCGCAAGTATTGTTCGTTCAGTGTGCAAGGAAGGGGGATGTTCCAGTTCACCCGCCTTCCATTCGGGTTGATCAACAGCCCAGCGACGTTGGCAAGGTTGATGAACCGAGTGCTAGGACATGGTGTACTGGAACCGAATGTCTTTGTCTACTTAGACGATATCGTCATAGTGACAGAGACATTCGAGGAGCATGTACGGTTCCTCGAGGAGGTTGCGCGCCGGTTACGCGAGGCAAATTTGTCCATTAAACTCGAAAAATCACACTTTTGCTTGGACGAAATTCCGTTTCTCGGCTATATTCTTTCTTCTCAAGGGTTACGAGCGAATCCCGAGAAAATTCAACCTATAGTCGAATACGAACGGCCTACCACCATCACTAAACTTCGACGATTTTTGGGGATGTCTAATTATTATCGGCGATTTATGGCCGATTATAGTCAGATTACCTCAGCCCTTTCAGAACTTCTTAAAACGAAGTCTAAAATTTTGAAATGGACTCCGGACGCCGAGGAGGCATTCCAAGCAATAAAAGAGAAACTGATTACAACGCCCATTTTGACCAGTCCCGATTTTGACCATGAGTTTTTGGTTCACACGGATGCCAGCGATTATGCCATAGCGGGTGTTCTGACGCAAAAAGTAGGTGGTCAGGAACGGGTTGTGGAATACTATTCAAAAAAATTAACCACTCCCGAACGCTCCTACCATGCAACCGAGAAAGAAGGCCTTGCCGCCCTTCTTTCCATAGAACATTTCAGAGGCTATCTCGAAGGCAGTCACTTTGTTCTCGTGACCGACTCGTCAGCTTTGACGTTTATTATGCGGTCAAAGTGGAGAACGTCGTCCCGCCTCAGTCGGTGGAGCTTGACTTTTCAGACGTACGACATGACCATTGTCCATCGTCGTGGCAGGGACAATGTAGTGCCTGATGCTCTATCGAGAAGTGTAATGGCCATTCAGGTGAAATCCGATTGCTCTTGGTATAATTCTCTTAGGCAACAAGTCGAACAATTGCCAGATGAGTACCCAGATTTCCGCCTATGTGATGGCCAACTCCTAAAATTCGTTTTCACTGATGATCTCGCAGACCATCGCTTCGATTGGAAGATCATTCCCAGTCCAGAGTCCAGGAAAGCGATAATTAAAGCCAATCATGATGATTTAATGCATGTCGGAGTAGATAAGACTGTGGGGAAAATCCGACAACAGTTCTTTTGGCCGAATATGTTTCGGGATGTACGGGAGTACGTGCGAAAATGCACCGTGTGTAAACAAATAAAACCACCGAATGTTGCTACTACTCCACCCATGGGAGACATGCGTACCGCCTCTAGGCCTTGGCAAATAATTGCCTTAGATTATATAGGCCCCCTTCCCCGGTCCACCACTGGTAAACAGTACATCTTAGTAACAATGGATCTGTTCAGTAAATGGGTTCAGTTACATGCGTTCCCCAAAATTTCAGCTAAAACCCTGTGTACTGAACTTGTAGATCATTGGTTTTTCCGCAACTCGGTGCCAGCGATATTGCTGACCGATAACGCGACAACATTTACTTCGCATGTATTTCGCGCCCTGTTGGATCGGTTCGGGATTCAACAGTGGTTAACATCACGTTACCATTCTCAGGCGAACCCTGTTGAGCGGGTGAACCGTGGAATCAATACGGCAATTCGTTCATACGCGCGGGAGAATCAGAGGACTTGGGATTCTCGGTTATCTGAAATAGAAGTAGTCATAAATTCGACCATACACTCGGCTACTGGATATAGTCCTTTCAGGATTGCCAAGGGGGAGGAGGTTATTCTCAGAGGAACAGATCATTCACGTTTTGAAAACGAAGAAGAATCGTCTCTAGAAGAACGAACCGCCCGAATCAAGACCCAAAACCCTGTTTTGTACGCTCTTGTTCAAAAACATTTGCTGAAAGCACACCAGGTTGCCAAAAAAACCTATAACCTACGAACCCGAAATCCTGCTAAGCCGTTCAAAATAGGCGAGACAGTGTATAAGAAAAACACTAAGCTGTCGAACGCAAACGAGTTTTTTAATGCCAAACTTGGTGCTCAGTACCTACCATGTACGGTGATCGCAAAGCACGGGTCATCGTCCTATGAATTGCTCGATAGCAATGGCCGAAACGTCGGTGTATGGCCAGCCAACCTTTTGAAACCGGCCTAACAATAGCCATCGAACCTAGTGTTTGCTAGGTTCTCAGAGTGTCACCGTTCTCGGTATCTGACTGTGAGCGCTGTAACAAAAGATAGCAATAAATTAGTTGAAATACATTCACTACCTTCTTAGTTCCTCGTTAATTGTAATACTTACCCTCTGTCCTTTACCTCTGGGTCTCAGACAATCGCTTTCCGCGGGGCGAGTCATGACGACCGTTTCGGTTCTATAGGTGTCCTGTAAGTTACAATACGCGAAGAGCTACGGCCCGTCAAGCTGAGGAGACGTCCTCGAGTCACGGGAAATTAAAACAATACGCGCGCGGGCTCCGTCCTACACATGACGAGAGCCAATCGATAACTACTGTCCGGACAGACACCAATCGATCTCAAAGCAGGTCGATTGGGAACAGTTCACCACATCGGTAACTGTTATACGATCGTTAATTTTAGTAATGGTGTGAAGTACACCTATCAACGCGAATAGCCGCTTCGTGACCTTTGTCCAGTGTAATGAGCGCGAGTAGTCCTACACTGTATGTGTCCTGTATTCGTGTCCTGTTAGTATTGGCGGATACACTTTGTTTAATCGCGTTTATCGTGGGTATACACTTGCCAGACCAAATAGTATCTATTCGTCCGTTATCCGAATAAATCCTGTCCCATGAGACAGTCGGTAACCCGTCGGTTCATTGCGACCATTGCTGGTCGCCGGGACAGAAAATATGTTGTGGAAGAGAAATAACTAAATTCGTAGTATAACACCACTCCAGAACGTCCAGGGGGTTTGTGAGAGGGAAATAGCGGTTCTATTAGCTGAAGTTTTGATCCATCTAGCCCTGCGGACTCACCAGAGGTTCTGGAGCAAAGTGGATGCATTGCCTCGATTTAATTTAGTATATTTTGTTTTGCATGATTTTCCTTATCGTTATTATCCCACATAGTGTTTAGTGTTTTTTTTTGAATGCTTCCTTGTTATATTAAAAAAAAAAAAATAGTAAATTCATTCCTTTTTTTTTTTTTACCCGACCAGAAGGGGATATGTTACCGGTTCGTAACATTTGATTGAGGTGGTGTAAGAGTAGGGTCAGTTTTGCTAATTTAGATAGCTCCATAACGTCACTTTTAAAGGGACCGATAAGGTAGGGCACAGCGATGATGGAGGTGTTTTGCTGCATGGGCGAAGCGACCACTGTCCACTGAACCACCACCGACTTGTCACTCCTCTATGGGAGACGGAAACCAGCTACGAGATTAACGGGGGAAGCTGAGAGTCGAGGAGGAGGTGAGCGATCGTTCGGCCGAGAGAGAGGATAGGCAGTAAGTTGCAGACTGTGATAAGAGAAAGGTCGGTTTTTTTCTACGAGGTGCGAGTGAGTGTTGGAGTTTTTTTTGTACTTGGGGTGATTGCTCGTCGATCACGGTGCAAGAGCGTTGGCCACGTGTTTCGGGATCGCTACCTGGCTATCGCAATTTGGCCATCGCCATCCGGCCCCTGCCATACAGACACTGCCATCTGGTTATTGCCATTCGGCCATTGCCATCCAGCCATCGCCATCCGGCCGTTGCCATCTTCCCATCGCCTTTTGACCACCGCTTTCGGCCACCGCCTTCGGCCCAGCCATACGGCCCAGCCATACGGCCCAGCCATACAGCCACCACCATCCGGCTACTGCTATCTGGCCACCACCTTTTGACCACCGCTTTCGGCCACCGCCTTCGGCCCAGCCATACGGCCCAGCCATACAGTCACCACCATCCGGCCACTGCTATCTGGCCACCACCTTTTGACCACCGCTTTCGGCCACCGCCTTCGGCCCAGCCATACGGCCCAGCCATACAGCCACCACCATCCGGCCACTGCTATCTGGCCACCACCCTTTGGCCACCGCTATCCGGCCACCGTCAGCTGGCCACTGTCATTCGGCCACCGCCATCCGGCCACCGCCATCTGGCCGCCGCCACCCGGCCATTGCCATCCGGCAACTGCCAACCGGCCACTACCATCTGGTCACTACCATCCGGCTGTTCCATTCCGTCGTCGTGACAGTCAACGTCGCCTCGCACACCAGTCCTCATCGATCCGCCCAATAAAAATTGTGAAGGTAAATTCATATACTGTGTTAGTTAGGAAATCTCAGAACCGAAAATTCCCCCACACCTACCAATCCTGAGACCCGGGAGCAAAAGAGGCCTTTGGTACCCACCCCAGTGGCTGCCGACAGGCTTAGACCAGCAGCAAGGGGTTTAGGCACGTCCCCTTCTGGGACGGCGCAGTATCTCCCGGGGACCAACACTAAGAGTTTCAATATGATAAATAACAACCCCATGTTACAGACACAGACTAGCCAATGTACGCCTTTCCCCCAACTTACACCCTCACAGCAACCCCCCGTGCAGCCTTTATTGCGTCAGCCTGTATTGCAGCAGCCTTTAGTGCATCAGTCTGTATTGCAGCAACCTCCTGTGCAGCAGCCTCCTATGCAGCAGCCTTCGATGCAGCAGCCTTCGGTGCAGCAGCCTCCGTTGCAGCAGCATCCAGTGCAGCAGCATCCAGTGCAGCAGCATCCAGTGCAGCAGCATGCAGTGCAGCAGCATCCAGTGCAGCAGCATCCAGTGCAGCAGCATCCAGTGCAGCAGCATCCAGTGCAGCAGCATCCAATGCATCAGCATCCAATGCATCAGCATCCAGTGCAGCAGCCCTTAGCGCGTCTGCCTGTATTGCACCAGCCTTTGGTGCAACAATATCTATTGCAGTCGCTTCCAGTGCGGTAGCATCCTGTGCAGCAGTACCCTGTGCAGTAGCATCCAGTGCAGCAGCATCCTGTGCAGCGACATCCGATGCAGCAGCATCCTGTGCAGAAGCATCCTGTGCAGCTAAATCCAGTGCAGCAGCATCCAGCGCAGCAGCATACAGTGCATCAGCCTTCGATGCAGCCCTTTGTGCGTCAGCCTGTATTGCAGCAGCCTTTAGTGCGTCAGTCTGTATTGCAGCCGCCTTCGGTGCAACAGTATCCAGTGCAGCAGCCTCCAGTGCAGCAGCCTTCGGTGCACCAGTATCCACTGCAGCCGCCTTCGGTTCAGCAGTATCCAGTACAGCAGCTTCCGATGCATCAGCCTCTGGTGCAGCAACGTTCAGGACAACGGCCTTCGGCTAACGACAACCGATGCAACGTTAGCGGATGTCAGTTCAAGCATCATCCTCTATTGCATGGGAAGTCTACAGCACCTGCAACTCAAGTTGGTAACAGTCACACTCATCGGCTTCTGGATTCGGGTGTCTTGTTCCGGATTATACCCGTGACGTTGCATCGGTTGTTACTGCAGCAAGCTCTTCTTCCATGTCCGAATAGACAGATTTGACACACGCTCAGTGCCCGAATCCGTCGCCAACGATCGTCGATGGAGAGCGCTCTAAACGTTTGACACTCCCGAAGCTTATGACCTTCTTTTTCGCAATATAGACATGCACCCGACTTGTATTGCGTCGCTGTCGGAGTGGACACCTCGTCGATCTTGGTCACGTGTGAGTTTACGAATGCCTTCGTTTTCTCTCTTCCGTTGTTTTTCCGTGAATCCGACTCGTACAGTACCACGCTTGAAGCATCCTGTATCAGTCCAGTCATGTATTCGCTAAAGGTTTTCAGGTCCAAAACTGCACGTCCTCTTTTATAACCTGCCCACATCAGCTTCTGATCAGCGGGCAGTTTCCCAACAAGCTCTTGCAGAAGAGTTAGGTTTGACAAATGAGCTCGTTCATTCGCCGCTTCAATGTGGTCACACAATTCTTGAACGGCCATCCCATACGTCAATATAGCTGCGAAAATCAGTGCGTTGCCGTTCATTCCTGTCGCAACAAAGAGCATATCTCACAAACTTGCGTTGAACGGATTCAATTCTAGTGATTCAGCTAGCCTGGAAAGGATACCAAACAAATAAAGTTGACTTCAATAAGGATCGCACAAGCGAGCAATAAAGTGACCTGATGGTATCAGCAAGGCGACGTCGTTTAAAAAGATCGAAAATAGTAGCGGTCCTAGGTTACTGCCTTGCTGAACTCCCGAGTTGTTTGACAAAACATCCGATTCCGACGCGCCAATCTTGACATGTACATAGCGATTCACCAAGTAAGATCTGAACCAATTCACAGCAGTTGACGAGATGCCAAGTATCTCCAGCTTGGCCAGCAAGATATTATGGTCCACCGTGTCAAATGCAGCTTTTAGATTCATATACGCAGCATCGACTTGCCATCCTGAATCCATGCATCGCAGACAGTTAGAAGTGAACTGCACCAGGTTCGTGGACACGGAGCGCTTCGGGTAGAAATCGTGTTGTTCTGCTTCTATTTTAGTTCGCCGGAGATGAACCAGCTGAAAATCTCCATAATAAAGAAAACCAACCAACCAACCTTCTATTTTAGTGTCCTCTTTCACGGTCCCTTTCATCGAATGAATATGCCTGGTACACAGCTGAAAAGAAAACGGAAAAGTAATTTTTGAGGAATATTCCCAAAAGTAAATTTGACAGCTATAAAGAGATCATAGGGGGGTGTCGTCTAATTTTAAAATCAACAATTATCAGTTTTTATATTGTTAAAATGCATCCAAACATCATTTTTACAACAAACGTTAAAATAACCTAACGGAATAATTGATCAGACCATTATTACGCAAGGAAAGTGAAATTGCATTCAGAATGCGCGGCCTTCATATCGATCACGATGCAAACGTAATCGATCTTTCCTTTACAGATTTATTTTGAACTGCATACTGGGTCAAGAAATGCTAAGGAAAACCCGGAAAAAATAACCATACAATTACCATAAAATAAAATACAGTTACAACGAAATCTATTGTCAACCATCTATCTTATTTTACGTATATTGTACAAGAAATTTTAACATAAAGGGTGATACGGTCAAAATTTGGTCAATATCAACTTTACGTATTTCTTTCAATTTTGCATTTAAAAAACCTGAACACCCCTCATTTTGAAGGTGTGTGTGTGTAGAATGTTGCTCCTATTTTGATTTTGGAATTCACTCTTCAGTTGTCAAAATGCCGTCCAAGCAAGAAGAGCAGCGTATCAAAATTTTGCTCGCGCATCGCAAAAATCCGAGCTACTCGTACGCAAAGTTGGCAAAATCGCTAAAAGTTGCCAAATCAACCGTTACAAATGTAATTAAAGTGTTTGGGGAACGTTTGTCGACAGCCAGGAAGTCTGGATCGGGGGGAAATCGAAAACCGGAAGCCGCTAAGACGACAAAGAGAGTTGCCGGTAGTGTCAAGCGAAACCCTAACCTCTCTCTCCGAGATGCCGCAAATAAGCTGGGTGTATCGTCTACAACCGTGCATCGAGCCAAGGTAGTGACTCCAAATCGCGATGATAAACAAAATACGACGGCCAAAGCGCGATCCCGGAGGCTGTACACGACGATGCTGACGAAGTTTGACTGCGTGGTAATGGACGACGAAACCTACGTCAAATCCGACTACAAGCAGCTTCCGGGACAGGAGTTTTATACGGCAAAAGGAAGGGGAAAGGTAGCAGATGTTTTCAAGCACATGAAACTGTCAAAGTTCGCAAAGAAATATCTGGTTTGGCAAGCCATCTGTACCTGTGGCTTGAAAAGCAGCATTTTCATAGTTTCCGGGACTGTCAACCAAGAAATTTACGTGAAAGAGTGTTTGAATAAACGTCTGCTGCCTTTCCTGAAGAAACACGGTTGTTCCGTACTGTTTTGGCCGGATTTGGCATCTTGCCATTACGGTAAAAAGGCCATGGAGTGGTACGCCGCCAACAACGTGCAGGTGGTTCCCAAGGACAAGAACCCTCCCAACACGCCAGAGCTCCGCGCAATTGAGAAATACTGGGCTATTGTCAAGCGGAACCTAAAGAAGACCAAAAAAACTGCTAAGGGCGAGCAGCAGTTCAAGGCAAACTGGCTTTCTGCGGCGAAGAAGGTGGACAAGGTGGCTGTACAAAATCTGATGGCAGGGGTCAAGCGTAAGGCCCGGCAATTCGGATTTGGAAAAGCGGAAGCCTAACTGAATATTTTTCCTGAATTTTATACTAATTGAACTTGAAAAAGAAATTTAAATTGATTTTTTAAATAAACGATTTCACCGATTTACACGCGTTTTCCCTTGACCAAATTTTGACCGTATCACCCTTTATTGTTATTACAATAGATGCACAAGGATTTTCAAAAAAAGGAACAACATTAAAATTTACGGTAAATGGCTCAAGTTTGTTCGGGAAAAAGTAATTTTTCGTATGGTTAAGATACATAACAACCCCTTGTTCTATTGTAGATTTCCCTATTGACCATAGATTCTATTGTGGAAATAATAAATTGTATGGTTATTTTATTGTTGTAGACAGTACGATTTATTGTGAATACAATAAATTCTATTGTATGGCTACAATACATTTCATTGTACCTCTAGGGTACTTTTTTTTACGGAAAGTAATTTCTTTAGCATTCCGTGTCCTATCTCGTAGCACGTAGAAACGTCATTACTTTTCAGCTGCGTACCAGGCTTATGCAAGGTAATTTTGTGGTTTTGCAGCCCCCTTGGTACACACTTAATCACGGATTCCCTGTTCGGTCATTTTTTTACAGTTTTTGAACTGTAAATCAAAAAAAAAATACCAAACATTCAGCTACTTTCTATAAAACAACTGATGTTCAGTAGCTTTTGCGACAAACTACTGAATATATTGAATACAGCTTTACGGTGAATGAGTAAAACTCAGTAAAAGAGAGTACCGAGTTTACAATATCCACACGAAACGAAAATCAATTGTTTTATTCATGTGTTTCACTTATAAATTTTGCATTATGTTTTACTGAACACGAGACTGAACAGTAGACTGATGCGAAATTTGAAATTTTCGCTCCACAGTTCTTAAACGGTTCCGAATTGGGTCCTGTTTAGCCTCCAAAAATTTGAACTACTTTAGTAAGAAACTGACTTGGCACAAACCATTTCAAGTTTATATGGGAAAACATATGTTTTTGTTCATATCTATCTAACAAATCACCACATCACTATGCTTTGAAAATGATAGCAGTGATTGTAGTAAATTTTCTCAGCTACAACTTTTAAATCCACTTTTAAATCAAATGTAAGGAACAAAAGTTATTAATGATTCATGTCACTAATGTCTTAAGGCCGGCGCACAATAGATACGTTTTCAGGTTTTTGACAGTTAGCCCATGCATTATCTGTCCAAAAACCCGAAAACGTATCTATTGTGCGCTGGCCTTTATGATTATGCTCATTCAACTGTTCAGCAGGCAACATTGCACACTGGGCCAGGAACTAACATTAGCAACACAAAACCACTAGCGCATTGGGTTTGCATTATATTGAAATGTTGTCTTTGGCAAAGTTTTTCGGTTTAACATGCGCCTTCATCTGGTAATGGAAATTAGTTCCAATTTTATCCGCATAGATGGTGCTGTGATACTAACTTTCTTATTTCACAAAGTTGTAGAACATTAAAAAATATAAAAAAAATTTCCAAGGACTCAAAGTTCTAGGTCTTCAAACAACAAAGATAAAGTGAATATTGTAAAATTTATCTGAAATTTGCGTTTTTTGTGCTATTTTTAATACAAACGACAAATCCTTCATTTTTAACGCTTTGTATCTTTTAAGTTGCATAATTTGCAAGTTTTAAGGAAGGGTTCCCAATGTTTTGCGTCGATACAAGCGAAATATTAGTCAAAATAGTGAAAATTACCATGATTTTCATAATCCGGTTTCTCGAAAAGTAACAAGTTTTAACAAAAAGTCATTTACTTTCTGAAATGTACCATTTATCATCAATCAAAGGTGAAAGTTTGCCGGACATATAGTTTTATATATTTGAGATATCTGAATTCATAGACTTCAATATTTATTCAAGCAGCGTTCGCCAACGCACGGCTTGCTGGCTGCATGCTATGGAAACGATGGAATATGTCTCTTATGCTTCGCTAGCTGCACGTTGGCGAACGCTGTACTATGTATGCACAAAGCTTCTTCATGTAAATTCTCGAACATGTGTGCTTGTGTGATGAGATATCTAGATTCAAAGTAATTTTTTTTTTTAATTCTAACAACTATCTATTATCTTGCATTGTCGATTATTGCTACAGCTTTTGCACGGGTCCTGGAAATTGCTCTTTCTTGGTTTGAGGAAACTGTTTCTGCACTGTCATCACCGGGTCAGAGGTCAGCAAAAGTCGATGGAATACACTCATAAAATAAATCACATAACCAGTGGAAAATATCCATTTGAATTTCACATAACTTTCATGTGATCCCATAATTGGAAATTGCACCACTAAATCACATGAACGTTATGAGTCCCATGAAATCTATATGATTTCTCATATAGAATTTCTAATGCTATGTGATAATCAGGTGACAATCATTGTTTTGTTTTTGAAAACTTTTTTTCTGTGTACGTCCTCGATTTTTGCAAGACGACTGAATTGTCGAGAATGGTACTCCCGATATTTTCAGATGGATTTGTTTCGTCGCTCTTGCGCCTCTTCGGATAATAAACCAACCGGAATATCACAATGGCTTATGATTGTTGGGCCATGCACCAAGACCCTGTGTACCGTAGGTGACAAAGTGTAAAAACTATAATAATGTACAAACAACCTTCAAGTCTCTTCTGCGTAGGTTTCGAATGCCTTTACGTACGATTTCAAGGTTGCTAGATAGCGCACACAGAATTGTAACGAATCAACGAAGGATATCCTTCTCAATTGCCGTTATTTCTGGATTCTGAAATAATCGTCTGGCGGTGTTGCCATCATTACTATTACCTGATGAAATGAAAATGTATTCGTAATGTAAGGTAACAAGACGATAAAATGAAATTACCTCCAGATGGCAACGGTTCACTTATTCTTCACTTTTCAATCAAATGTAAGGAACAAAAATTATTAATGATTCATGTCACTAATGTCTTATGATTATGCTCATTCAACTGTTCAGCAGGCAACATTGCATTGTTGTTTCTGGTGCGAAGAATATCATGGCTACTATGTCACACTGCAGAATACAGTGTTGCCCACAGAACAGCTGCTTGATCATGCCATAAGATCAATCTCTTAAATAATTAATAACAATCTAATTTGACATTTGGCTGAAAAACAATATTGCACAAAGTTGTAGCTTAGAAAATTTCCCGTAAAAATAGTTATAGAAATTTTCTAAAAAAAACAATATGGAAAATGGGTAGAAGACAACATGAACAAAAAGTTTGGTTTTCCCAGAATGATTTCCATATAAACATTGAATAGTTTTTGCCAAGTCAGTTTCTTACCAAATGAGTTTAAATTTTGGGAGGCTAATCAGGACCTGATTTGAAAACGTTTGTGGAGCTGTGGAGCGAAAATTTCAAATTTTGAATCAATCTACTGAACAGTCATCGAACGAAATTCCATAATTGCTGATCTCACCCGTAAGTCAACTTGCTTCTCCGTTTCACATTGCGTACTTACCTCGAACTTGTTTGGAAATCTCTCTGTGATAATAGAAAATCTTTGTGAAAATAAGTGAAACATCTGGAATCCATCGCAAGAGTGCAGAAACTGACACGGAATTGGACAGTTTATGCACTCCTGCATCGACTTCCAGATGTTTCACTGATTTTGAAGCTGAACAATTCACTAACACTGCCTGTTGTTGAGCTCCACACGAAGAGAGTCACTTACCGGCCGAACCACCCAGAAGCGCTAAACATGTTAATATCAATCCACAAAAATAAAAATCGTAAAAATTAGAAACATTTTAAACATTTATTTTTTTAACATTCGTATGAAACCCAAAAAAAATTACTACGCGCAGAAAAATTTATCGTTGAAACAAAAATATTAGAGGTAAATTTAAACGTAAACTCAGTTTGTTCTGGCCACAAAAATAAACAAGGTTTATTTAAAACGTATTCCATGTTTGAAGTCATGTTATATTAATGTTTAAAATAAAAATCATGTTACGTTTGTTTTAAAAATATTCGTGTTGAAAATAAACGTGAATATTTTTGTTTGGTTTGACAACTATGCGAACAAAAATGAATATGTTTATTTTAAACATGCTTCTTATGTTTGAAAGAAACATACTTAATTTTAAATTATATAAGCATTATGGATAAAGCAAAAAATGGATTGCAAAGATATGAAAAAAACGCAGGACATCTAAACTCCTACTCTTTTTCGGGTGCGATTAAGGGTGGACTGTGGATGTTGGAGTCCTGGTCCGAAATGCGGAGACCCGTCGGGGTGAGTTTCCGGAGGTTCCAGTTTAGTAAAACCAGTGAAACTTTGTGATATTAACGTCGTTTTGTCGTTTCTAACGCTGATCCTCATACCGGCCTCTTTCTACGTTCGGTGTTGGAGGGGGGGCCGTCTGCAAGGTCAATTTATGTCATTCGCTACGGAGGATGATGGTAACTGCGACTAAATTCAGTGTTATACATTTTTGGTTTTCGGGGACATAAAAAAAGGTCTCTGTTTACCTTATTACCAGGTTTGAGAAAAGTTTCATTATAACAGCAATATGCACAAACGGCGCCGGTGGTGTAGTGGTAAGCGTGATTGTTTAAAGCAGAAGAATTTGTACCTTTTCGGGAACGTGGATCGTTCCCTACCTGCCGCTTAGAACGAGATTGTAGGATCGCTTTGCGAATCTTACATTCCCAAAAATTTGGATTTGGTTTTCACCACAATTTGAACATTTAAATTTCTTAGGATCTTCCTTCAGTAGTAGTAGTTCTACGGTTAGTCTTCAAACTGCTGTTTGTTAGTGCATACCGAAATTTCCCTGGCGAGCCAATTAGACAATCCTTCGATTCCTCTTCAGACGCATAGGCTTTCTTAGCGAGGCAACTAGCAGAAGACGGAGCGCTCCTTTTGTTTTTGGGAATAATGGGTGTCATATCACGCGTTCTCATTGACTTCGTTCCGTAGCTTATTAACTAAATTATCGTACCAAATGCATAATTGACTTGTTAACTCTGAAATCAGGGATTCATTTAAAGTTTTCTGCTCGATAGGCCCAAAATGGGAGATTAGGCCGAAGTAGTTCTCTACCCTACCACCAAACTATAGTCGCTATATTCATAGTCGGGCGGATAGAATCTCGGGAACGAATTGAGCTGTCAAATAACGGAACCAACAACAAACAACGACCAACAACAGAAAAGAGCACATCAGCTATTGCGAACAAAATTTCGGAAACCGTTTTCTCGTGACTAAAAGCTCACCTAGGCTGTGGAAAGTTTCCCCTATCCGATGATGCTGGTAATTTACCTTCTATTGGCGAGGAAAGAATAATCAACGTTTTGGTTATAAAAATTGATAGTACCTTTTCAATTGTTGGTCTACAATATATTGAAATGATTCCGCTTTTAATAGATCGAAATTCTATCCGCAAGACTAGAAATAAAGCGACTATACACCAAACGGGTTCGACAAAGTGTGTCGAAAGTAAAATTGAGCATTATGGCTGCGGTCAAAGTCCGACCAAGAAAGTCTATAGGTAAGTCTAAACGAACTTTAAGTATGATTCGGACTGTCTTCCTGTATTAGGTGTAGGTACTACTAGTGTAGACTAAGAACTGTGGAAGTCTTTGAGCTAAGTTGAAAATAGACGTATAGATTCACCTGGAACGTATACATAATAAAGAAAAAAGTTGAAGTAAGTTAGATACTCGTAGTTTCTATCATATTTCAAAAACAGAACTGAGCAGGCAATACCTCTCTAGTTTGCAAACTTAAATCAAATTTCTGTTTTTTTTATAATAATTACTTTATTTGTACAGGCTCAATCAAATAAACTTTACAGAGCCGAGTTTTCCTTTCCGATATACATTATTACTGTCTTATATTTAAAGTTAAAGGGACTGGACCGAGTACTCGCGGTTATCTCGAGGTTAGTGGAGATTTACAATTTTTTGGATGGGAAAAGGGAAGAAGGAGGTTTGAAATGTGGTTTAAGATACAAATATTTAATCAATCCTAAAACATGAAATTATTTCTATTTATCTTAAAAAAAAACATTGAAAAAAACCCACACTTACAAAATACAAACTAAACACAAGGTTAATCAAACTTACAATCCAAGGTTAATATTCTTAAAGTAAACATATATGAGTTTCATAAACTCCAGATTGCGTCTAGCCAAAATATACCGCACTGGAACATTAAGTTGTCTACCTCGAGCCCGAAGGGAATCATAAAAATGTGATCTTAGACAATAGTGATTGGACATGAGACGAGACATCACGCGTATGAAGTCTAGACCCAAGTCCAACCCTTTGAACCATGCAAACTTCGACACCTTAAGGATAATTGAATGTAGCAATCGTCCCAAGCTCCCTTCACTGATTATAGATAAAGAGAGAAAAATTCACTATAGGCGATTTGTCGATCATAAATATCGCATTCCATAGCGCCCACCTTCGGAAGTGAATCCCGCTTTCTCATTGCCCAAAATTGAGCATTGTGAAGAGACCCACTCGAAAGTGATGATGAAAGAGCACACGGATAAAGCACTAAGCAGCTCTCGTATTTTCAAGTAGTGGTCTGGAAGAAGTGAAGCAATAGTTTCCAAAGTGTAGTGAATTGCTACCAGTTCAGCCACTAAATCACAAATCTAAATTGTATAAATTTTAATTTCTAAATTGTGTAAATCAATTGTAATTGGAGTTTTTTAAATGTTTATTTTACGAAAATACTCGGGTCTATATAGTTAAAAAAAATATGATAAAACATTTTCTGGATTCACCTTTTACGATTATACAAAACATTTGGTTTCCATGAGCCACATCGTTAACATATCGAGACATTCATCCACGGATCGCAACTAAATATCCTAAGGGCCACAGTTTAACAAACACACATAAATCATGAAACAGGCTATTAACTTGAATGGTTTAATCATCTTTATGAAATATGCTTTTTTAACGAAGCAGTCCTGATAGTCTTGTATTCAGCCTAAATAGACGTGAATGCTCTCGTGAATGACTTGTATAACTCACTTATTAGATAATTGGGGACAAGTATTTAAGGCTACCGTAATGCATATGTGAAGTTAAGAGTAGTTGGGCAGATCTTTTTTTACGTGGATAAATTTATAACTAAACAAAATTTACAAAGACATACATTTAAAAAAAACTAATTTTTCATTTCATTGTTTAGTGAGTTAAGTTTTTGGGTAGGTTCACTGTTAGACGTTGCAGCATAAGGATCGATGGAATTGTTTCTCGTTCGGAAATAACATGTCATCGCTAAAAGAGCGAATGTAGTCACGCAGATGAGCAAGGATCCATATTTGAATGAAAACTGAATTGCGTTGGCGCTAAACGTACTGTGGTAGATCATATTTCGTAATTCTTCTGAAATATGTCCCGGAACTACTTCCAACCATATAACTGGAATGATTTGGTCTTCCATGAAAGGCTCCAAGCCTGGGGACAAGATTAACTGTATATTACAACAATTCATTGATATTCAATAATAATGATTACCTGGTATATACGATGGTTTTCTCACTTGGATATTTATTTGAAACCTAGATGCACCATCGATTGGGAACGCCAGTCTGGGATGGATGTCAGCAAATGTTTCGTGTAATTCTTTTTGAGGATGTAAACCATCGATTGTTTCAAGAAGTTTTTCATCACCGGTATAAAAATGTGGGAAAGACGCAAATATCGGTGCACCATAGGAACATAGAGTTGCATTTAATAGGCCACTTGGTGGGCATGAAGCGGTTCCCAAATGGCAGAAACATTGATTATCTGCATTAATACTAGGATGAGCAAAGACATCCAATGGAGCCTTGTAGCGCCAGGCAGGGATACCATCGAACAAGGTTACTTCTTTCTCGTAGCTCAGGGGAAATTTACGACACAATGATTTGATGAAAACGTAAAGAGTTTGTTGTTTATCCATCAGATGTGGAGGGAACTGTGATCCATCTGTACCATCCACCCGATTGCATTCGTCAGTTGTCCACATGTCTAATGATGACTTTCCATTTAAATCTTTGATGATCGCCAGCTGTTTTAAATCCGTCTCACCTGAATATACCGTGAAGTTTTCGGCGCTGGTACCATTCCGCTGTTAGGTGAAAGAAGGTTTTATAAAAATTGTATCGTTTAAATTTGAATTCATACGAACCGTCATTAGAATACCGAATTTGGTGAACGATACTTCATCATTAAATGAAAACTTCTGAGCCAAGCTCAAAAGCTCGTCTTCATATCCCCACAAAAATGAATCAATAGGTAGAACCTTGAAGGCTTTTGCATTGACATTTTTTAGAGCACCATTCAATAACACTTTCTGAATGAATGTTCCGTCATAATATTGAGCAATCGCTGTGAGCATTGGTATGTTGGGTACGACAACCTTGTCGTATTGCATTCCATGTGACTGATTCGCTAGGAACTGGTAAGATCTCTTTTCCTAAAATAATTAAATTTATAATTAAGCTCATATTAAGAAGTAATGCTAGGTTACACATGTGACATCACAAATAATGAAAGATACGAAAAGAGGTGCAAGAGCGAGTCTTAATCATTTAATTCAACTGAAGTAATTATGTATTCATAACAGATACTATAGCGGCGCCGGTGGTATAGTGGTAAGCGTGATTGCCCTTCACCCCAAATGGCCTGGGTTCAATCACAGTCGGAGCCGCCGGGATTTTTCAAGGCATAAAATCTCTGATCACGCACACTTAGATTTTTTCGCCGAGATGGGCACCACCGAGCAGCTCGGCATTTTATTTCGCTGGATGAGTTGATGGGTCGATAAGTAGAGTCCAGCTGTGGGAGCTGCCTTCCTTGCATTGGTACTCAGTGCGGAAAAAAAGATCGATGGAAAACAAATCAAGGAAAAAATAACAACGAGTAGCTCGTATATCATGTACATTTTTTTAATCTCATAAACTTGCCTGTATTCAAATAGTTTGGTTATTTTCTTAGCAATAGTATAGCTGATTATGATTGAGTAAAGAGGTAGCAGTATAAATGTCATATTTGGCACTTATGTTTGTTATTTCGTTGAATATTAATAGATAGTGTATCCTACTAATATATAAAAGCAAATTCCACATGCACAGTTTGATAAAAATCAAATAAATTTCAACTACACACTTAAAAATCAAAATCTGTGCTCGGTGAAAAATATTGCCGTAACAGTTCAGTAAACTGAAAATTTGCCGATGTTTCGTTGAACATATGACATATGATGTTTACCGAAATTCGGATCTAGTTTTAGCAAAATTTCGGTAAAAACAATCATTTACCACAACTCGTCAATAGTAATCACTGATCTAATTGGAAAAAATTCATACTGCCGAAATCAGCAAATAATTCAACGAACTTACGGCATTCACATTTTACTTTGCCGAAAATACTTAAATTATCGGTCAAAACGAACACGGACTTTCATTATGCCAAGAATACGTAAAATAACTGTCAGAATGAAGTCGACCACTCTGTAAGGAGCGCATGGAAAGCGAAAGTGCTATCCAAGCTGAAAAGAAGGTTGAAATAAAGAACGTTTCGAGGTGTTTAAAAAAATGTTGTTAAATTCTACCCTACTAATTTTTCTTTTTCAAAATCTCAATAATTATTGCAAATAAAAGCAAAAAATAAAAAATAAATAAAAACTGCCACGATTCACATAAAAAATAACGATAAACGGTAAACATTTTTTCCGAAGGATTGGTAAAATTTGACAGTTGTGGTAAAATTTGCTTTGCCATTCTCACGGCAATTGAATGTTTTACCGTAATTTTTGCCGAAAGCTCGGCTGTTGGATTCTCGGTACTTTTTTGCCGGGCTCGGTGAAAAAATCTAAGTGTGAATATTTAGCACACACGTTGTTATCGCTCTACGACACATCATGTCAATTTAAGCGTGATAGCCAAGGGAACGGTACATCCTCATCTATCCATATCCCACATCCATTTTATCCTCTAATTCACATTCTCATCCACATCAACGAAAAAAAATTGAAATTTCGTTCGATTCCACACATCCCTTAGGTTTTTTTTTTTTTTGCAAGATGTCCTGAACATCCCTATTTATCCTTCTGAATGGAGTGCACCGATGGATTTGAGTTCACTCACTCGAGAAAAAGTGACACAAGATGCCTATAGCACATGACCAAATAATGTGATCTGCGTCGTGGTAACCTTGTCCACATTCACAGAGATTACTGTCCCCCAGCCCAACACGGAACAAGTGAGCGCTTAGCGAATAGTGATTGAAAATGAGGTGAGACATCACACGAATCAAGTCTCGACCCACATCCAACCCTTTGAACCAAGGCCTCTTCGATACCTTAGGGTTGATCGAATATAGCCATCGTCCCAAACTCCATTCACTCCATTTATTCTGCCAGCTGGCGAGTGACTGTTGACGATAAATGACGAAAAATTCGTCGTAGGCGATTTGTCGATCGTAGATATCGCAAATAGCGCTCAACTTTGCAAGCGAGTCCGCTTTCTCATTGCCCGGAATCGAGCGATGAGATGGGACCCATGCAAAGGTGATGACAAAAGATCTTAAAGATAAAGCACTTAGAAGCTCTGAGTGCTTTGCCGGCTTCATGGAGCGAATAGCCTCGACAGAACTGAGACTATCCGTAAAAATAAAATAATTATCTGGTGCAAGTGAGGCGATCGTTTCTAGCGCATAATGTATTGCCGCCAGTTCAGCAACATATACGGAACAAGAAGTGTGAAGCATTCGAGAGGCGCTATGAAAGTCGTTATAAATACCAAAACCAGCGGACGCCTCTATTAGTGATCCACCTGTGAAGAACGATCTTGCGGAATCAACTTGGCCAAACTTTGCAGCTAAAATTGACGGAGCAATCATGGAACGATGATGCTCTGGGATTCCGTGAATCTCTTGCGTCATGGATAAATCAAAATGAACAGAATTGCCGAAGTCGAAGAAGCAAACACGATAGGGATTATGCTGGGAAGGGCTGACATCCTGTGTTATGTACACGTAGTACAATGACATAAAACGAGTTTGAGGGTTTAGCTCAAGAAGCTCCTCAAAGTTTGCAATCACCAGTGGGTTGATAATTTCACAACGGGTGAGGAGCCTGGGGGATAATTCCGAAAACCGATCAGAGAGTGGAGAGTGGTTAATTTTATTGTTTTTTAAGATAATTTACGCCTTATAATATTTGTATCTCGAGACTGAAACAACGAAAACTGCTGTAAGAACTTTCATAGCAAAGCTTATACCCCGTTCACATTACAGCGTATATCACGTGATATACGCTGTCTTGCAATGAGCACTCATAGATTTAGTTTTCACTGGAAATCTTATGTATGAGTGCTCATTGCCAGACAGCCTATATCCGGAGTAATTTGAGATTTGGGCGTAATTGCTTTTGTAAACAAACACGTCAATCGTTGAATTCTTGAGAATAGCAGATCAATCTTGTAAACAAACAAAACCAAATGGTAGAGGAATCATTCCTCTACCTGACAGTGTTATTATTTTTCGAGGTCGAGTTATGATTCACGAGAAATTTACGGCGATTTACGTGTTTGTTTACAAATGTAATTACACCCAAATCTCAAATCACTCCGGATATTACGTGATATAGGCTGTAATGTGAACGGGGTATTAATGTGTCATCTATCAACTTTGTAACCAAAGGTTGACTATTCAAAGTGATTTTATTGAAGTTTGACTTAGTTTCATGCTCGAAGATATCTTAAAAAGTGAAGAATTTTAAAGTATTTGTTCTACCATATGATGTAAAAATGTGCAGTCTACGGCATTATGTTCCTCATATTATTCTAAAAATTTCGTTAAAACATAGTTTTCGTGTATATTTTATAGATTGAGAGATAAAAATCAGAAAAGAGGCCGTTATAGCTAAAATTCACAAGACAACAGAGCCAATAAAAGTTCAATTAGATGGACAGAACATAGTTGCATTGTTTTTCAATGACAACCGATGACTGTTTCATTGATATATGATTTTTTCATAAATATGAATCCTCAGTACACGTGTTTTTTTTATCAAAGGCAAGTGTCACTCGAGCCATTCAAAATTTTCGTTATTTTATAAATTGCTGTTATGGCATACACAAGATCCCAAATGGACCACTACTTCAAGTCAGATGGACTGTAATAATAATAAATAAATAAAAGTATTTTTGGCATGATTTTCTACCAGTTATTTCAGAAAACTGCACCAATCTTACTATTTTTTATGAAAGTCACACATTTTTACTATTTTTCACGTGGAGAACGCTCGAATGTGTATCTAGGTAAGCAATCAGAATAAGAGACAAACATATTTTTAGCCACCTGTGGAACCTTCTGGGTAAACACGATATTACCCAAGTAACCAACAAGCCCGCTAATTCGCCTTTTAGCAATATAAGGCTGATACACGGCTAACATATAGCATGCTAAGCTTTATATTAGCCGCATATTAGCCTTATATTGCAAAAAGGCGAATTAGCGGGCTTGGTGGTTACTTCGGTAATACCACACACATAATCAGCTGTAACTTCTTAACCACGATCAGTGTTGCGAAAATATCAAAAAATCAAATCTCACCAACGCCCAAGATCACGCTTGATTTTCGTAGACAAAAATCAACAAGCAAACTACTGCGGTTGATTTTGCAAGCTGTGATATCGCAGCTCGGAATATCATGCTAACCAAACTCACCAACTGCAAATCTCACAAAACTGTGGTGAGATTGATTTTAATGATTTTTGCTTTACATCCGAATGCAACCGCAACTTCCATAACAGCTTACAGCAGTCCCTTCGCATCTGCCATCGGTGAAGATTAAAAAGAGGTAGCAAACTATGCTTTCTCTTTCTAAAAAAACGATGTGCAATGGAAACATTTTTGTGTCGAGTCAACTCTCAACTTGATTTTTGCACGTTGTGTATAGTCTCGCAATATCAAAGGAGCTTGTAAAATCAATATCAAGCATGATATTTTGCTCCAATATCACGCGTTATATTGCGAGCGCATGAGAGCGGAAAAATATCAATTGATTTCTGATTTTGCCAACACTGACCCCTATATCAAATAACTTGCATTTTTCAGAGAAATTTTTTACGAGGCTTGCCCATGAATTTTGTTTTTGGTCTTAAATTATAGTTTAGAGTACGAATACGTACAATTTGTTTTATACCCGGGAACACTTTCTTTCACACTATTTTGGGGCGGAGACTACACGGAGATGAAAAACTATCCAAAATTAAGAACTTTCCCCTCAATTCCCGGTTTTAGCTCAATAACCAAAATTTGAGTAAATCGCATATAGTAGTTTCCATTTAACACCAGCAAAAAAATAACCTACTCTTAAGTACATTCGACCCTAAATTAAGTTTAATTTGTGTAAATTTGAGAATATGCAATTTACTCAAAAGTAACTTATTGGGCTGAACTAAATCTTAGGGTAGAATCTCTCGTTTCTTTTTGGACAACAATAACAAGTGCAAGTGAAAGGCTCTACTCAAAAATAAGTAAAAAGGACTCAAATTTTGGGTTGCTCCCGGCATGAAATTTATATTTAATCGCGTTTTTTCTCGAAACCATCCCAAGTAACCAATGTAACCAGTGGTGTTTCTGTCTGTCTGAGATTAGTGCGATTGTCGCGCTTAGTGTTTCGTATTTTAAGGTGTTTTAAGTATAACAATATGCCAAGGAAAGGTTTGAATACAAGCTACCAACACCAACGATCGCCCACAAAATCACCCACTGGATAGTACACAGCCACACCACTAAACGACAGGAAGATCATCTACCTACCACCAGATGGCACTGTTTACTGGATTTGGAGGCCATAAGGAGGTGGCATAATGGGGCCATGATGAGGCGAAATAGGGCGGAAGGACGATGGCTCGTCGACGAGGAGAGAGAATAGGTCAGCCGCCATCGTTGAGAATCATTTGATTGGCGATACTCAACAGCGATACTTCGTAAAGCAAGTTCAAGCAAGATCGAAAGTCAGTAAGAACCGTGAGGACGTGGAAAAAGTGAAGAAGGAGAGTGAGGTGCGGAATCATCCAGGTAAAATTCCCTTCGAGAGAAACACCTTCTCGATCGCCAATAACCGCCATCGTAATTCCCCATTATGTGCACAGGACACCGTAGTTTACCGCTGGAAATTCATCCGCGGCGTGGTCAGACCCCGTATTGTCCGTCATTCAGCATACGGCGCGGTTAGACCCCGAGCATCTTCCGATACGAAGATATCCGGGAACACAAACCAAACGGCCCATAGACCGTTAGACGCCACGAGTATAGTGAGGAGAGAGAGAGAGAGAGAGATCGAAGAGTTGTCGCGGAAAGTACCGAAGTACGCGACCGGCTTGCGAACCAAGTCGAGGGTTCAAAGTCGAAGGAAAGGAACCGACTGGACTGTGAAAAGTGCCCATAAGGAAGCTGAGGAAGGTGAAGGAGTGGCTGTGGAAGGACCATCAGCGGGCCCGCGCTGAAGAACAAGAAGAAACGTTAGGCGAAACGAGGTAGGATATAGCCAATTAATTATATGATTTAAGTAGTAGCTGTACTGAAGATCCGAGAGATGTCGCCCCTTCAGTGGTAGGAAAATCATTTTTGCAGTATGGAGAATATCAGAAAATCCACGATTTGTGACTAAACATGCTTTCACAGAAGGAAACAAATAAACGAGTGTTTACCTTATCACCACAGTAATGTACTCGTGCAATTTTTGTGCATCTAAAACTGCCCATAAAGACGATAATAACAACTGAAAATTTTCATGCATTCCAAATGGTTTCCTACCATTCCCATACATTCGAAGTGACTGGCCCTCTGGATGTGGATGATGTCGAAAACAAAAAAAAACATGATTAATTGGCACACTGTACTAGCCTATCGGTCCCAAGTACATCGATGAACGTACCAAATTCTAGTCGAAATTCTAGTACTACACTATGTTTATTATTATTATTCCTTTATTTAACGTCGGTCTCTATTCCTCAATCTAATACCAATCACCGACGGACATTGATTGCCATCCATTGACGGCTATCGAATGTGCAGGAAAGCAGCTTCCACACCTGCGTAGGATATCTAACCCGGCTTAACACTATGTTTGTTTTGATTCGCTATGAAAATTTGACAGATAAATGAGGTGTTAACTTCGGACCGAAGAGAGTACCAGAGCAGAGCCAAAAAGTTGAGCACGTTTCTTCGGAACCTTTGATCTTAGTGTTACCATAGAAATAACTCTAAGACTAGAAGGTCCCGAAGAAACGTGCTCAACTTTTTGGCTCTGCTCTGGTACTCTCTTCGGTCCCAAGCTAATCGATTCATCCCTCGAAACATAGGAAAATCCATTAACCCCTCATTTTATCTGTCAAACTTTCATAGCGAATCACAACAAACATTGTGTAGTACTAGAATTTTGACTAGAATGGGGTACGTTAATCGTTTGCTTGAGACCAATAGGCTAGTCAAGTAGTGAACCAATTTAAAATCGTTAGTTTCGTATTGATTGTTGGTAAAAGGGCCGCAAAAATGAGAGTTCGTCATCTAAAATCAATCCTGGGTTCAGCTCGTGTGAAGGACATAAATTATCCTTGTTAAAACTAGGAGAGCAACGAAATCTACTCGGAAATAGTGGTTTCCCACAATAAATGCAGTAAGTTTGACAATTTTACGATACTTTTCGCACATTCTACTCCATTTATGATTGAATATTTTTCAGACATTTTTATAGTGTTTTGGACACGACTCGAACTTGTGATCCAATATATGCAATCCAGCTTTCTGATGACATGTTGTGTGACACTTCTTAAAACATCTTCCAAAGGACCGCAGTCATGCCCTGAAATAAAATTAACCATTCACTATTGTCGGTCAACTTGGACGCAGGAAAACCCCACACGCGACATTCGATTTTACTCTCGTTCTGCACACCAAATTTAAATCGCTGAGAATCCAGAATCCAGAAAATAATGCTGCTGAATTTTTCAGCAATTCCAACTTCTGTCAAAATGACAACCTTTTACTGAAAATCAGCAATATTTCTTTACTGATCTTTCAGCAATTCAAAAATCTGACATTTGGCAGCATTTTGCTGATTAAACTATTAAAGTCAGTAAATCGAATTTGTTTTCACTATATGAGCTTCCAGCTTCTGTAAAAGATCATTGATACTTATAGCCGAATAATAAAGATAAAATCGCCAGACTCTTTTCCAAGTATCATTTATTAAATATGAGCAGTGTCCGAGCCAGTGTCCTTACCTACATAATTTTATTTATTTGTAGTTTTTTTACCTCTTCCTCCTCTTGCGGTTTGACCGTTTGACCACAGACGAACAGACATAACACATTGAATATTTTTCAAAGTAAAACATCGTCGCTAAAACATTACCGCCATCTGTTGAGTACACTGTGGTGGGTAGTAAGCTGAACAGATGGCGGTAGTGTCTTATCGTCAAACGCAAGGAAATTGACTATGCGCGCCACAGGTGGCGGTACTACCAACTACGATACTTTTAAATTAACCGTTAAATGCTTGTTCGATGAACAACTTACGAGTGTTATGTCTGTTTGTCTGCGGTTTGACCATTGGTGTACGAATGAAAAATACTTGCGACTGTGATGCTAACAGTTTGACAGCTGTTTAACTGGGTGTTAGTTTATGTTAGCTGATTTTTTCGGTAAAAAATATCGTTTGCTGTTTTTCAGTGAAGAATTGGATTGCTGATCATGATCTAGCAATTCGTTTTACTGATAATAAAAACTCAAATTTGGTGTGTACGTTAAACATAGTGCGCACTATATACAGCAAAACATTAATTTTAATATCACACCAAAGTGCACTTCAATCGTGTCGAAAATATGGTGTAATATTACTTGCCAAAAGTGACAAAATTATCATAATAGTAGTACAGTGCATGACCTGACATTACGTTGCTTTTACTGTATTTGTTTATTTGTGTCATAAAAATTAATGAGGTTTTCGACATGATTGAAGTGCATCCTCTTGGATGTAATATTAAATTTTATTTTTGCTGTGTAGCGTATCATTGGGAGAATACAGCGCACTATGTCCTAAACTATGTTTAACGTGGGGGCGACCCCGGTGTAGTGGTTAGCATCCATACCTCTCACGCCAAAGTCACGAGTTCAAATCTCACCAAGAACAAGTCACGAATGACTCAAAAGCGTTAAAGTGACTATAATCTATAATAAATAAAATATGTTTAACGCACAGAACAAGAGTAAAATCGATCGTCGTGTGTGGGGTTTCCCGGTTTTTAACTGTACCGATAATATTGTTCTATGTATGAAATGATATAATATTTCATCTAATAACAAACTTTTTCCTTTAACGCTTCGAAAAAAAAAATCAAGTTTCGAAACATTGAGTTTTAATTTGGTTTTGCACTGGCTTTGAAAACCTCAAAACGAACTTTTGTTTTACTCTACTCTAACTCGAAACTTTCTGCATTTTTCTTCCGACTCCCAGAATTTGCAAATTTGTTGGTACATTGAACAAAATACATCTGATCACTTAGCTAGCCGCTTCTGTGAAGAATTTATTTTTTTAATATACTCGAATGATAATAAAAACATAGAGAGGCATTCCTAACCGTATCCAAGCATATTATTTACAGGTAAGACGGTAAGAGCAATGCAATTCGTATCACCTCTATGCGTATCTAACTGTTTTTAGACTGGCGATCTCGATTCTTGGTTTGGTTTCTGATAATGAATTAGCACTGCAATAAGTATTCTTGATGGTCGAAAATGAACTCACTTTATACGTTATTGTGCCATCACCATGATAGGTAACGTTCACCTTCTCGGCCGTTTCGTGATACACGTAAGGACCCAAATCCACAACTTTGAGCTTATCTGCCTTATTGTTGAAAAAATCCTCAAAGTTGGTATAATTGAACACGTGCACTCTAAGTAACGGATTAACTGGTGGTCTTTCCCACCATTCAGCTGCCGTTGAGTTGTAACTCAGTTTGAGGTTCTGTAAGTTAGAATGATTATTACGTGATTAAAAGGCAAATGGCGTTGCATTGTTTCTGGGAACTTACCTCTAGTAAAGAGTTGTTGTAAATATCAGTAAACCACATAACAAAAAAAACAGTAACACTGGCAATAAATACTATCACTAATACACCTAATACTGAAATAGAAAATAGAAAAATGAAGAGTAAGTTATAAAGTTGCGGATAGCACATTGTTTTATACAGGTTTAATAAGTTGAAACATACACACCACTATTATTTTTTACTAATTTTGCACTGGGTTTTTGAATTGCTGAAATGTCGGTAAAATTTCAAATGATCGTTTATCCGTGATGAAACAACGAAATTGTCAAATTTTATATTTTACAATTAAACGGGATTAACAGAACATAGTCTGGACAAATTTGGATTTTTTAATTTTTCACTGCTTTTACCGAACAATTCTGCAATTCAAAAATAGCTGGACTAGTGTTTAATTTGATGGATTTATCGTAAAAAAAAACTATAAATTATTGAAACAACTTGGGCACTTGATTATTAAACTGTTAAATCCATTAATGTCTTCGTACATTGGGATTTTCTTCCAAACATATCCTGTATACATAATCAAACGAGAAAAACATATTGCAGCACTCATGTTGAATAAGGACTGTGCAAAAGTAAAGATTATCGTTCTGATCTCAGTATCAGTAACGGATTCAAAGTATGGCCACTCATAGTAATAGACATGCTCATTAGAACAGTCAGAACAACTAATTACATCTAAATTAAATTTGTCGACAGCGTTTTAATGATTAATCAATCCATTGAATAGGTTGATAAACCTGACGAAATAAAACAACCAGTTAATAAGTAACTGTATATTTGAAGGTTTTCACCTAACTACATAAGATGAACTTAGAGTTATTTGCTTTTCATTAGGAAAATCGGCTGGAGTAGATAATGTTAATGCTTGAGTTATTCAAGATTGCTTTTATGTCACATGTTGGTCACATCATGCTGGACCTTATTAATGAATCATTACATACTGGTGGTTCTTATTCAAAAAGTTGCTGGAAGGTCATTCTTGTGAAACCGCGTTGAATTTGGTATTAGCGAAATGGAGCGTAAAGATACGATTGTTGCTGTTGAAGACGCGCTTTTGAAACAATTTCTTTGGAGTTACAAGTATTGCATATAAATACTTTGAAAGCTATTTGTGTGACAGAACTAAACGGACTGTTTTCAATGATTATATTTCCAGTCCCGTGAATAACCTTGGAATGTCCTTTTGATTGATTATGTATATTATTGACGGCGACGTGTTTTTAATCTTTTTGCAAATGATACTGTGTTACTGAGGTTTGCTAAGGATTTAGATGATGCCGTTTTACACTTGAATGAAGATTTGCATTCTCTAAGCAGATGGTTGAAGTATAAGCAATTTAGATTGAATATAAATAAAACCAAATTCATAGCAAGTTCATGGAACCGAGTAAATGAGAACGTCTCCGTTGTAATTGATGCTGAGGCTATTGACCGCGTTCGAGATATTACATATCTTGGCGTGATTATTGATGACAAACTTATGTTCAACTCTCACATTGACAATGTCATCAAGATAACTGCCAAGAAGTATGGAATTCTATGTCGATTGAAAAACCTTTTAACTATTACCAATAAAATATAGCTGTACAAATCAAGCATCTCTCCTCATCTAGACTTTTGTCCTTCCATTTTATTTCTGGTCAATGAAACACAAATATCGAGATAACAGCGATTGCAGAATAAAATAATGCGTTTTCATTTTGAGATGTAATAGATTCACTTTCTCAACTTTGATGCTGGACGCTTTAAAATTGTTGTCGGTGAAGCAACGAATTGTATACTTGACTATGGTATCCATTCTTAAAGCAGATAACGGTTTGCTGCTTCGATATTTGCGTGATTGTATTGAAAGAGGAAGTGACTTAGACGTAATACTAGAAACGCCCGACAAGTCACGAATGACCCAAGAGCGTTAGTGACATAATACGATTATAGAGGACTGAATTTAGCATTTGATAAACGAAAAAAATTAATATTGAAGCTTATTTGGAAGATGCCTAGAATTAGTAGTAAGTTTTCTGGCTGAATGTCGGGGCTCGTGAGCATTCCTGACGTTGCTGAAAACTACGATAGCGTCAGATTGCGGGGTTGCTAGTGTATTAATTATTGATTAACTCTTGGTCGCTGGGAATGCTTCTCAATATTGAGGCAGATAAAATGGCGAACAAAGAGGTGAACGACTAAGCTTTTTCACATTTATATCGCTGTGAGCAACTGCTAATATTCCCACATTAGCCCAGTGCTTAATTTTTGAAATCTAGTAGTAGTCACATAGTTACTACCCACTACTCTGGGTAGCGACTATGTGACTACTACTAGGTTTCAAAAAGGAAGCTCTGATCTTATGTGGGAATATTATAAGTTTAGTTTTGGAAGCATTACGAGAAATCTTCCATTTTTAAAATAAGAAGAGATAATATTTAAACTTTTTCGCAGTCTGCTGCATAACACGAAGACTTCTTCCTGTAACTAAATTTGAACAAATTTATATATAATGTCTTATTATAATTGCACTTAGGCAATTCTAGAGCCTAAGAGTTTTAAAGCTAAAACCAGCCGTTTGTTTGTTTACTATTATTTAATAATTAAATTACCTAAAAGAGGGATAAATCATCGATATAGCGTTTTAAAATATTTTTTTTTTTATTATTATAGTCACTTCAAAGCTCTTGGTTCATTCGTGACTTGTCCGGGGTAAGATTTAAACTCGTGACTTTGGCGTGAGACGTATGAATACTAACCACTACGCCGGGGTCACATCCCTTAAAATATTCTAAAAAAATATCCTACAGTAATTTTCTACAAAAAAGTAGAAGGGTCTGTGCCTAGGGGCACGAACGGAAGCTTGACGTAGGACTGCTAGTGGACGGAACAAATATATTGATCATTTAGTCCTTAACTCTTTCCGTTTTTAAATTGATGGCCCTGAAAAGGGCCGGTTGTTTTTCAAATGGTGGCCACACCAGTGCAAGTCGATACCGACAGGATGACGGTGGCCTTGATATGCTTCCTATAGCGCGAAGCCTTTCCTCCGGTCGATGTGGGTGTTTTCGTCGTCGCCGTCGTCGTCTTCGTATTGGTGCGATGCATGTTGTTCCACTCATACGTCGTGTCCGACGCTTATCCGCCCGTTTCTCGAAAGCCAATGACGGAGAAAAAGATTTGGCACGCGTTTTTATTATCGATGCTTTTCTCCTCCCTTCCTTTCATTGGTCGATCAACCGAGCATTGAGCTCGCTCATGTGAGCATGCGCAATGCGTCGTTTGTTCGATTTGCGCTCTACGTGTTTGGGATTTTTCTTTACATGTCTGAATTTTGATTTTTTATTTAATATGACCCATAATATACGAGAAATTAAAGACGTAGTCCTACGTCAAAACAACAACGCCACATGATTTGGTTTGGCAGTATACGGTCAGGATCGTACATAAATTCGCCCTGAAAACCAAAATTGTGATGTGTTATGCCATAAGTGCCCGTGTAACAATTTTGGTTTTATCATGGTCTCCAACACCAAGATTTGGACTTTAAGACAGCTATAAATCTTGCAGTATTACGTAACGTTTATAGGGGAGGGGGGCAAATAGAGGATCATCTATATCGTTCATCTATATGTAATGTTTGAAAATACAGTTCAAAACACGTCACCTGCTTGCAAAATGGATGTGTTTTAATATTCTATGTTGAGTTTTTTGCTTTCGTTAAATTTTTGAAAAGTAAGTACTCGATGGTACGCTTATCTTCTGTTTTTATTTTGAACATATTAAATTTCTTGAAATAAAGAAGTTATAACCAAAACAAAAATTTATTGATATATCTGAATTTCATAAAATGAGAGGGGCGGCTTTTAGAGCTTTACGTAATACATAGAGGGCGGTAACTTTCCACGTTACGTTTTGTAACAAAAGCGGAGGAGGACGGGGTTAAAAATTTCAATTTTTAGCATAACTTAAATAATAGACATCGGTTATATTCTATTAATTAATAAACTGGGGTATCTCCTGCACTTTAACTCAGAAAAATATAAGAATATCAAGTATGATAACAAACTCTGTCCTAGAATAAAACAGTTCCAGTTTGGTTGCTCTGTGGTAGGATTGCTTGGTAGGTTTTATTGGTTGCCATTCTGCAATATCGAAGTACCGGTTTATAACATTCTAAAAACCAACGAGTTCGATAATTTTTGGTGTTTATTACAGTCATACTTCGATATAATATAACTTAATAACTTAATAATATAAAAATTGATTGAAACCTAAAAATCAATGTGTCTCTTGATATCTGTGAGAGTCACGAAAGTAAATTTTGTTCACCTATAGCACCGTCATTGAAACTGCCTGCGCAAATATGATTCAATGAAAAAATTCACATGAATTTTGTACATTTTTATACACCTACTCAAAATAGTCAATTACAATTAAAATCAATTAAAATACAGTCCTTAAATATTTTTACTTCCTCAGACTATCAATTTTGTATCGCAAACTGATAATTAGTGGGCTTGTTGATGACTTGGGATATGCTATGAGGACTCATTACGGCTGCATAACCATTGGGAGGAATTGAGCATATTTTTCAGATTATGAGTAGCATTTTCCATTTATTATACATTTTAACATGCTTCTTCTTCTTCGCATTTCAAGCTTATTGCATTTCGCATATTATCTTATTGCGTGCTCTCAATTTAGTGTTCTAGATGCACTTCCACAGTTATTAATTGAGAGCTTTCGAAGCCTGTACCATTTTTGCATTGGTATAATTGTGTGGCAAGTCCAATCATACTTCTATGCCTAGGGAAGTCGAGAAATTTTCCAACCCAAAAAATTCCTAGACCGGACCGGGAATTGAACCCAGCCACCTCCAACATGGTCTTGCTTTGTAGCTGCGCCTTTGCCGACTGAACTACACATTTTAACATGCCCGGTTTTCTGAAGGAAGTGTTACTACTACCGAAAGCTACAGTAAATTTAAATAGCACTTTTCAGTGCTCAACCTGTAAAATTTCTACCTTGTTCAACTTTTATTCCTCTTCGATCCTTGTTTGGATCCTACCCGAGGTAATCCTTCTTGGACATCGATTTGGAAAATTCCTCTTCGATCCTTCAGATTCTTATAGTAACCTGCTTGGAAGTCGATTTGGATAAAAATTTACTGCCGACATGGCGCCTAAACGCAAAAGAAAGGGGCAAACTCTTGACCCCCCTTCTGATGAAATTAATTTGAGTAATCAATTTGATTTGCTCACGGATGATGAGAATGATCCATCATCCAAGAAAAATTCTAGTAAACTTTCCCGGCTTAATGCCAAGAAGGAAAAGATTCCCCCTATTGTGATAACCACTTCCGATTTCCATGCTCTTCGCATGGAACTTTTGAATTTCGTGATTAACTTTCACTGCAAATTGGACGTCGGGGTGAATGTCGTGTATTGGCTGAAACCTTGGACGGATTTGAATATCTTCTCAAGTATCTTACTGAGAAGCAGCACAATTTTTTTACTTACGACGCCAAAACTGAACGTATGTTCAAGGTTGTCATGAAAGGACTGCCCAGTGGTGAATCCCTGGATCAGATCAAAAATGAACTGGCAAAATTACTTGGAGTTGTGCCACTCCAAGTAATCAAAATGAAAATGAAATCCCGTCCTGGCGATTCACGCAACGGGATTTCTAATGATTTTTATTTAGTTGACTTCAAGTCTAGTGAACAAAACAACCTTAAGGCCTTAGAAAAAGCTAGCCTTATGCTCCATGTCCGAGTGAAGTGGGAACACTTCAGGAAGACTGGAGGAAATTTCCAAAACCTCACTCAGTGCCGTAAGTTCCAGGGATGGGGTCACGGAACTAAAAATTGCTACATGCCAGCTTAATGCATGAATTGTGGTGATTCCTCTCACGCAAAGGACGACTGTCCTGTGAAGGTGTCCTGTGAAGAAAGATCCTAAGAAATTCAAATGTTCAAATTGTGGTGAAAATCACAAATCCAATTTTTGGGAATGTAAGCAGTGGCATGCACAGGGTGGGGCAACGAGAGATTTTTATTTTCATATTTACAAAATTGTAATATAAAATCACTTAATTTCTTGATAACTTGATTTGAAGGTAGAATTATTTCATTTCATAAAATAAGGCCACTGAAATCCTTTTATTGCGTCAATTACTTTGAGATGGTGCCTGAAAATTGCACCACAAAGGTGCATGAAATGACAAACTTCAATTAAATTTTTGGGTTAAAAAATTGCAACCTAGTGGTGCATACAAAACAATTCTGGCTTAAATTTTTTCAGGGTGGTTCATGGAGGGTTAAAAAAGAGGGTAAATTTAAGGTTGAAAAAATTCACCTTCGTGGTGGTGAATCGAAGAAAAAGCTTTTTTTTAATATTTCTGGTGTAAAAATATCATCGAGGTGGGGCATGGAGGGACTAATCAAAATGAATAACTTTGGTGTAAAAATTGAATCAAGCTAAAAGTTTGGAGGTGCACATTTAACTGAAAATTTTGGTGGAAAGTTCGCAACACTGTGGTGAATGTAGAAGCAAAGTTTATTAATTTTTCTGGTGCATAATTTGCATCGTTCTGATGAATGCAAGCTTCATTGAAAATTTAAGGTTGGGAAATTTGCAGCATTCTGGTACATGAAGAGGCAAAGCCTGAGAATTGCACCACAAAGGTGCATGGTGAAACAAACTTCACTGAACATTTTTGGTGCACCTTTCTGGTGAATGGAGGAGCATGCTTTATTGATAATTTCTGTTGCAAAATTTGCATTGCTCTGATAAATGAAATGAACGGGATATTTCTGGTGGAAACTTGCACTAGTCTGATAAATGAAGGCACAAGTTTTATTTAAAATTAATCTATATTGAAAATTTCTGGTGGAAAATCTGCACCGGATGGGCAAGCTTTTTGGAAAAATTTTGTCCTTAAATTTGCATCCTTCTGCTGAATAGAGAAACAAACTTTAATAATAATTTCTGGTGTAAAATTTGCACCATTCTGATGATTGGAGGGAAGCTGCTTTACTATCAATTTATGATGAAAAGTCTGAAAATAGGGGCAAGCTTTATTTGGTGGAAAACCTGCAACATTCTAATGATAGGAGAAGCAAGCTATATTGAAAATGTCTGGTGGAAAATGGAAAAAAGGAAATCTGCACCAATCAGAAGATTGGAGAAGCAATTGTCATTGAACATTAACGGTGGAAAATTTGCATCGTTCTGATCAATTGAAATGTTCTGGTGTAAAATTTACTGGGGGCAAGTTTGTATTGAAAATTTCTAATGTAAGATTTGCAACAATCTGCTACATGGAGAGACAAGCTGAATTGAAAATTCCGGATGTAAAAAATGCACAGTTCTGGGGAAAGGAGGGGCAAGCTTTATTGAACATTTCTGGTAGAAAAACTACAACAAATGGGCGGACAACTTAAACTTGACTTCCGAGAAGAACCTCAAGGGTTTTGAATTCTGAGAACAGCTCTAAAAGAAAACATTTCTGCGGATGATTCCATGAAAATTCTACGAATAATTTCTAGTGAATCCTGCAGATAGTTCCAAGATAAGAATAACGAGAGAATCAAATTTTGAATGAAATTCCAAAGGGATGTTGAGAAAAATTTCAAGGGAATTCTAAGAATAATTTCAAGTGAATTTTGGGAAGAATTTCTGGAGAATCTAACTCCATGTTTGATGCTATTCAAACTGGAGTAAAATTTGCAAACAATATTGTCATGACTTTGAATTACAGTAATGGATTTTAAAGCATTAAATATTTTAAATTGGAATGCTCGATCTCTTAAAGATAATGAAGACGAGCTATTCAACTTTTTTAGAGTTCATAACGTGCATATTGCCGTTATAACAGAAACGTTCCTTAGACATAGCCATAAGGTTAAAAGGAACGCAAATTATTTGATTTATAGAAATGATCGTCTTGATGGACCCTGTGGTGGCGTTGCCGTCATTGTTCATAGACGAATCGAACATAAAATTCTTTCTTCATTTGAAACCAAAGTTTTTGAAACTTTGATAGTTTCTGTTAAAACAAAATTTGGACAATTTACGTTTATAGCTGCCAGCAAAAGAATTTTCTCAAGGGTGACGCTCAGAAACTTACCCGTCATATGTCTAAATTCTTCATTATTGGTGATTTCAATGCAAAACACCGCTCATGGAATAATGCTCAAAGCAATTCCAATGGTAATATTCTGTTTGATGTTTGTTCTGCAGGTTATTACACTATTCAATATCCAAACAGCCCAACATGCTTTTCTTCTGCAAGAAATCCCTCAACTATTGATTTGGTCTTAACTGATTCATGTCAACTTTGTAGCCAATTGGTAACCCATGCTGACTTCGGTTCTGATCACCTTCCAGTAACTTTTGAAATATCCCAAGAAATAATTTGTAATCCCAACAGCTCTACTTTCAATTACCATAGAGCTGGTTGGGAGCAATATCGAACATTTATGAAATATAACTTCGATCCAAACATTCCTTTGCAAACCAAAAATGACACAAAAATGAAATTAATTATGCTCTTGAATCTTTTACTACTTCTATAGTTGAAGCAAGAGCTGCCTCAGTACCAAAATGCGAGGTTAAATTCGATTCAATTATAACAGACGACGATCTTCAGCTCTTGATCCGTCTTAAAAATGTCCGTAGGAGACAATATCAAAGAATACGCGATGCTGCCATGAAAGTTATCTGGCGGGATTTCCAAAACTAAATTAAAAAGCTCCAGGTGATGATGGAATTTTCTATATCCTCATAAAAAAAAACTCCCTGAGAGTACCGTGTCTTTCTTTGTAACAGTATTTAAGAGATGTTTGAATTTGGCATACTTTCCTGATATATGCAAAAGTTGTTCCAATTTTGAAGCCGGATAAAAATCCAGCTGAAGCTTCTACCTACCGTTCAATAAGTTTGCTTTCATCAATAAGTAAACTTTTTGAAAAGATAATTTTGAATAGAATGATGCTTCACATCAATACGAACTCAATTTTTGCAGATGAGCAGTTTGGATTTCGCCATGGGCATTCAACTGTTAAGAGTTACCAATTTTATTTGTTCAAACAAATCTCAAGGCCACTCAACTAGAGTTGCTCTTCTAGACATGGAAAAAGCATTGGACAGTGTTTGGCATAAAGGTTTGATTGCTAAATTGAAAAAGTTTAATTTTTCACTTTATACTATGAAATTAGTTCAAAATTATATAACTGACAGAACTATGCAGGTAAATTATCAAAATTCCAAATCTAATCGACTACCTGTTAGAGCAGGAGTTCCTCAGAGTAGCATTCTTGGGCCTATATTCAAGGGCGTAGCCAGGTTTCGAGCTAGGGAGGGTAAAAAAAATATTATGGAAAAGTTGGCCGAATGCCATTTTACCGAGCGCCATTTCCCCGAAAGCCTTTGTGTTACTGAGTTTAGGGGGGATAGTCGACCCTCCCCCTGCCCCTCTCTGGCTACGCATATGCCTATATTGTATAACATTTTTACTTCGGACCTCCCTGATTTGCCTCAGGGTTGCTACAAATCTTTGTTCACTGATGACACAGGCATTTCCGCTAAAGGAAGAAGTCTTCGTGTTATTTGCAGCAGACTTATTTACAAAAATGGAAGATTTCTCCCAACGCTTCCAAAACTCAACTTAAGTTTAGAGCTTCCTTTTTTAAACATAGTAGTAGTCACATAATAGTCACTATGAACGGAGTTCCAATTTCCTGGTTAAACCAAGATCACATTGAGGCCAAATTTATTAAATATATAAAATGTTTGTTGCCTCTTATAAACAAGAAATCCAAACTTTGCCTGACGAATAAACTTCTAATATTTAAACAAGTCTTTAGACCGGCCATGCTTTACGTTGTGCCAATATGGTCTAGTTGTTGCACTACCAGGAAAAAAGCACTCCAAAGGATTCAGAACAAAGTTCTGAAGATGATTTTGAAGTTGCCTCCCTGGTAAAGTACAACCGAAGTACATAGAATTTCGAATGTTGAGACTTAAGAACAAATGTCAAACAAAATTATTAATAATTTCAGGCAAAAATCGTAGCAATCCTCAATTGCAACGATTAATTCCCTTTATACTTAGATAAGATTAAGTTTTTAGTTTTAAGATTTCAATTGTTATACTGACATGCAGGTTTAAAAAACCTGTTTAAAATACTGAATTGCCAAGACAGGAACAATGTAAAAACACGTAGATATATATCATAACAATTAAGGCTGGTAAGTTACTGTAGTAACTGGAGTACCTAGGTTAAAATTAAATGTAATTTATTTTGAATTTGGAACAAATAAAGAGTTAAAAAAGGTGTGTACTTTTCCTGATCCTGTACTTGCTTTTTTGCTTTTTCAGTATGTTGCTACAGCTTTCTATAAGTTGCTGTAAGAAAATAATATGGTGCAGCAAGTAGGGCAACATACTTTAGCTTTTTGCTGTACAGAGAAGTAAGTACGGAAACAGACCTATTGCAGAAGAGCAAAGTTAGCATAGATGCAACCAGTCTTGTAAGCGGTCACCGTAGTCGACACATTTTCTGTAATAATCGACTGCCTTTGCTTCCAACACTAACAAAACATACATCTGAACAGAAATGGTTTAATTTACACCAAATTGGATATTAGAACGAAATCACACATGTCATATAATAGTTATTTGATAATTTTCTTTTTGCTCGAATGTTGTTCTACCGTTTGTGTAGTGTAGGAGAGACGACGGTAGAGCTTGAAAGTATAAATTCAAACAGACTTTCGCGAACGACAACGAAGCGTGTGTAGTAAAAAAAACGTCAACCGTTTCAACTCCTGGATGCAACCAAGGATGCATGGTCACCACCATACATTTCCTACTGCAACCAAACCAAGGACTACACAGCAACAAAATAAGTTCGCATTGTAATCAATAGTTGGCGTCCTTATCTTGTTTCAAGATAGGAAGTCCATTCCACTTTAAACTAGAGAAGAACGCATAGAAGATTAGTAAAGCTAACCCATTTTTTCTTGTGTCAACATTTTTCTAGATACAGGCACAGGGACTAGAGTTTTGCCGTATTCAACTAATAATAAAATGTAACAAGGATTAACTATGTATTTCCCAAACCCTGGCAGATATGTAACAGTGATCTTAAACATAATATATTCTGTTGGTTTCGACATTCAAGCTAGTCCATCATGAGATTCAGCGAAATAAAATATAGACCATGCTGAAATATCGTCGATTGCCTCGGGAATCGAACTTGCAGCTTCCAGCATAGTTTTGCTTTTTAATTTTTAATACGATGGATTTTATGTAATGTTATGAAAGCTTACATTGAATTAATCTTCATTAAAGTCTGCAAACGTATACGCTTAAATGTATGCATAAGTAAGTAGTTTTACGACGATAAAATAAAACAAATTCCTGTTTACTCCGAGATGTGCTTTATCCAGTCATCATCATCAACTATTATCTCGAGATGATATGATAGACAAACACTTGAGTTTACTGACACATGATTACTTATTGATATACGCATGGATTGGTGCACTTTTGTCAATATGTACATACATTTTTAGATGAACTGCGCTGCACTATCCTTTAACGTATACACAAAATCATTCGATTTTGACTTCCTACCAGAAAACATGTGGTTAAATCTACAATAGAATACTCCGATAGGGTTACGCAAGTTTCTTTTCTTACAAAGAACATGCGTGCTTAACATACTATATACTTCACGAAGAAGAATAATTGATAAGAAAAGGTCATAACACTGGCATCGGCAAATAATCATATGTTCTTGATAACGGCCAAAATGCGCACATGTTTCTTCTCTCAGCTGCGAGTGTTTTGTATGGTAATTGAATTGCAATTCAATACGATCGAATCGTGGGAATTTGACAACCTGCACCATTTACTCTGCCACTGTACAATTTAATTACACTTGTTTGACGAGGTCGAACGATTATCAACTTACACAGTAGAGTTACATAAAGATTCCGATCGTCGGCTTCATCACTATCTGATTTCCTGATCCCTAGATGAAAAACTATGTTATCCAGTGCACTTGTTTGTTTCTTTAGAGACTTTATAGAATTTGGCGTAGTTGACGAGTTGTTCTGATGAGAACTGTTGTTTAGAGAACTCTGTTGAGGTATACCAGTAGCAAGCTGCTGCTGAGTAGCATTTTGATAATTAATAATCGACTTTAACTCTGTCATCGTGCATAAATCCTTCTTTTGTTTCTAAAATAATGGGTACAACTATAATATTTCACTATTTCTTGGATACGGCTTGTGTTCCCGGGAGAAAGGAAATACGACCGACTTCAAACAATGTTGAATTACCACTAAAATCCTTAATCTCTGGAAAGAAGCTTATAATAAGCATACATTTACAGTGATGTCTTATCAATTTTGTTTGGTGTTCATTCGTATTGGAAATTCTACTGATAACGCCATAGAAAGAGGCATTGGAAATAGCGTAGAAGAAAGTCGGAATACATGAGTTTGTTCCTGTATCAGTGATCACTTAACATTATTTCTACTCAATTAACATTGAATTGCCAAAGATTATTAATGGCTTATTTTACAGGCATTGTTAGTAACAAAGGGTATCCAATAAGCACCAAGGATGAACATTATTGCAACTAAAAAATCACGAGGGCGTGCTGTGTGTATTGTGATGAATTTCGCATATTCTTTTCCCAATATGTATATTCATCAGATTTAAACATGAATGAATGATGCAAATCAGAGTTCAATATAGGCCTTGGCTTTCATATGTATTTCTGTGGAGAAGTACCTGCTCAAATCGCGTCAGTTAATAGACGCATCGAAGAGAAGTTAAGCGAGCCTCTGGTGATGAAAAGAGGAACCATCAAAAGAGTTATGAGGGCAGAAATTTTCGAGCATAGGAAGAGAAACATATTTTTCAACTTTGTCGATTAATTTATTCATTGGAGCTGCTTGAATTCGAAATCCACTTGGAATATGGGTTATTCCGCGCCAAGCGTCCGAGGCAAGTGAGTTTACCTCTTCCGATTTAGACCAAGAGTCCATGTTTTTGGGACGATCGAAGCACCCCTCGGTTCAAGGGAGCATTTTATATTTTTCGTGATTTTCAAGAAGCATTAATTTCTTTTATCTATATCTACGGAACATTTAAAGCTACAATTAACATTTACAGTGTTTTTATGAGAAAAATTAGACAAATAAAATATAATTATTATTTGTTATTTTTGTACAGTGTTGCCAAAAATGTAATATAGAGGAAATGGCTGTAAAGTCGGCCTACTTAAATGCCCCTAATTTGGGCCTAAACGTAAATTCAGCAATCGACTAAATTTCAATAGCGACCAAAAATATTCATTGGTACCGTCCCAATGACGCGTTTATCTTGATAAAATTGATAAATAGCAGATTTTTAGCGATGGGCCCAATCTTAGATCCATAGGCCAACATTAGACCCATTTCCCCTATGCGTTTAAAAGCTGAAAATACAATTTTCTCAGAATGAGTATATTTAGATTTCCAATCTGACAGCTCCATCATGTTCCCCATCATTTCTTACATAAGAATCACTTTCCGACAAAAAGTAATTTTCGTATTTCCTGAAACACAGAATGTCAAGAATTATAAGAAGAAAAAAAAAGTGTTTTTCAATTTTCTTTTCGCTCACTTTTCTAAGTAAGAGAACTTATTTTTCGCCTATTGTTTCAAATGTTTTATGACGTAAATAAATATGAAATAATAAAATAAAAACAGTGTTGCCAAATTTAAGTTTAATTTTCAATCTGTAAACAGCAATGGAATTGAAATATTTGTTTTGATAGCCCTATTGATAGCACCATAATCGCATATCAGTCCCATAAGGATGTTTGTCAAGTTTGAGGTAACAACGAAAGTGCATATGTAATAATTTGCACCTAATTTCATATTATGTATGCTTAATTAACAACAAAAACTAATGATCAATAAATTTACCTGTGTGTCCATCTACCGTTCTCTGCTGCATCCCACTCCTGCTGCCACTTAGCCATCGACACCGTTCTCACCATTTTTCGTACTCCTCTGGTTTCTCTCGTCATATAGCATTCGTAGTCCTCCGCCAAGGTTATGCCGATTGGGATCATACCGGCGATAACACATACTGCCTCCATCGAAATCGTTCTGTACGCACTCACGACTCACATGGCCATGAGCCGGAACGCACTGCTCAATTTCCTTTGGTTCTGCTTCCTTTTCAGCGCTTCAATCCAGGCTGGAACTCCATACCTTAGTATCGATGAGGACACACCAGCCAGAAGACGCCTCTTGCTGCTGCTTGGACCAGAATTGTTCGGCATGATTCTGGCTATTGCGTTGATGACCTTCGCCGCCTTCTCGCAACCATATACGATGTGGCTGTTAAAACTTAGCCGGTCGTCGATCATCACTCCCAGATACTTCAGCACGCGCTTCGAAACAATGGTGTGCTCTCCAACGGTGATTTCTGCCCGCTGCACTGCTTTGCAGTTACTGACCAACATTACTTTTGTTTTGTGGTGGGCTATCTGCATCTTCGCTCCTTGCATCCAGTTACCAATCGTATCCATCGCCTCGGCCGCCAGCATTTCCACTTCTTCCAGCGTCTCACCGGATACCGTCAAGACGACATCGTCTGCAAAGCCAACGATCTCAACTCCTTTGGGCAGCTTGAGCGTCAGCACGCCATTGTACATTCCGTTCCACAGCGTGGGACCTAGAATGGAGCCTTGTGGATCTCCCGCCGTGATTTTAAGCGATTTCTGCCCCGTGTCTGTCACGTAGACCAGGACCCGGTTCTGGAAGTAGCTACTTAGAATCCTGCAGAGGTAGTCTGGAACCCTCATTATATGGAGCGCCTTGGCGATGGCCTCCCAGCTGGCGCTATTGAATGCATTCATCACATCAATCGTAATCACGGCGCAGTATCGATTTCCTCTCCGCTTCTGTTTGGAAGCTTTCTCTGCTCTGTCAATCACTGTCTGAATTGCATCCACCGTCGATCTCCCTTTCCAGAATCCAAACTGCCTCTCCGACAAACCGTGTTCACTCTCCGTGCATTTCGTCAGCCTGTTCAGGATGATCCTCTCCAAGAGCTTTCCGACAGTATGTAGCAAGCATATTGGCCTATACGATACAGGATCCCCCGGCGGTTTTCCGGGCTTCGGCAACAGCACAAGTTTTTGTACCTTCCACCTATCAGGGAACTTACCCTCGTCCAGACATTTCTGCAGAACCATCCTCAACATGTCCGGGAACGTCTGTATCGCCGCCTTCAACGCCACGATGACTATAAGCTTGTTGTGACACATTTCAACCGGCATCGTTGGACCTCTGATCTTCGCCATCGCAACTCGGTATGCGTTGCCCCAGCGGTTGGCATCGGCGTCGCAGCACAGCTCCTTGAAACTATTTGACTTGCTCAGCTTTATCTTTCGTTTCAGTGCAGCCCGGGCCTCTCGGAACACCACCCTACGCTCCTCTCTGTCTGCTTCTGTTCTTGCTCTCTGACACGCCTTCTGGTACGAAGACAAGTAGCACGGAGGGTGCTAATTTCCTCGTTCCACCAGTAAACTGAACGCCACCTGTTCGTTGGGTCCAGTTTTCTCGGCATAGTTGTGTCACATGCCCTTGCTAATAATTAGTTCAACACGTTCGCGCTTAGGCCCGGGACGCTGCTGTCTACCCTTAGAGCTTCGATGAAGAGATCCTTATTGAATGCCTTCGTCTTCCACTTCCGCTCGCTTACTTTCGTCCTCCGCATTTCCACCGGTGTCCGTTCACCGATACTGTACCGGATCGCCTGATGGTCACTGCCATTAGCGACGTACTGCAGAAAGTGACGTCGATAATGGATTCCCTACCATCTTTGCGGAAGGTGCTGATGGTTCCTAAGTTGGCCAGACTGACGTTCAACTTTGCCAGAGCTTCCAGCAGGCTATACCCTCTTGCGTTGGTACATCTGCTCCCCCAATCACTGCCCATCTAGCATCTGGTGGAACTGCTCAATTGTCCATCTCGGGGGTGCGTAACAACTACATACATAGATTCCATTGATTTTGGCGATCACGAAACCTTCGTATGAGCCCGCCACCACTTGTTGAATGGGATACCTGCACATGACTTGTATGGCCGCCATTCCTGCTCTATTCGCCACCCAGTAACCATTATCGAGAGGGACTCGATATGGCTTTGCAATGATTACAACGTCGCACTTTGTTTCCGTTGTTGACTGCCACAACAGTTGCTGTGCTGTGTTGCAATGATTGAGATTTATTTGGGTTACCTTCATTATTGCTGGCCCACCATCGCCTTCTTGAACTCTGGGCACCTGAAACTTCCCGTCACATGGCTGTTTCCGTCCTCCTTTTTGCAGAGCATGCACCTCGGTTGCTTTGTACAGTCTTTTGCAATTTGCCCCTCCTCTCCGCATTTCCTGCACAGAACAGATCTGTCTGGGCCTTTGCAGTTTCTCGCCTGGTGACCGAAGCCCATGCATTTGTAGCATCTCTCCATTTTCTTAGATACGCGAGGAATAGCTTTCAACGGGCACACTGACCACCCAACGTTGATTCGGCCTGTCTTCAGCAGCTCGTTAACTGCGTGCGAAGGAAGTCGTATCGACGCCGTCTGCGTGCCACAATACGCCTTCCTCAACCGAATTGCCATCGGTACGTCTCCGAGGTTGCATTGCACCTTCAGCGCACTTTTCAATGCGTCTTCTGTTGTGATCTCGTCCAGATCCCTGCACTCGACCACTGACTCCTGGGATAAGGCTCTTACGTTCGCCGTCCCGCGAAGAGATTTTTCGACGAGCTCCTTAAAAGCTGCGCTCTTAACCGTAGGATCCCTTTTGAACTCAAATAGCATCTCGCCTTTCTGGGTTCGTCTGGTTTTCACCACGTTCTCGCCTAGTTGTTTCAACTCCGGATCCTCTCTCACTTTTCGGAGGAGTGCTGCGTAGGACGTTTTGTCCCTCACCTCAACAACCAGAGCGTCACCCTTGCTTCTCTCCCTACGAGGCCTAGGCTTCTCCTTATTCTTCCTGTCTTCCATCTTCTTCTTTTCCTTCTTCCTCGCTTCTTCTTCCTTCTTCCTCATTTCATCTTCCTTCTATTTTTTCTTCCTCTCCTTCTGGTTCTCGACTTTACGCCACCCACCATTTTCTCCCATTTCCTTGATGCCTTCCTCTTCCTTGCATTTTTTGGGCTCCTCCTCCTCCTGGCTTCATATTTCTTTTGGTTTTTTTTTTCATTTTCGTCATTTTTGTATTTTTCTTCGATTTTCTCCATTCTGATGGGTCATCTCCGGGCCGCTATCTCCACTTGTATGTAGTTTCCTATCGTGATTCCATGGTTATCTATGCAAGCAGGGAGGCCATGCTAGGGTTGACACGGTCCTTCATGGGGGCCGTGTTCAGAGCCAGATCAGCGTAAGTCAGGAATGTTACATCTGAGCCTATTACTCACCAACCACCAATTGGTGACGAGTGTTGAACGTATCCGGAGGCCTGCCAAGGTTTTACCGGGACGGGGGCAGAGGCACTATTAGCAACAATTAATACGAAACTAAGGATTTTAAATTGGCTCACTACTTGACTAGCCTATTGGTCCCAAGCAAACTATTAATGTACCCCATTCTAGTCGAAATTCTACTACTACACAATGTTTGTTTTGATTCGCTATGAAAGTTTGACAGATAAAATGAGGGGTTATTGGATTTTCCTATGTTTCGAGGGATGAATCGATTAACTTGGGACCGAAAATAGTACCAGAGCTGAGCCAAAAAATTGAGCACGTTTCTTCGGAACCTACTAGTCTTAGAGTTACCTCTTGCTATTAGCCCACTCACCATTTCAAGAAGGTGTCACCCTTCTTTACTTTTTTTTTTTTTTTTCTTTATTATAGAGATTTTTAGCCATAGGCTAGTTCATCTCTTACCCTTCTTTACTTAAGGAGCAGAATAGCACGACTGTCAGCCCTGTAGCGTGGTATCCAATCCATTGTGCCGGGTCGTGTTCATAGTTCCATGCCGTGACCAGTATACCGTAATAAGGATCTTACTGGCGTCGATCCTAATGTTCCGGTTGGCACTCCTGCGGGTTGGCGAAGCATTTTCTCTATCGCCGTGCTATGGTTACCGCGCCAGAGTTCGCGTCGCACCCCCTCACTTTGCTATTGTCGGAAGGACAACATTGCCCAGGCTACACCACGGGGAGGTGTGAAGTAGGAACTTGTGAGGACTTGGTTGCCAGCATTTCCACCTCTTCCAATGTCTCGCCTACTACCGCCAAGACGACGTCGTCCAAAAATCCTACGATCTCGACTCCTTTGGACAGCTTCAGCGTTAGCACACCGTTGTACATCGCGTTCCAGACCGTTGAGCCAAGGATGGAGCGTGCTACAAGGCCGTGATCCGAATTGATTTCTCTCCCATGTCCGTCTCGTAGTCCAGAACCCGGTTCTGAAAGTAACTCCTTATAATGCTACCCAGGTAATCAGGAACCCTCATTCCATGCAGTGCTCCGGCGATGGCCTCCCAGCTGGCGCTGTTGTACGCATTCTTGACGTCGATCGTATTCACGGCGCAACATCGATCTCCTCTCCGCCTCTGTTTGGACGCCTTCTCGGCTCTCTCGACCACTACCCGAATTGCATCCACCATTGATCCAGAATCCAAACTGCTTCACCGACAATCCGTGCTCACTCTCCGTGCATTTCGTTAGCCTGTTGAGGATGATCTTCTCCAATAGCTTTCCGACTGTATCCAGCAAGCATATAGGCCTATACGATGCTAGATCCCCCGGCGGTTTTCCGGGCTTCGGCAGCAGCACTAGCTTCTGTATCTTCCATCGGTCCGGAAAGTGACCTTCATCCAGACACTTCTGCAGCACTATCCTGAACCTTTTCAGGAACCGAGGGGCACGCCCTTCCAGCTATAAGTGCGTGATATTTAAAATACATCGTACATCGTACACGGACAGAAAATTGTTTGCATTGAACCAAAAAAAAACTTTATTTGTATTTAAACAAAAAATTCCGGTTGAAATTATATTGCATTTTATTGTTTCGATAATATTTATTCAAATTAATTCAAAATAAGATTCTTTTTGTTTTAATAAGCCACTCTTCAACTGCAACTATTGTAAAAATAACAATATTCCTTTTTTTTACTATATGTTTTAGCACAGACAAACAGACATAACACTCGCAAGTTGTTCATCGAACAAGCATTTAACAGTCAATTCAAAAGTATCGTAGTTGGTAGTACCGGCACCTGTGGCGCGCATAGTCAATTCCCTTGCGTTTGACGTGCGCATGTTTAAACAACGTTGATCCAGGTACCTATCATATAAATTTGCCTATAATCTAGTTATGATTATTGTCAATAATACTTACATTTCGATAAAGATGATGCTGCCTACTTTACCTGTTATGTGACACTTATCATCACAGAGTCCAACCTTGAATCGCAGACCAGGTCCACTAACAAAACAAGGGGTTTATGGTCTTCTTCTTCTTCTTCAGGTTCGCTCACAATCCGGAATGAAGGCACGGTGCGGTTAGTAATATCAAACATGCAAACGAAAAAACGAAAAAGTTTTTTAAAGTAATAGTTTCATCTGAATACCCGACTAACCATATCTCAGTGACATTGTACCACTCTGAACCCACACCTAAAGCTATTTTGTGATTATATGGTTACTTTGGTATTCACATGAAATGTTGTGCAAGTACCAGAGGTTCAACAACGCCCAACTATGGACAGCTCAATGTTAATACCATTTACTCTTTGAATCAGCTTACACCAACATGATAATCTACTAAGAAACATCTAAGAATGTATAGAGATAAAGTTCAAAAATACAGTTTTAACTGATGGTACTTTATAAACGTCAAACTGTTCAATATTGGACCCTGCCAACACACGGCGCCTGCACGGCAATGTGGGCCGTCAGAATGGTTCATCGGTTGCGAAGTGAAGTGCTTCTTAAACTGAAGCGATACATTTCTCAATATTTCAACGTTATCCTAACGTAAACTTAATATTATCACCCATATGCCTGTCCACGCCCGAAACCCATCCACCACACAAAATCAAATAAAAATGTTTCTGTATGGCAAACACGTCCAGACATAAACGAGAATATGGGTGTATATCTTCACTGTAACAACTACGGGTAATCATCGAAAATACTTGCATTTTACTCAGGCACTTTTGAGCAAACTGCAATCACTCTCTCATACTCGTAATGTGCCACGACCAAATTGGCACAACGACGCCCTATACGCTCTCTGACCAAAGCGCAGGGTATTTAAATTCAGATTTTATTCAAAGTATTTAATGCAGTAGTGGCAAAATTTTAATTATTTGGTCAGCAGGCTGTGTAGTATTGAAAGACTAGTGCGTGCCCCTCACCGGGAACGCCTGGAACGCCTTCAACGCCACGTTGGGGATTCCATCAGGACCGTGCTTTCTTCGTCTTCAGCACTTTCGCCACTGCTACGAGTTCCTCGTTGGAGACTTGTCTACCTTCAGTGTTGTCTGCCTCTGCCTCTCCGTACGGTGTAGGTGGCCAGGTCATTTGGTCGTGCTTCGGGAAATGTCTCTCTACGATGACTTTCAGCTTGTCTGGGCACATTTCAACGGACGTCGTTGGACCTCTAATCTTCGCCATCGCGACTCGGTATGCGTCACCCCAGGGGTTGGCATCAGCGTCTCGGCACAGCTCCTTGAAGCAGTTTGACTTGCTCTGCTTAATCTCTCGTTTTAAAGCGGACCTGGCTGCTCAAAACACCACCCTTCGCTCTGCTCTGTCTGCATCAGTTCTTGCTCTCTGAAGGCGCCTTCTGGTTCGAAGACAACTAGCACGGAGGGTGCTAAGTGCCTCGTTCCACCAGTAAGCTGTGCGCCGTCTGTTCCTTGGCTCCAATTGCCTCGGCATGGTTGTGTCGCATACCCTCGCTAACGATTCGTCCACGCTTTGGTCTGGGACGCTGCTGTCTACCCGGAGAGCTGCTACAAAGAGATGCTTGTCGAATACCTTCGTCTTCCACCTTCGCTCGCTTACTTTCGTTTTCCACATTGCTGTAGGTATCCGTTGGCCAAAGCTGTACCTAATCGCCTGATGGTCACTTTGAGTGTACTCCTCACACACTCTCCAGTTCATACGTGCCACTAACAACAGACTGCATAAAGTGACGTCGATAATGGATTCCCTACCATCTTTGCATTGATGGTTCCTTCGTTGGCCAGACTGACGTCCAACTTTGCCAGAGCTTCCAGCAGGCTATACCCTCTTGCGTTGGTACATCTGCTTCCCCAACCCACTGTCCAAGCATTGAAATCTCTTCCAATGACGATTGGTCTCCGTCCGGGTGAGCTCTCCGGTGAGTCCATCTAGTATCTGGTGAAACTGCTCCATTGTCCATCTCGGGGGTGCATAGCAGCTACATACCAAGGTTCCATTAATTTTGGCGATCACAAAACCTTCGTAAGGCCTCGTCACCACTTCTTCTATGGGATACCTGCCCATAACTTGTATTGCCATCATCCCTGCTCTATCGGCCACCCAGTTATCGTTATCGGGAGGGACTCGATACGGCTCCACAATTATTGCAACGTCGCAATTCGTTTCCGTTTTTGACTGCCACAACAGTTGCTGTGCTGTGCGAGGGGGGCGACACATCTAAATCTCAATTCTAGATGCTCAAAAAATCTCACACTAGCGAATCAATCTTCGAAAAATCATCTTTTATTTCTCGCATCTACTTGCATCGTGTTTTTTGCAGGAAATCTTCAAAATCGACACAAATCTTTGTTTTATCTACTCAGCGTGTGTGCAGCTAGCCACAGCAAAACACAATCTTTTCTGCATCGTAGATAGAGTCGTCCCCCTCGGTGCTGTGTCACAATGATTGAGATTTATTTGGGTTATCTCCATTACTATTGGCACGCTATCGCCTTTTTGTAAGCTAGGCACCTGAAACTTCCCGTCATATGGCCGTTCCCGTCCTCCTTTCTGCATAGCAGGTGCATACCTCGGTTGCTTCATACAGTCCTTAGCAACGTGCCCCTTCTCTCCGCATTTCCTGCACAGCTCCGATCTATCAGGGCCTTTGCAGTTTCTCGCCTGGTGACCAAAGTTCATGCACTTAAAGCATCGCTCCATTTGCATGGTAGCCCGAGGGATAGCTTTCAGGGGGCATACTGACCAGCCAAGCTTGACTCGTCCTGTCTTTAGCAACTCATTAGCTGCGTCCGTCGCAAGTCGTATCGACGCCGTTTGTGTACCACCGTACGCCTTCCTTAACCGAATTGTCATAGGCACATCTTCCAGATTGCATTGCACCTTCAATGTACATCGTACCTCGTCTTCCGTTATGATCTCATCCAGATCCTTGCACTCGACCACTGACTCCTGCGATAAGGCTCTTACCAACCGGTGAACACTCGTGTTTATTTCAGTTACCGTGTGAACGTAATTTGTGATGAGCCCCGGTCCCTTTCAAATTGTATCATTATTTATGTACGGTCCATATATTTGAAATGACGCCAAGAGATTTTTTGACGAGATTCTTGAAGGCTGAACTCCTCACCGACGGGTCCTTCTTCAGCTCGAAGAGCATCTGGCCTTCTGGTAAATTTCATGTTAAATGGAAAATTTACAATAAAAAAATTTAAGGGTTGTGTCCTAGACACGACCGCAGTATGACGTAGAACCTATCTATCTATCCCTATCTATGATGCATGATATATGCATTTAGGTTAACATCTCGACGTCCCTCCTACTTTACATATTTTGCAGAAAAAATACATCCGAAGTCCCTCCTTGTTTACATATTCTGCACAAAACATACTTTCTAACCCAGCAAATGACAGGATTTCCCGCCATTTTATTATTAATGGGGGCGGGGCAGAGCAGAACGTTTCTTTTGAGCAGAATATGGAAAAAAAGGATAGACTTTGGATGTTAATATAATTTCATATATAGAGGTACCAGATATGTTTTACAGTCAGTTGTGTGTGAACACATGGCTGTTTCCGTCCTCCTTTTTGCAGAGCATGCACCTCGGTTGCTTTGTACAGTCTTTTGCAATTTGCCCCTCCTCTCCGCATTTCCTGCACAGAACAGATCTGTCTGGGCCTTTGCAGTTTCTCGCCTGGTGACCGAAGCCCATGCATTTGTAGCATCTCTCCATTTTCTTAGATACGCGAGGAATAGCTTTCAACGGGCACACTGACCACCCAACGTTGATTCGGCCTGTCTTCAGCAGCTCGTTAACTGCGTGCGAAGGAAGTCGTATCGACGCCGTCTGCGTGCCACAATACGCCTTCCTCAACCGAATTGCCATCGGTACGTCTCCGAGGTTGCATTGCACCTTCAGCGCACTTTTCAATGCGTCTTCTGTTGTGATCTCGTCCAGATCCCTGCACTCGACCACTGACTCCTGGGATAAGGCTCTTACGTTCGCCGTCCCGCGAAGAGATTTTTCGACGAGCTCCTTAAAAGCTGCGCTCTTAACCGTAGGATCCCTTTTGAACTCAAATAGCATCTCGCCTTTCTGGGTTCGTCTGGTTTTCACCACGTTCTCGCCTAGTTGTTTCAACTCCGGATCCTCTCTCACTTTTCGGAGGAGTGCTGCGTAGGACGTTTTGTCCCTCACCTCAACAACCAGAGCGTCACCCTTGCTTCTCTCCCTACGAGGCCTAGGCTTCTCCTTATTCTTCCTGTCTTCCATCTTCTTCTTTTCCTTCTTCCTCGCTTCTTCTTCCTTCTTCCTCATTTCATCTTCCTTCTATTTTTTCTTCCTCTCCTTCTGGTTCTCGACTTTACGCCACCCACCATTTTCTCCCATTTCCTTGATGCCTTCCTCTTCCTTGCATTTTTTGGGCTCCTCCTCCTCCTGGCTTCATATTTCTTTTGGTTTTTTTTTTCATTTTCGTCATTTTTGTATTTTTCTTCGATTTTCTCCATTCTGATGGGTCATCTCCGGGCCGCTATCTCCACTTGTATGTAGTTTCCTATCGTGATTCCATGGTTATCTATGCAAGCAGGGAGGCCATGCTAGGGTTGACACGGTCCTTCATGGGGGCCGTGTTCAGAGCCAGATCAGCGTAAGTCAGGAATGTTACATCTGAGCCTATTACTCACCAACCACCAATTGGTGACGAGTGTTGAACGTATCCGGAGGCCTGCCAAGGTTTTACCGGGACGGGGGCAGAGGCACTATTAGCAACAATTAATACGAAACTAAGGATTTTAAATTGGCTCACTACTTGACTAGCCTATTGGTCCCAAGCAAACTATTAATGTACCCCATTCTAGTCGAAATTCTACTACTACACAATGTTTGTTTTGATTCGCTATGAAAGTTTGACAGATAAAATGAGGGGTTATTGGATTTTCCTATGTTTCGAGGGATGAATCGATTAACTTGGGACCGAAAATAGTACCAGAGCTGAGCCAAAAAATTGAGCACGTTTCTTCGGAACCTACTAGTCTTAGAGTTACCTCTTGCTATTAGCCCACTCACCATTTCAAGAAGGTGTCACCCTTCTTTACTTTTTTTTTTTTTTTTCTTTATTATAGAGATTTTTAGCCATAGGCTAGTTCATCTCTTACCCTTCTTTACTTAAGGAGCAGAATAGCACGACTGTCAGCCCTGTAGCGTGGTATCCAATCCATTGTGCCGGGTCGTGTTCATAGTTCCATGCCGTGACCAGTATACCGTAATAAGGATCTTACTGGCGTCGATCCTAATGTTCCGGTTGGCACTCCTGCGGGTTGGCGAAGCATTTTCTCTATCGCCGTGCTATGGTTACCGCGCCAGAGTTCGCGTCGCACCCCCTCACTTTGCTATTGTCGGAAGGACAACATTGCCCAGGCTACACCACGGGGAGGTGTGAAGTAGGAACTTGTGAGGACTTGGTTGCCAGCATTTCCACCTCTTCCAATGTCTCGCCTACTACCGCCAAGACGACGTCGTCCAAAAATCCTACGATCTCGACTCCTTTGGACAGCTTCAGCGTTAGCACACCGTTGTACATCGCGTTCCAGACCGTTGAGCCAAGGATGGAGCGTGCTACAAGGCCGTGATCCGAATTGATTTCTCTCCCATGTCCGTCTCGTAGTCCAGAACCCGGTTCTGAAAGTAACTCCTTATAATGCTACCCAGGTAATCAGGAACCCTCATTCCATGCAGTGCTCCGGCGATGGCCTCCCAGCTGGCGCTGTTGTACGCATTCTTGACGTCGATCGTATTCACGGCGCAACATCGATCTCCTCTCCGCCTCTGTTTGGACGCCTTCTCGGCTCTCTCGACCACTACCCGAATTGCATCCACCATTGATCCAGAATCCAAACTGCTTCACCGACAATCCGTGCTCACTCTCCGTGCATTTCGTTAGCCTGTTGAGGATGATCTTCTCCAATAGCTTTCCGACTGTATCCAGCAAGCATATAGGCCTATACGATGCTAGATCCCCCGGCGGTTTTCCGGGCTTCGGCAGCAGCACTAGCTTCTGTATCTTCCATCGGTCCGGAAAGTGACCTTCATCCAGACACTTCTGCAGCACTATCCTGAACCTTTTCAGGAACCGAGGGGCACGCCCTTCCAGCTATAAGTGCGTGATATTTAAAATACATCGTACATCGTACACGGACAGAAAATTGTTTGCATTGAACCAAAAAAAAACTTTATTTGTATTTAAACAAAAAATTCCGGTTGAAATTATATTGCATTTTATTGTTTCGATAATATTTATTCAAATTAATTCAAAATAAGATTCTTTTTGTTTTAATAAGCCACTCTTCAACTGCAACTATTGTAAAAATAACAATATTCCTTTTTTTTACTATATGTTTTAGCACAGACAAACAGACATAACACTCGCAAGTTGTTCATCGAACAAGCATTTAACAGTCAATTCAAAAGTATCGTAGTTGGTAGTACCGGCACCTGTGGCGCGCATAGTCAATTCCCTTGCGTTTGACGTGCGCATGTTTAAACAACGTTGATCCAGGTACCTATCATATAAATTTGCCTATAATCTAGTTATGATTATTGTCAATAATACTTACATTTCGATAAAGATGATGCTGCCTACTTTACCTGTTATGTGACACTTATCATCACAGAGTCCAACCTTGAATCGCAGACCAGGTCCACTAACAAAACAAGGGGTTTATGGTCTTCTTCTTCTTCTTCAGGTTCGCTCACAATCCGGAATGAAGGCACGGTGCGGTTAGTAATATCAAACATGCAAACGAAAAAACGAAAAAGTTTTTTAAAGTAATAGTTTCATCTGAATACCCGACTAACCATATCTCAGTGACATTGTACCACTCTGAACCCACACCTAAAGCTATTTTGTGATTATATGGTTACTTTGGTATTCACATGAAATGTTGTGCAAGTACCAGAGGTTCAACAACGCCCAACTATGGACAGCTCAATGTTAATACCATTTACTCTTTGAATCAGCTTACACCAACATGATAATCTACTAAGAAACATCTAAGAATGTATAGAGATAAAGTTCAAAAATACAGTTTTAACTGATGGTACTTTATAAACGTCAAACTGTTCAATATTGGACCCTGCCAACACACGGCGCCTGCACGGCAATGTGGGCCGTCAGAATGGTTCATCGGTTGCGAAGTGAAGTGCTTCTTAAACTGAAGCGATACATTTCTCAATATTTCAACGTTATCCTAACGTAAACTTAATATTATCACCCATATGCCTGTCCACGCCCGAAACCCATCCACCACACAAAATCAAATAAAAATGTTTCTGTATGGCAAACACGTCCAGACATAAACGAGAATATGGGTGTATATCTTCACTGTAACAACTACGGGTAATCATCGAAAATACTTGCATTTTACTCAGGCACTTTTGAGCAAACTGCAATCACTCTCTCATACTCGTAATGTGCCACGACCAAATTGGCACAACGACGCCCTATACGCTCTCTGACCAAAGCGCAGGGTATTTAAATTCAGATTTTATTCAAAGTATTTAATGCAGTAGTGGCAAAATTTTAATTATTTGGTCAGCAGGCTGTGTAGTATTGAAAGACTAGTGCGTGCCCCTCACCGGGAACGCCTGGAACGCCTTCAACGCCACGTTGGGGATTCCATCAGGACCGTGCTTTCTTCGTCTTCAGCACTTTCGCCACTGCTACGAGTTCCTCGTTGGAGACTTGTCTACCTTCAGTGTTGTCTGCCTCTGCCTCTCCGTACGGTGTAGGTGGCCAGGTCATTTGGTCGTGCTTCGGGAAATGTCTCTCTACGATGACTTTCAGCTTGTCTGGGCACATTTCAACGGACGTCGTTGGACCTCTAATCTTCGCCATCGCGACTCGGTATGCGTCACCCCAGGGGTTGGCATCAGCGTCTCGGCACAGCTCCTTGAAGCAGTTTGACTTGCTCTGCTTAATCTCTCGTTTTAAAGCGGACCTGGCTGCTCAAAACACCACCCTTCGCTCTGCTCTGTCTGCATCAGTTCTTGCTCTCTGAAGGCGCCTTCTGGTTCGAAGACAACTAGCACGGAGGGTGCTAAGTGCCTCGTTCCACCAGTAAGCTGTGCGCCGTCTGTTCCTTGGCTCCAATTGCCTCGGCATGGTTGTGTCGCATACCCTCGCTAACGATTCGTCCACGCTTTGGTCTGGGACGCTGCTGTCTACCCGGAGAGCTGCTACAAAGAGATGCTTGTCGAATACCTTCGTCTTCCACCTTCGCTCGCTTACTTTCGTTTTCCACATTGCTGTAGGTATCCGTTGGCCAAAGCTGTACCTAATCGCCTGATGGTCACTTTGAGTGTACTCCTCACACACTCTCCAGTTCATACGTGCCACTAACAACAGACTGCATAAAGTGACGTCGATAATGGATTCCCTACCATCTTTGCATTGATGGTTCCTTCGTTGGCCAGACTGACGTCCAACTTTGCCAGAGCTTCCAGCAGGCTATACCCTCTTGCGTTGGTACATCTGCTTCCCCAACCCACTGTCCAAGCATTGAAATCTCTTCCAATGACGATTGGTCTCCGTCCGGGTGAGCTCTCCGGTGAGTCCATCTAGTATCTGGTGAAACTGCTCCATTGTCCATCTCGGGGGTGCATAGCAGCTACATACCAAGGTTCCATTAATTTTGGCGATCACAAAACCTTCGTAAGGCCTCGTCACCACTTCTTCTATGGGATACCTGCCCATAACTTGTATTGCCATCATCCCTGCTCTATCGGCCACCCAGTTATCGTTATCGGGAGGGACTCGATACGGCTCCACAATTATTGCAACGTCGCAATTCGTTTCCGTTTTTGACTGCCACAACAGTTGCTGTGCTGTGCGAGGGGGGCGACACATCTAAATCTCAATTCTAGATGCTCAAAAAATCTCACACTAGCGAATCAATCTTCGAAAAATCATCTTTTATTTCTCGCATCTACTTGCATCGTGTTTTTTGCAGGAAATCTTCAAAATCGACACAAATCTTTGTTTTATCTACTCAGCGTGTGTGCAGCTAGCCACAGCAAAACACAATCTTTTCTGCATCGTAGATAGAGTCGTCCCCCTCGGTGCTGTGTCACAATGATTGAGATTTATTTGGGTTATCTCCATTACTATTGGCACGCTATCGCCTTTTTGTAAGCTAGGCACCTGAAACTTCCCGTCATATGGCCGTTCCCGTCCTCCTTTCTGCATAGCAGGTGCATACCTCGGTTGCTTCATACAGTCCTTAGCAACGTGCCCCTTCTCTCCGCATTTCCTGCACAGCTCCGATCTATCAGGGCCTTTGCAGTTTCTCGCCTGGTGACCAAAGTTCATGCACTTAAAGCATCGCTCCATTTGCATGGTAGCCCGAGGGATAGCTTTCAGGGGGCATACTGACCAGCCAAGCTTGACTCGTCCTGTCTTTAGCAACTCATTAGCTGCGTCCGTCGCAAGTCGTATCGACGCCGTTTGTGTACCACCGTACGCCTTCCTTAACCGAATTGTCATAGGCACATCTTCCAGATTGCATTGCACCTTCAATGTACATCGTACCTCGTCTTCCGTTATGATCTCATCCAGATCCTTGCACTCGACCACTGACTCCTGCGATAAGGCTCTTACCAACCGGTGAACACTCGTGTTTATTTCAGTTACCGTGTGAACGTAATTTGTGATGAGCCCCGGTCCCTTTCAAATTGTATCATTATTTATGTACGGTCCATATATTTGAAATGACGCCAAGAGATTTTTTGACGAGATTCTTGAAGGCTGAACTCCTCACCGACGGGTCCTTCTTCAGCTCGAAGAGCATCTGGCCTTCTGGTAAATTTCATGTTAAATGGAAAATTTACAATAAAAAAATTTAAGGGTTGTGTCCTAGACACGACCGCAGTATGACGTAGAACCTATCTATCTATCCCTATCTATGATGCATGATATATGCATTTAGGTTAACATCTCGACGTCCCTCCTACTTTACATATTTTGCAGAAAAAATACATCCGAAGTCCCTCCTTGTTTACATATTCTGCACAAAACATACTTTCTAACCCAGCAAATGACAGGATTTCCCGCCATTTTATTATTAATGGGGGCGGGGCAGAGCAGAACGTTTCTTTTGAGCAGAATATGGAAAAAAAGGATAGACTTTGGATGTTAATATAATTTCATATATAGAGGTACCAGATATGTTTTACAGTCAGTTGTGTGTTATTCACCAACATAATATCATAGAATATGTCTTTCAAGCAATTTTTTTTTCTCAAATTTGAAAGTTTTAGCAACAATCAATACGAAACTAATGATTTTAAATTGGCTCACTACTTGACTAGCCTATTGGTCCCAAGCAAATCGATTAACGTATCCCATTCTTGTATAAATTCCAGTACTACACTATATTTGTTTTGATTCGCTCGTTAGTTTGACAGATAAAATGAGGGGTTCGTGGATTTTCCTATGTTTCGAGGGGTGCATCGATTAGCTTGGGACCGAAGATAGTACCAGAGCTGAGCCAAAAAGTTGAGCTCGTTTCTTCGGGACCTTCTGGTCTTAGAGTTACCTCTATGGTTTTAGTGCGGGAAGAAATTATGAGAAACATATCTGTTTTTACTAATAATTGTGGTTTGTTTAAAATTTATTTCCCGGAAAAAAAGAGATCGTCAAAGTCCTTGTCTTTTGCGGGATATTGTTGAAGGGGGGAGCTTGTTGTGAAGGAGGGAGGGGGTTTATATACATTGCATTTCCTCATTCCTAATTGTGTCGCATTCCTCATTGTGGTCACGCCGTGATCCACCTTTAGCCACGCCATCCAAGGCGACAATGAGCAAAAGCACGACAGCAGCGCTCTTTTATATTTTTTTAGGTTCAAGCAGAATGATGTGTTTATGATGACTGTGTTTGGGAAAAAGGCTTATTTCATGAAAACAATAATAAAATTATCATTTGTACATTTTCAAAAGTTTAATTACAAAAAAATGGATTTTTTTATTTCAGCGGGTTTGAAATGTAGTATCGTATCGATTGGCGTATTTGGATTTTAATTTCATCTATAAATGAAAAAGTTACAAGCGTTCAAAACCTGACACTCCTTCACCACACGTATTTTTTAATTTGCACCCCAGTATAGTCGACAAAGACGTAGGTTGTTAAGTATCTTAACAATGAAATTTTTGAGATTTCCCCATATAATTTTTTTTTAAATAACATTATATATTATTGTTATTTTATTGTTGGCGAATTTATTGATTAAAAAAGAGAACAGTGTACTTTTGTGTGTGTGTGTGTGTGTGTGTGTGTGTGTGTGTGTGTGTGTGTGTGTGTGTGTGTGTGTGTGTGTGTGTGTGTGTTGTGTGTGTGTGTGTGTGTGTCTCTGTGTTTTTTTTTTTTTTTTTTTTTTTTTTTTTTTTGGCAAGGAGGAAACCTTCTAAAAGGCCATCGTGCCACCGCTGACGACTGGGCGCACAGTCGCGGTGACACGGTGTGTGGGATTCTTACCGCACTAAAACCTCCTTAGACGCCTTGCCCTTTTCCCCCGGAACCACTTGTCGTATTACTTCGGAGGGGGCCGTGCATTACGCACCTCACTTTACCTCAGCTAATTGGCGCTTCCAGTTCGCTGATCGTCTCTCCAATTTGTGAGCCATTTAGCTCCCAGCGTCACGTTCTACTCGGTTATCCCTGGTTGTGGATACAGCCTACTCTGACGGAGAGTTCTCCCGGCTTCGGCTTTCAGTTCGCACTTGTGTGAGCACATTACTACTTTCTAGTTGGTCTTCCCGCCATTTTCGCTGCAGCGCTGACATGATCTGCGTTACTGCTCTGCTGACGGCGTTAAAGGTGCCCTCCTCTCGACACATTTCTTCGACGATATTCTCCGTGCTAAGGGCGAGCATATCCTCTCGCACATCATCAAATCTAGGACATTCGAAGACCACGTGCTCTGGTGATTCTTCCACATTCCCACACTCCGGACAGAAGGGTGACGTTGTGTGTCCGAACCGATGCAGGTACTTCCTGAAGCAGCCATGACCAGACAGGAACTGCGTCAAGTGGAAGTTGACTTCTCCATGCTTCCTGTTCACCCAGGTCGAAAGAGTCGGTATTAGCCTGTGTGTCCATCTACCGTTCTCTGCTGCATCCCACTCCTGCTGCCACTTAGCCATCGACTCCGTTCTCACCATTTTTCGTACTCCTCTGGTTTCTCTCGTCATATAGCACTCGTAGTCCTCCGCCAAGGTGATGCCGATTGGGATCATACCGGCGATAACGCATACTGCGTCCATCGAAATGGTTCTGTACGCACTGACGACTCGCATGGCCATGAGCCGGAACGTACTGCTCAATTTCCTTTGGTTCTGCTTCGTTTTCAGCGCTTCAATCCAGGCTGGACCTCCGTACCTTAGTATTGAGGAGGAAACACTAGCCAGAAGACGTCTCTTGCTGCTGCTTGGACCAGAATTGTTCGGCATGATTCTGGCTATTGCGTTGATAACCTTCGCCGCCTTCTCGCAAGCATATTCGATGTGGCTATTAAAGTTTAGCCGGTCGTCGATCATCACTCCCAGATACTTTAGCATGCGCTTCGAAGCAATGGTGTGCTCTCCAACGGTAATTTCTGCCCGCTGCATTGCTTTGCAATTACTGACCAACATCACTTCCGTTTTATGGTGGGCTATCTGCAGCTTCGCTCCTTGCATCCAGTTACCAATCGTATCTATCGCCTCGGCCGCCAACATTTCCACTTCTTCCAGCGTCTCACCGGTTACCGTCAAGACGACATCGTCCGCAAAGCCAACGATCTCAACTCCTTTGGGCAGCTTGAGCGTCAGCACGCCATTGTACATTCCGTTCCACAGCGTGGGACCTAGAATGGAGCCTTGGGGAACCCCCGCCGTGATTCTAAGCGATTTCTGCCCCGTGTCTGTCACGTAGACCAGGACCCGGTTCTGGAAGTAACTACTTAGAATCCTGCAGAGGTAGTCTGGAACCCTCATTCTATGGAGCGCCTTGGCGATGGCCTCCCAGCTGGCGCTATTGAATGCATTCTTCACATCAATCGTAATCACGGCGCAGTATCGATTTCCTCTCCGCTTCTGTTTGGAAGCTTTCTCGGCTCTGTCAATCACTGTCCGAATTGCATCCACCGTCGATCTTCCTTTCCGGAATCCAAACTGTCTCTCCGACAATCCGTGTTCACTCTCCGTGCATTTCGTCAGCCTGTTGAGGATGATCCTCTCCAATAGCTTTCCTACAGTATCCAGCAAGCATATTGGCCTATACGATGCAGGATCCCCTGGCGGTTTTCCGGGCTTCGGCAACAGCACAAGCTTTTGTACCTTCCACCTATCAGGGAACTGACCCTCGTCCAGACATTTCTGCAGCACCATCCTGAACATGTCCGGGAACGTCTGGATCGCCGCCTTCAACGCCACGTTGGGAATTCCATCCGGGCCGGGAGCTTTATTCGCTTTCAACCCTTTCGCTGCTGCTATGAGTTCCTCGTTGGAGACTTGTTCAACGTTGTCTTCATCTACCTCGCCATATGGTGTAGGTGGCCAGTTCGTTGGGTCATGCTGTGGGAAAAGTCCCTCCACGATGACTTTCAGCTTGTTGTGACACATTTCAACCGGCATCGTTGGGCCTCTGATCTTCGCCATCGCAACTCGGTATGCGTTGCCCCAGGGGTTGGCATCGGCATCGCGGCACAACTCCTTGAAACTATTTGACTTGCTCAGCTTTATATTTCGTTTCAGTGCAGCCCTGGCCTCTCGGAACACCACCCTGCGCTCCTCTCTGTCTACTTCTGTTCTTGCTCTCTGAGCACGCCTTCTGGCTAGAAGACAAGTAGCACGGAGGGTGCTAATTTCCTCGTTCCACCAGTAGGCTGGACGCCGCCTGTTCGTTGGCTCCAGTTTTCTCGGCATAGTTGTGTCACATGCCCTTGCTAATGATTCGGTCAACTCGTTCGCGCTTAGGCCCGGGACGCTGTTGTCTACCCTTAGAGCTTCGATGAAGAGATCCTTATTGAATGCCTTCGTCTTCCACTTCCGCTCGCTTACTTTCGTCCTCCGCATTTCCACCGGTTTCCGTTCGCCGATACTGTACCGGACCGCCTGATGGTCACTATGGGTGTACTCCTCACACACTGTCCAGTTCATATTTGCCATTAGCGACGTACTGCAGAAAGTGACGTCGATAATGGATTCCCTACCATCTTTGCGGAAGGTGCTGATGGTTCCTTCGTTGGCCAGACTGACGTTCAACTTTGCCAGAGCTTCCAGCAGGCTATACCCTCTTGCGTTGGTACATCTGCTCCCCCAATCCACTGCCCAAGCATTGAAGTCTCCTGCGATGACGACTGGTCTCCGTCCAATGAGCTCTTCGGTGAGCCCATCTAGCATCTGGTGGAACTGCTCAATTGTCCATCTCGGGGGTGCGTAGCAACTACATACATAGATTCCATTGATTTTGGCGATCACGAAACCTTCATATGAGCTTGCCACCACTTGTTGTATGGGATACCTGCCCATGACTTGTATGGCCGCCATTCCTGCTCTATCCGCCACCCAGTTACCATTATCGAGAGGGACTCGGTATGGCTCTGCAATGATTGCAACGTCGCACTTTGTTTCCGTTGTTGACTGCCACAACAGTTGCTGTGCTGTGTTACAATGATTGAGATTTATTTGGGTTACCTTCATTATTGCTGGCCCACCATCGCCTTCTTGAACTCAGGGCACCTGAAACTTCCCGTCACATGGCCATTTCCGTCCTCCTTTTTGCAGAGCATGCACCTCGGTTGCTTTGTACAGTCTTTTGCAACGTGCCCCTTCTCTCCGCATTTCCTGCACAGATCAGATCTGTCAGGGCCTTTGCAGTGTCTCGCCTGGTGACCGAAGCCCATGCATTTGTAGCATCTCTCCATTTTCTTAGATACCCGAGGAATAGCTTTCAACGGGCACACTGACCACCCAACCTTGATTCGGCCAGTCTTCAGCAGCTCGTTAGCTGCGTCCGAAGAAAGTCGTATCGACGCCGTCTGCGTGCCACCATACGCCTTTCTCAACCGAATTGCCATCGGTACGTCTCCCAGGTTGCATTGCACCTTCAGCGCACTTTTCAACTCGTCTTCTGTTGTGACCTCGTCCAGATCCCTGCACTCTACCACTGTCTCCTGGGATAAGGCTCTTACGTTCGCCGTCTCGCCAAGAGATTTTTCGACGAGCTCCTTAAAAGCTGCGCTCTTAACCGTAGGGTCCCTTTTCAGCTCGAATAGCATCTCGCCTTTCTGGGTTCGCCTGGTTTTCACCACGTTCTCGCCTAGTTGTTTCAACTCCGGATCCTCTCTCACTTTCCGGAGGAGTGCTGCGTAGGACGTTTTGTCCTTCGCCTCAACAACCAGAGCGTCACCCTTGCTTCTCTCCCTACGAGGCCTAGGCTTCTCCTTATTCTTCCTGTCTTCCTTCTTCTTCTCTTCCTTCTTCCTCGCTTCCTCTTCCTTCTTCCTCACTTCATCTTCCTTCTGTTTTTTCTTCCTCTCCTTCTGGTTCTCGACTTTACGCCACGCACCATTTTCTCCCATCTCCTTGATGCCTTCCTCGTCGTCCCTGCGTTTTTTGGGCTCCTCCTCATCTCCTGGCGTGTCCCTATCTCTCTTTTCAGGACGTGGATTTGTGGGTCCCTTCGGCGTCTCATGTGCTTGAGCCAGTCTTATGCTCTCCTTAGCCTCCAGCAGAGCCTTTTCGGCATTTTCGGCTCTTTTTCTCCACTCTTGACATTCCCGATCTGCCACTGTTATGCCGGATTTGATACCGGTCACAAGTTGCTTGATCTCTTTGTGTACGTTGTTTTTATCCTTCACGAACACATAGAGATCATCGATCTTCCTCCTGACCTCCGCCATTTTGGTTCTCCCGAGCTGCAGTTCTTGGGATTTGCTACTACTGGATATTGGTGTGAATATCTGGCTTAGCCCAACGCCTGGCTGCTCTTCTTGAAACTTATTGCTGCTGTTGGAATTTGCAGTGACCCCCAGGTTCGACACTGGTGATCTCTGCAATATCCCACTCCTTGCGAACACGTTTGCTCCTCCGTTTTCACTGTCTGGCGTCTTGCCGTCGTTCTTCATATTTTTTTTGGTATTTTCTTTTTCTTCATTTTTGTTTTTTTCTCCAATTTTATCTCTGTGTGTGTGTGTGTGTGTGTGTGTGTGTGTATATATATGTGTGTGTGTGTGTGTGTGTGTGTGTGTGTGTGTGTGTGTGTGTGTCTGTGTTTGTGTGTGTGTGTGTGTGTGTATGTGCGTGCGTGTGTGTTTGTGTGTGTGTGTGTGTGTGTGTGTGTGTGTGTGTGTATATGTGTGTGTGTGTGTGTGTGTGTGTGTGTGTGTGTGTGTGCATGTGTGCATGTGTCTGTCTCTGTGTGTGTGTGTGTGTGTGTGTGTGTGTGTGTGTGTGTGTGTGTGTGTGTGTGTGTGTGTGAGTGTGTGTGTGTGTGTGTGTGTGTGTGTGTGTGTGTGTGTGTGTGTGTGTGTGTGTGTGTGTGTGTGTGTGTGTGTGTGTGTGTGTGTGTGTGTGTGTGTGTGTGTGTCAATGTGTGCATGTGTGAGTGTGTTTCTGTGTGTGAGTGTGTTTTTTTTTTTTTTTTTTTTTTTTATAGTAAGGTTTAGGAAAGCTTCAAGAAGCCTGGCCTGTAGTGAAGGTGGCACGGTGTGGTATCCACTAGTTGCCTAGTGCAGCTCCACTAAAACCCATTCCTTACTCTCTCCTCTGCCTGGATCCCCCCGGGACCACTGTGAAGCGACTACTTCGGGGGGTGGCTGTGCTCATGCACTTGTCGTACTCTCAGCGCTAGCTGGCGTTGCTAGATCGCTGCTCTTCTCTCCATTTACGCTGCAGCTCTGACATAATCTGTGTGACTGCCCTGCTGACGGCATTCCAAGAGTCCTCCTCTCGACACATTTCATCAACGACATTCTCCACGTTAAGGACGGGCATCTCCGTTCGCACTGCCTCGAACCTTGGACAGTCAAAGACCACATGCTCCGGCGTTTCATCGACGTTGCCACACTCCGGACAGAGGGGTGACGCTGCGTGTCCGAACCGATGCAGGTATTTCCTGAAGCAGCCGTGGCCAGACAGGAACTGCGTTAGGTGGAAATTGACTTCTCCGTGTTTTCTGTTCACCCAGGTCGAAAGAATCGGTATTAGTCTATGTGTCCATCTACCGTTCTCCGTCGTGTTCCACTCCTGTTGCCACTTAGCCAATGACTCCACTCTCACAACTCTCCGTACTCTTCCGGCTTCTCTCTGCCTGTAGCACTCACTGTCCTCCGCCAGGGTGATGCCGATAGGGATCATACCGGCGATAACGCATACTGCTTCCGACGAGATGGTTCTGTACGCACTCACGACTCGCATGGCCATGAGCCGGAACGTACTGCTCAGTTTCCTTTGGTTCTGCTTCGTTTCCAGCGCTGGAACCCAGGCTGGACCTCCATATCTCAGTATCGATGATGACACGCTGGCCAGAAGACGCCTCTTGCTACTGCTGGGACCAGCGTTGTTCGGCATGATTCTAGCTATCGCGTTGATGGCCTTCGAAGCCTTCTCACAGGCATATTCGACGTGGCTGTTGAAGTTTAGCCGGTCATCGATCATCACTCCCAGGTATTTTAACACACGCTTCGAGGCTATGGTGTGCTCCCCGACGGTGATTTCCGCCCGCTGTACCGCTTTACAGTTACTGACCAATAACACTTCCGTTTTGTGGTGGGCTATTTGCAGCTTCGCTCCTTTCATCCAGTTACCAATCATGTCGATTGCCTCGGTTGACAACACTTCCACCTCTTCCAGCGTCTCGCCTGTTACCGTCAAGACGACGTCGTCCGCAAAGCCAACGATCTCAACTCCTTTGGGCAGTTTCAGCGTTAGCACGCCGTTGTACATCCCGTTCCAGAGCGTTGGACCAAGGATGGAGCCTTGTGGAACTCCCGCTGTGATCCTAATCGATCTCTGTCCCATGTCTGTCTCGTAGACCAGAACCCGGTTCTGGAAATAACTCCTCAGGATCCTGCACAGGTAGTCAGGGACCCTCATTCTATGCAGTGCTTCGGCGATGGCCTCCCAGCTGGCGCTGTTGAACGCATTCTTGACGTCGATCGTTATGACGGCGCAATATCGATCTCCTCTCCGCTTCTGTTTGGACGCCTTTTCAGCTCTCTCGACCACTGTCCGAATTGCATCCACCGTCGATCTCCCTTTCCGGAATCCGAACTGCCTCTCCGACAATCCGTGCTCACTCTCCGTGTATTTCGTCAGCCTGTTTAGGATGATCCTCTCCAAGAGTTTTCCGAGTGTATCCAGCAGGCATATAGGCCTGTATGATGCTGGATCCCCCGGCGGTTTTCCTGGTTTCGGCAGTAACACTAGCTTCTGTATCTTCCACCTGTCAGGGAAGTGACCCTCGTTCAGGCATTTCTGCAGCACCATCCTGAACATGTCCGGGGATGACTGGATCGCCGCTTTCAACGCTACGTTGGGGATTCCATCCGGACCGGGAGCTTTCTTCACCTTCAATCCTTTCGCCACTATTACGAGCTCCTCGTTGGTGATTTCGACGTTATCTCCCTCTCTTTCTCCGTACGGTGTAGGTGGCCAGGTTGTTGGGTCGTGCTTCGGGAAAAGTCCTTCCGCGATGACTTTCAGCTTCTCTGGGCACATTTCAGCGGGCATCGTTGGACCTCTGATCTTCACCATCACGACTCGGTATGCGTCGCCCCAGGGGTTGGCATCAGCGTCTTGACACAGCTCCTTAAAACAGTTCGACTTGCTCTGCTTAATCACTCGTTTAAAAGCGGCCCTGGCCGCTCGAAACACTTCTCTTCGTTCCTCTCTGTCTGCTTCCGTTCTTGCTCTCTGAACACGTCTTCTGGCTCTGAGACAACTAGCGCGGAGAGTACTAAGTGCCTCGTTCCACCAGTAGACTGGACGCCGTCTGTTATTTGGCTCCAGTTTCCTCGGCATGGTCGTGTCACATGCTCTCACTAACGTTTCTGTCAGCTCGTCCGCATTTAGATCTACGGGACTCCCGTCCACACGAAGTGCCTCAACGAACAAATCCTTGTCGAAAGCTTTCGTCTTCCACTTTCGGTCACAAGTTCTCGTCCTCCGTACTGCCACAGTATTCCGTTGACCGATGCCATATCGTATCGCCTGATGGTCGCTATGGGTATATCCTTCGCACACTCTCCAATCCATGTTTGCCATCAGCGACGGACTGCAGAAAGTAACGTCGATAATGGATTCTCGGCCATCTCTGCGAAAAGTGCTGCTGGTGCCTTTATTGGCCAGCATAACTTCCAGTTTTGCCAGAGCTTCCAGCAGACTGTGCCCTCTTGCATTGGAACACCTGCTTCCCCACTCCACTGCCCAAGCATTGAAGTCTCCTCCGATGACTACCGGTCGTCGTCCGACCAGCTCTTCGGTAAGTCCATCAAGCATCTCGTAGAACTTCTCAATCGTCCATCTGGGGGGTGCGTAACAACTACACATGAAGATTCCGTTGATTTTGGCGATGACGAAGCCTTCGTATGAGCTCGCAACCACTTTTTGAATGGGGTATCTGCCCATAACTTGTATAGCTGCCATCCCAGCTCTATCCGCAACCCAGTTACCGTTATCGGGAGGGACTCGATACGGTTCCGCAATGATTGCAACGTCGCACTTTGTTTCTGTTGTCGACTGCCACAACAGTTGCTGAGCAATGTCGCAATGATTGAGGTTTATTTGGGTTACCTCCATTACTGTTGGCCTGCCATCGCCTTTTTGTATGCTAGGCATTTGAAGCCTCCCGTCGTATGATCGTTACCGTCCTCTTTTTTGCAGAGCATACACCTCGGATGCTTCGTGCAGCCTCTTGCAATATGGCCTTTCTCTCCGCATTTCCTGCACAGATCAGATCTGTCAGGGCCATTGCAGTTCCTCGCCTGGTGACCGAATCCCATGCACTTGAAGCATCGCTCCAATTGCTTGGTAACCCGAGGAGTGGCTTTCAGCGAGCACAATGACCAGCCAACCTTGACCTTGCCCGTCTCCAACAGCTTATTCGCTGCAGCTGTCGAAAGCCGTATAACCGCCGTTTGCATGCCGCCGTACGCCTTCCTCATGCGGATTGACATCGGGACATCTCCCAGATCGCAGTGCACTCTCAACGCACTTCTTAGCTCCTCTTCTGTGGTGATCTCGTCCAGGTCCCTGCACTCGACCACTGTCTCCTGGGATAGAGCTCTTACGCTCGCCCCTTCGCCAAGAGACTTTTCGACGAGCTCCTTGAAGGCTGAGCTCTTGATAGCAGGATCCTTCTTCAGCTCAAAGAGGATCTCGCCTTTCTGGGTTCGCCTGGTTTTCACCACGTTCTCTCCTAGTTGCTTCAACTCCGGATCCTCTCGTACCTTCCGGAGGAGTGCTGCATACGACGTTTTGTCCTTAGCTTCGACGATCAGAGCATCGCCCTTACTTCGCTCCCGACGAGTCCTGGGTATCACCTTCTTCTGTTCAGCTTTCTTCTTCATGTCTTTTTCCTTCCGTTTTTTCCACTTCTCCTTTGGCTTCTCGACGGTACGCCAGCCTTCCTCCTTGTTGTCTTCTTTGTCGTTCTTGACTTTTTTCAACTCCTCTTCCTCTCCTGGAGTTTCCCTTTTCCTCTTCTCCGAGCGTGGATTTCGAGGTCCCTTTGGCGTCTCCTGTATTTCAGCTGCTGCTTTCTCCTTGGCCTCGATCAGTGCCCTTTCGGCAGTTACGGACCTCGTCCTCAGCGCATCCTGTTCACGTTCGGCAGCAATAATGGCGGATTTGATGCCCGTCACCATTTCCTTTATTGCCTTGTGGACGTTGCTCTTATCCTTGATGAAGTCATGGAGTTCATTGATCCTCCTCCTGACCTCCATCAATTTGGTCTTCCCAAGCTGCAATCCTTCTTGGGGTGTGCTACTGCTGGATTTCGGTGTGAACACCTGGCTTAGCATAAGACCTAGCTCTCCTTGGTGTCCTTGCTGCTCACCTTGGGGCTTACTGCTGCTGTTGGAACTCGCTGTTGCCTCCAGGTTCAACACTGGTGATCTCTGCAATATCCCGCTCCTTGCGAACACGTTCGCTCCTCCGTTTTCAATTTCTGGCGTCTTGCCGTCGTCCTTCATATTTTTTTGGGTTTTCTCATTTTCTTCTTTTTTGTTTTTTTCTCCGTTTTTCTCCATTCTGTTGGGTCCCCCCTCCGGGCCGCTATCTCCACTCGTTGTATGTAGTCGCCTATCGTGATCCCATGGTTATCTATGCAAGCAGGGAGGCCATGCTAGGGTTGACACGGTCCTTCATGGGGGCCGTGTTCAGAGCCAGATTGGCGTAAGTCAG